>NC_090647.1:411306979-411647812 GCF_040937935.1 Hyperolius riggenbachi | reverse complement strand
ATCACGTGCCACGCATGCTCAGTACTTGTTGTGACTGGGTGGGTTCGTCCTTCAGCCTATCCACAACGTGGAAGTATGATTCATCCCTCGTGATAACCGCGTGAACACAGCGCACAGCCGTATGTTTTTATAACTTGCAGTAACCTTTTGTTCTTCTGTCAATGGTTTTCTTATGGAGAATGGTGCATCACTACTAAAAGATCAAAATATGTCCTATCTGCCTACAGACTAGCTTGCTAATGTGTTTCTTACCTAACAGCCAGTCATTCACACAGACTCTTCAGACTTGTATCACATTCGGTCCTTAGTGATGACCATTAACATATGAAACCATGACAACTTTTTCCTCTTACAACAGATCCCATATGCCACATACCAGTTCCATCTGGATAGGATAACTATAACAATCATTACAATCAAAAAATAGGATGAACTATACACTTCATCATTGTTTCTGCTGATGGCGAATAACCCATAAATACATCCCACCAATGGTGAGAGGTGGCATCTGCTATGGCAGAGCCCACTTTAACAATTTTGTTTGCAATCACGGCAGTACTGAGCTGGTGTACGATTATACTTCTATTCAACTTTTTAATAGCACTTTTTCACTTCCGTTAGATTTTTCAACAATCCGCTTTAGTTTAGTCAGGTTTAGATCCCAATTGGGAACTTCCAAACCTTGGCCTTGCCAGGAAACCTTTGTAGTTAACGCTATATCAGGCATCAACATAAAAGTTTCATTTTCCCATTGGAATACAGTGATATTGTGTATACATCCTGCAAAAGGCACCCTCATTTTAGGGACCACCTGATGATCTGTCACTACACATACCACTTGAGGTGTTATTTCCACCATCCAGCGGTATGTTATAGGCATTATGGTCCACCCACATTTGTTTACAGTGTTCTGTAACAAACAAGGTTCATATGCAGTAGACTGTAACTTACATATTTTACTGTTTAAAGTATTATCACAAAAAGTCAAATCATGTGTTCTGTTGCTGTCATCAATAACCTGTCCATAAAACGTAGGTACCCAGAAGTGCTGATCACCTTCTGGCCCAATTAATAATGGCAAAATAACATACTTACACATTATACCACTTTTAGTAACATTGTAAAGTGTCAATTGTCCCATGCAAAATGTATCATTGCACATCACTTTAGGTGCTTTGATATCTGTCCAGTGATCAGTTCTTATCATGGAACTGAACACGGTCCTCCAAACCACCTCACATCCAGTCAACAACCTAGTTTGAAATAACCCTTTCTGTTGTTGCTGTTGTAAGGTTTGCATGGACCAGATAGTCCAGTTTACAATTCTAGTTATATCAACATCTGTTTCATACATAACAGAGGCACTTGCGTTAATTAAATCAAGCAAATCATCATCTATTTTAGCTTGTAACTTAAATGGCGCCCATATAGTTGGCATCCATTTAGCTTGTAAAATTAAGACATCATTTATTTTACTTCCAACGTTATGCAATCTATTTGCTAATGTTTCAATATCAAAACTATTAAGAGTTCCAGTCAATGTCCCATATCCTCCTAACAAAGTGTCATACCACTCTCTTCGTATTTGGTGTGGTTTAGAACAGTTTATGGCAGCTGGAAACGTGATTTTAGCATGAATCACAGTCTTTTAGGCATGTTGCCCCACCTTTACACAAGTGGAAGGTAGTCTCTTTATATGCCCAGGGTCCACTTTAGCATCCATCATATCCACAAATATCAAAGTAGGCCCCACCGAGACATGTTCCATTGAAAGTAACATTGAGAACGTCACATGCTTGCCTAGCATTACCGGTAAAGTTTCTCTGTAGACAACTCTTGGTTTTATTTCCCCACACGAAAGTCACCGTGGATCCCCTGTATCGGTTACTCGAATACCTGAAGTCCTTGCATTAACGCAACAGCTTTCCAACCACACGATACCAAGGATTCCAAGGACAATGCCATAGACATGGAGATCAATCTGCAAAAAACCCAAACAAGTGTGACTTATTCTTGCAAATAACATTTTTCCTGTGGGATATATTCCCACTTTTTCTGTTCTGGCCTCCAGCAGAGTTCGGTCCTTGCCTACTGCAATCACATCTGCTGGAGGAGGCGGTCCTTGGGGATTCTGACCCACATTTTAGCTCCAACATTTACTGTATTAGTAGAACCAAAATATTCATCACCCTTTACTGATGGGCTTCCCTCTCTACAAATAAAGGAATTAGGGTCCCTTTACACTTAATCAGCTGCTGTTAACTGTAATCAAAAAATAACAACTGATGTACAGTCCAGCGTCCGTGTCCCCCTATGGCCTCTTTCACACCATACACTGAAAAAACATTGAAATCTTTTCACAGTGCATTGCCATTGGGGAAAAAACAACAACAACAAAAAACAAGAAAAAACAAACAACAACAAAATTGTATGCGTACTACTACTAATGCATACCAGCGCATTAAGTGTAAAAGGGCCCTCAGGAGAACCTGGGCTATACAACTCTTTGGCCTGTGTATACACAGTGTCCTCCCCTAAAAACTTTAACCCATCCTCTCTCCTCTTCCAATAATTAACTCACTATTTCCCAGGTTAATCATGATCACTTTAATTTATTCTTGATAGTCGGAGTCAATTACTCCTCCTATTACTATAGCTCCTTTCTGAGCAAAACTGAATTGGGTAGCTATTTGCCCATAATGTTAGTCAGGTATTTTACATCCTATACCTGTGGGAATGGTTGTAACCTGTGAGGGGTTAATGATAACAACTTCTAAAGCATGCAAATCCAACCCAGCTGACACAGGTGTTCCCCTATATGGAGCTACCGCATCCTTATGCATTTTCCAATAAGGAATCGTTTCTACTTTAACCACCCCACCAGCTAGTTTCTGGTGTAAACAAAAATCTGTCATCTTCACAGTTTGTTTGTATTATTTTAAACTACAATATGCATACATTCTAGCATCTTTAACAGAGGTATTCTTGAACATATAATACACTCTATATCAGTAAGGTCTCAAAGCAAACTTCATACAATTCATTAGAAACAACTCAATTCACACTTCAGCATCAACACATTCTGCCACTTCATGCCATTCAGCTAGTCAGTACAACATTCAACCCTAGAGAAACCAGGCATTTCTCTGCAAGACAAACAAATCTCATTTAGTAACTAATGACCTTGGCCCGTTTAAAAAAAAAAACCAAGCTAGGCCTTTCGCTGCGCATGCATGTGCCCGCTGTGCACATGCACCCGCCACGCGCGTGCCCTCATACACCGTTGCGCACACGCTGGCCGCCTCTGGCCCTATCCCCCCTCAACTTTTCCCCAGTGTTTCTGCGCCCCTCCCTGCACATGTGCAGTGCAAAAAAAAAAAAAAAAAACTCTGAATAGACGCAGAGACACAGGGATATTATATAAAAAGGTTTTCCAGTCTAATTACGCAATATTTTCATGCTACATTGCCATAATAGACTTCACAGTTCTATTTCTTTCACACAGTCTCATCTAATCTAGCTTTCAGCTCAACAAGTAAACAATTTCACTCCTGCACAATTATAGCTAGAAACCAGGGGAAAATTTGCTGGCAGATGTCCCCGTGACATCATAATCACATTTAACCCTGTAACCCAAAAAAAAAAAAAATGAGCATTTGCAGGGATTTGGAAGTTCTAGCAAAACCCAGCACAACACACAACGCACACAAGAAAGTTGCTTTACTATTTCTCACCTCTTTAACCATTTATTTTATCAAACAAGATGCATGTCCCATGAAGTAAGAGTTAAAGGTCAATATTTTTTTTACAACATGTACTCCTGAATGAAAAAAAAAAAATAATGCTTGCCAAGCGCCCCCAGCTGAGGAGAGCAGCATCTCAAACACTCACTGGCTCGCACACATTCCCTAGGAGCACTCACCGCCCGTGCACAAATGCATTTTAAAAAAAAACATTCCTCTATGCATTCAATTAAACAAAAAACAGACATATGAATACACGATTAATCAGGACTCGCTATAACGGATTCACCATATAAAACATTCACTAGAAACAACAATGTTAACCCACCTGTCTTGTCCAGATTATATTACCATTTCAACTCTGCAAGTGCAGTCAGATACTGTCACTTTAAGGAATTTGCTTTACAAGTTTAAACACAGCACTCCAAGATTATACTCCGAAATCTACCAACAAAGACACAGACTGTATTAAAAACCGTAGTAGTAAAAGCTGAGATTCACTGTCAGGTTACTCTCTGCCCCTTTTTCCCATCCATATTTTATCATTAAAAATATGGGGTTTTCCTTAAGAGGGACAAAACCAGCAGTAACAACTTAAAGAAAGTTCCCAGCTATTCCTAATCTTTTCAAATGGAACAAAATACATTTGTGCTAAACACTTCCAATTCCAGTTCAATGCACATTGTCCTATTTCTTGTGCAATGATCAGTGGCAGAGTTTGGCTTCCTTTTATTCACAGAAGCTCCCTGCTCCACTGATAACAATCCAAAATGTGTCATCACAGGAGCCTCTTCCCCAGCTACTTCCTCCAGCACATTTATTTTACCAGCTGCAGATTCTGTTACATGTTGGTATTTATCTGCAGCTGCCTGTGATGACACTTGTGCAACTATCACTCTGTCATCCTACTCTAGTTCCTTTTTCTAACAGGACTACCCTTTTTCCAACAGGAATACCCTCAAGTAAAGTAACAACATTGAGGGATTCTGATTCTTTCAACTTACACAATCTTTGTTGAAGCTTTCTATAAGCTGTCAACAACATCCCACTATGCCGCCCGAGAGCGACATCATGCCCCGCCTTAACAGGGCCCCCCTCTAGAGTCTTATCTACATCTAGAGAGAGCAACATCACCCGCTTTAACGGGGAACCACTATATTCCAACATCAGGCAGCGTCCCTCAACCTCAAGTTGAGCCTGTTCCGCCTTTTCTTGATCCTGGAACGCCTTCTGCAATCGCTTGTGCACACCACGATATGCAGAGGCCAACACCCAGCTAATTCTAGCTGGGGTAACTGCATCACCTACCTTGGTAGGGAGTTTCTCAAGTACTTGAACTAAATCAACCGGTTCTGATTCTTTCAACTGCTTATCCCACAATTCTACCAACCCATGGCTAGCTAATTCTACTGCTATAATATTATACGGAGACTCGGTCCAGCCGGGGATCTCCGCAGGTTCTTTTAGGCATTTGGCCTTTTTCTTAAACATATTGCCTTACTTTTGGCACACTGCCAACTGGGCGTGGCTTTGACCAGAGGTGCCCCTCAATTTCTAGACACCAATGGTCAAACTTCCCACAGGTAAATTTTGCTTAGTTCAAAAGATATCTTGACTTGAAACTAAGTGGGAGGAGCTACTGACTCCAAACTTTGCCTACACCTGTAATCTGTCCTAAGATATATATATATCAAGTATCAAGTCAATATACCATACAGGGGCAATTTTACAAAGATTTAGATTACTTGCCCCACTAACTGGCAAAATGCCAAATTTTGCAAAATTACACCCAGAGACCCACAGAATCATAGGCAATATATTTCAGAGGTCAAAAGTCATCCTCGTCGCCATTTATGTAATGCTATGTTTTTGGCGTTGCTAAGGCCTCACACTCGACTCACACTAGCACACAGACTAGGTAAATACATAGCTTACGACTTCACACTGTATTAGGATATTTATTCAATTATTTACATTATTTACAGGTATAGCAGTGAATCATGGATAAGTAATAGAGTAAAGAATCAATACATTACCGGATATTGCATCATCACTCCGTATCGGGGGACCAGCGATCGTCAGGAGGCAGCGCATACACAACATCACACAACTCGTCAGTAGTGGAGAGTCCCATCAGAGCAAGGGAAATCTCTCTTTCTTATACTCATAGCTCCACCCATTTTCCCGATTGCATCCTGGGGATGCACAGGCATGAGCTTCACTATGGTTGGATGACTTATAGTCAATATTTTCATAAACAGAACTAGTTCTAGTTAAGTTGCGCATTCCCTGAAACAGTTAATTCAGGGTTACGCGCTTATTGCAACACAATGTTATATAACCATATCACGTGCCACGCATGCTCAGTACTTGTTGTGACTGGGTGGGTTCGTCCTTCAGCCTATCCACAACGTGGAAGTATGATTCATCCCTCGTGATAACCGCGTGAACACAGCGCACAGCCGTATGTTTTTATAACTTGCAGTAACCTTTTGTTCTTCTGTCAATGGTTTTCTTATGGAGAATGGTGCATCACTACTAAAAGATCAAAATATGTCCTATCTGCCTACAGACTAGCTTGCTAATGTGTTTCTTACCTAACAGCCAGTCATTCACACAGACTCTTCAGACTTGTATCACACAGCCTCTAACCAAAAGCACAGAGATCCCAACAACCAGGACCTAAGGGAAGCCCATGACCACCTACAGAGACAATACACAGACACCCTCAGGTGGAAAAAACAGAGCCACATCTCCCACAAACTCCAACAGCTGGAGGACTCCCTCCAGCACAACTCATTCTGGGAGACCTGGAACCATATCGGCGCAAAGCCTAAAAAAAGGCTTCTTCATATGCAAAAATTGCCACATCTGGCTCCACTACTTCAGGGACCTCTACAAAGACATCCCAGAAAATGCCCAAACCCTGGAACAGAAACAAATAGCCGCAAAGCTGAAGGACATAAAGGAGACAATCAAGGACTTTCAAAACCCTCTGGATACACCAATCACGGTGCAGGAAATAAGAGAGAGAACAAAGCTGGAGCCAGATATGATCAAATACAGCCCCCCAGAAATACATGAGGCACTCGCAAGACTTTTCAACCTCATCCTGAGTGCGGGCTCCTTTCCTCAGGCCTGGAGCGAAGGCCTCATAACACCCATCTACAAGAATGGGGACAGATATGATCCAGCAAACTACAGAGGAATCTGTGTCAGCAGCACACTGGGGAAACTGTTTAACAGCATCAAGAATAAAAGGATCCTCTCCTTCCTCACACAGCAGGACGTACTCAGCAAAAGCCAAGCTTGTTCATGTCAAACCACCGCACAACCGACCACATCTACACACTGCACAGCCTCATCAAGACCCATGTCCACAGCTCACGTGGCAAAATACACGCTTGCTTTGTGGATTTTAAGAAGGCGTTTGACTCGATGTGGCACCCAGGCCTTTTCCTAAAACTCCTAGAGAGTGGAATAGGAGGAAGAACCTATGATGTCATCATAAGTTCATATACTGGGAATCAATGCAGTGTGAAAGTGGATGGGAAGAGAAGTGCGTTCTTCAAGCAGGGTCGAGGAGTCAGGCAGGGCTGCAGTCTGAGCCCAACGCTTTTTAAAATATACATTAACCAACTGGCTGTAGCCCTGGAATCCTCCACAGCACCAGGGCTCCTCCTGCATGACCGTGAGGTGAAGTTCCTGCTGTATGCAGATGACCTTGTGCTGCTCTCCCCAACAGAGAAAGGGCTACAGGATAGCCTGGCAGAATTGGCGAGTTTCTGCACCACATGGGCACTGCCCATCAACCCAAAGAAGACGAAAATAATGGTGTTCCAGAGGAAGAATGGAAATAAAAACTCCACCTCCTCATTTATATTAAACTAGCTGATTGCCCAGCGTTGCCCAGGAATTTATTTGGCTGGTGTTGGCTTCTCCCACTCACGGTTTAGGGCCCCTAAAATGCCAGGGCAGTATAGGAACCCCACTAATGACCCCATTTTAGAAAGAAGACACCCCAAGGTATTCCGTTAGGAGTATGGTGAGTTCATAGAAGTTTTTATTTTTTTGTCACAAGTTAGCGGAAATTGATTTTAATAGTTTTTTTTCACAAAGTGTCATTTTCCGCTAACTTGTGACAAAAAATAAAATCTTCTATGAACTCACCATACTCCGTACGGAATACCTTTGGGTGTCTTCTTTCTAGAATGGGGTAATTTGTGGGGTTCCTATACTGCCCTGGCATTTTAGGGGCCCTAAACCGTGAGGAGTAGTCTTGAAACCAAATGTCGCAAAATGACCTGTGAAATCCTAAAGGTACTCATTGGACTTTGGGCCCCTTATCGTACTTAGGGTGTAAAAAAGTGCCACACATGTGGTACCGCCGTACTCAGGAGAAGTAGTATAATGCGTTTTGGGGTGTATTTTTACACATACCCATGCTGAGTGGGAGAAATATCTCTGTAAATGACAATTGTTTGATTTTTTTACACACAATTGTCCATTTACATAGAAATTTCTCCCATCCAGCATGGGTATGTGTAAAAATACACCCCAAAACACATTATACTACTTTTCCTGAGTAAGGCGGTACCACATGTGTGACAATTTTTTGCAGCCTAGGTGCGCTAAGGGGCCCAACGTCCTATTCACAGGTCATTTTGAAGCATTTGTTTTCTAGACTACTCCTCGCGGTTTAGGGCCCCTAAAATGCCAGGGCAGTATAGGAACCCCACAAGTGACCCCATTTTAGAAAGAAGACACCCCAAGGTATTCCGTTAGGTGTATGGCAAGTTCATAGAAGATTTTATTTTTTGTCACAAGTTAGTGAAAAATGACACTTTGTGAAAAAAAACCAATAAAAATTAATTTCCGCTAACTTTTGACAAAAAATAAAATCTTCTATGAACTCGTCATACACCTAACAGAATACCTTGGGGTGTCTTTTTTTCTAAAATGGGGTCACTTGTGGGGTTCCTATACCGCCCTGGCATTTTACAGGCCCAAAACCGTGAGTAGTCTGGAAACCAAATGTCTCAAAATGACTGTTCAGGGGTATAAGCATCTGCAAATTTTGATGACAGGTGGTCTATGAGGGGGCGAATTTTGTGGAACCGGTCATAAGCAGGGTGGCCTTTTAGATGACAGGTTGTATTGGGCCTGATCTGATGGATAGGAGTGCTAGGGGGGTGACAGGAGGTGATTGATGGGTGTCTCAGGGGGTGGTTAGAGGGGAAAATAGATGCAATCAATGCACTGGGGAGGTGATCGGAAGGGGGTCTGAGGGGGATCTGAGGGATTGGCCGAGTGATCAGGAGCCCACATGGGGCAAATTGGGGCCTGATCTGATGGGTAGGTGTGCTAGGGGGTGACAGGAGGTGATTGATGGGTGTCTCAAGGTGTGATTAGAGGGGGGAATAGATGCAAGCAATGCACTGGCGAGGTGATCAGGGCTGGGGTCTGAGGGCATTCTGAGGGTGTGGGCGGGTGATTGAGTGCCCTAGGGGCAGATAGGGGTCTAATCTGATAGGTAGCAGTGACAGGGGGTGATTGATGGGTAATTAGTGGGTGTTTAGGGTAGAGAATAGATGGAAACACTGCGCTTGGGTGGTGATCTGATGTCGGATCTGCGGGCGATCTATTGGTGTGGGTGGGTGATCAGTTTGCCCGCAAGGGGCAGGTTAGGGGCTGATTGATGGGTGGCAGTGACAGCGGGTGATTGATGGGTGGCAGTGACAGGGGGTGATTGATGGGTGGCAGTGACAGGGGGTGATTGATAGGTGATTGACAGGTAATCAGTGGGTTATTACAGGGGAGAACAGATGTAAATATTGCACTGGCGAATTGATAAGGGGGGGGTCTGAGGGCAATCTGAGCGTGTAGGCGGGCGATTGGGTGCCCGCAAGGGGCAGATTAGGGTCTGATCTGATGGGTAACAGTGACAGGTGGTGATAGGTGGTGATAGGGGGTGATTGATGGGTAATTAGTGGGTGTTTAGAGGAGAGAATAGATGTAAACAATGGATTTGGGAGGTGATCTGATGTCGGATCTGCGGGCGATCTATTGGTGTGGGGGGGAGATCAGATTGCCCGCAAGGGGCAGGTTAGGGGCTGGCTGATGGGTGGCAGTGACAGGGGGTGATTGACGGGTGATTGATGGGTGATTGACAGGTGATTGACAGGTGATTGACAGGTGATTGACAGGTGATCAGGGGGATAGATGCATACAGTAAACAGGGGGGGTGGTCTGGGGGGGGGGGGGGTCTGGGGAGAATCTGAGGGGTGGGGGGTGATCAGGAGGGGGCAGGGAGCAGGGTGGGGGGATAAAAAAAAAATAGCGTTGACAGATAGTGACAGGGAGTGATTGATGGGTGATTAGGGGGGTGATTGGGTGCAAACAGGGGTCTGGGGGGTGAGCAGGGGGGGGTCTGATGGGTGCTGTGGGCGATCTGGGGCAGGGGGGGGGGGAAATCAGTGTGCTTGGTGCAGACTAGGGTGGCTGCAGCCTGCCCTGGTGGTCCCTCGGACACTGGGACCACCAGGGCAGGAGGCAGCCTGTATAATACACTTTGTAAACATTACAAAGTGTATTATACACTTTGTATGCGGCGATCGCGGGGTTAACATCCCGCCGGCGCTTCCGTATAGCCGGCGGGATGTTGCGGCGGGTGAGCGGCGCCAGGCGGAGGCGGAGGATCGCGTCACTGATGACGCGATCGCTCCGCCCATGCCCCTACAAGGACCGCCGCCAATTGTCAATACGGCGGTCCTTGCGGGGTGCACTTCCCGGCCGCCAATTGTCAATACGGCGGTCGGGAAGTGGTTAAGGCCGGCATTTCTACTAGATTGGCACAGAGGTGCCAAGCGTAGATCTGCATCCGTGCTGGTAAGTGAATTACACCTTCACCTGATTATATTACTTTATTATACCTACCCATATACCTCATTAACCCCTTCTTCTTTGACTTATCCTCCACTTATACCCTCTACTATCATGCTGCTCCCCGAATTACATGTCCCTTACTCTTTCCCATCCTATCCTTTCCCCACCCCCATCTTCCCATAATAAGCCATACACATTTATATCGACCTATATCACAGAGGTCCCACATTGGTATAGTTTTATAGTGTTTTATTAATGCGGGTATATAGACATGTATAGATTGTGTGTATATTTACCCACACATCTTACAGTTTCTTATTTGATACAAATGTTTCTGTGTTTCAATTGGTCAATGTTTGTTCGGCACAATACGCCAAATATATCTTAGGACTTATTGATACTTTAATTCCCATCTTACACCAATGTACATCACATAATATTATGGTACTCTTGTCTTGCACACATTATACTTCTACACTACTGAAGTTTTACCACCCCCTATTTTTATGTATACTCTCAAACACATAACCGCCATACACGAATACCTGATTGTTGCTTTTTTCATCTCTGTCATTTTCAGTGTTTTTGCTCCTGTTTAATGCCTGCGAAACGCATTGCAACCTGTTTTAGGAGTATGTGAATAAATTGTCTACAACCATAATCGACAGTACCGGTGTCTATTTTGGGTTGGCTGGTCCACCACCGTATCCCGAACTTTTTAAAGTTTTTAGTGCTTTTTATCCTATTGGCGCCTCTGTACATCTCTACATACAAAGCTATTCACCCTTGGTGGAAGGGTGTTACACCCTCTTTTTTTCCCCTGTCAGAGAGCGACGTTTTAATCCTGAGTGGGGACAGGCTTGTTCTCCCCACCTGCCTATTTAGTGGTTGCCTTGGAGGTAATCCTGGTTTGTAAGTATAATACTTACGTCTCATTTTCTCGAACCATATTTCCAATACATATTACACTATATTGGGCTCTCGGTTTCTTCTTTCATTTTTTAGTAGAGAAATATATATATTTACATACAAAGAGAGACAAAGTCCTGAAAGAGGGACAGATGAGGAGTAAAGAGGAACAGAGGGACAGGGCTCCCAAAGAGGGACTGTCCCTCCAAAAGAGGGACAGTTGGGAGATGTGTGTGAATACCCTGCATAACACTAAGTCCACAGCTCCTGCTGACCCTCAGCCAGGGTCGGACTGGGACCCTGGGGGCCTACCAGAGAAATTTCAACCTGGGGCCCACACATCCCATTACTGCGGTGAAAAAAGGAACATGACCATGCATCGGAAGGTGGGCGTGGTCATGATGTATCATGGACAGGGCCAAATGTACATGAACTTAGCAGCATTGTAATTAAGAAACACTGCTACCCAGTAAAACTTTGCATAGAGTCCCCCTTTAATATAATGTCCCAGTTGCCATACATATGACATGGATTAGATTGTGAGCTCCTCTGAGGACAGTCAGTGACACGACTATGTCAATTAATCTAAGTCAATAAATCTAAGAATCTAAGGCCTCCTTTCCACGGACTGCTGATAGGCAGTGAAATGCCTCTCAAACTCTCTCAACTGCTCACTGCTGCCTAGTAACTGCTCGTTGCTGCATGATAACTGCTTACTTCTGCCTGGTAACTGCTTGCTGAGCACACAGCTCAACAGTTCGTGGAAAGGAGGCCTCAGTCAATCTAAAATCAATTACCTGGAGGGTGGGATAATATCAATTACCTGGTGGATGGGTGGGCTAATATCAATTACCTGAAGGATGGGTGGCCTAATATCAATTACCTGGAGGGTGGGCGGCCTAATATCAATTACCTGGAGGGTGGGCGGCCTAATATCAATTACCTGGAGGGTAGGCTATAATCAATTACCTGGAAGGTGGGCTAATATCAATTACCTGGAAAGTGGGCTAATATCCATTACCTGGAAGGTGGGCTAATATCAATTACCTGGAAGGTGGGCTAATATCAATTACCTGGAGGGTGGGCTAATATCAATTACCTGGAGGGTAGGCTAATATCAATTACCTGGTGGGTGGGCTAATATCAATAACCCGGTGGGTGGGCTAATATCAATTAACCCGGTGGGTGGGCTAATATCAATTAACCCGGAGGGTGGGCTAATATCAATTAACCCGGAGGGTGGGCTAATATCAATTAACCCAGAGGGTGGGCTAATATCAATTACCCGGAGGGGGGGCTAATGTCAATTACCCGGAGGGTGGGCTAATGTCAATTACCTGGAGGGTGGGTGGGCTAATGTCAATTACCTGGAGAGTGGGCTAATGTAAATTACCTGGAGGGTGGGCTAATGTCAATTACCTGGAGGGTGGGCTAATGTCAATTAACTTGGTGGGTGGGCTAATATCAATTACCTGGAGGGTGGGCTAATATCAATTACCTGGAGGGTCAGCTAATATCAATTACCTGGAAGGTGGGCTAATATCAATTGCCTGGAGGGTGGGCTAATATCAATTACCATTAGTCAATTAACTTGGTGGGTGGGCTAATATCAATTACCTGGAGGGTGGGCTAATATCAATTACCAGGTGGGTGGGCTAATGTCAATTACCAGGTGGGTGGGCTAATGTCAATTACCTGGAGGGTGGGCTAATGTCAATTACCTGGAGGGTGGGCTAATGTCAATTACCAGGTGGGTGGGCTAATATCAATTACCTGGAAGGTGGGCTAATATCAATTACCAGGTGGGTGGGCTAATATCAATTACCAGGTGGGTGGGCTAATATCAATTACCAGGTGGGTGGGCTAATATCAATTACCAGGTGGGTGGGCTAATATCAATTACCTGGAGGGTGGGCTAATATCAATTACCTGGAGGGTGGGCTCACATCAATTACCTGGAGGGTGGGCTCACATCAATTACCTGGAGGGTGGGCTCACACAAGCCTAAGTAAGGCAGGGTGGGTGATCTAATAAGTGAGCTTACACTTTGAAACGTCTTATGTACATAGGCAAAAGAGGTTAGTATGTTAGTATTAGGCAGAGTAACGAGGGAAGGTTAGTGTCAAGGTGGCCATTAACGATACAATTCTCCAGATGATCGACCATCTGATTCGATCGTAATATCGATCGGAAACAATCATTCAAGATCACTAACAGAAGTAATGATGTTAACCAATTTGATCAGACCAATGAAATTGATCCAGAAAATGAATCTATTCCATTAATCTGATCAAATTGCATAGAAGCTTTCATTCCGCTAGTGGGACCGAACGATCATCTCCAAAAGATATTGAGATTAGGTGATGGTCTAGAGAATTGTATCGCTAATGATCATCAGCAGAGGAGAGAAAAATAAATGCAATGCAGGTAGGTAATCCACACAAATAGATGTGTTAAATGGATAGGACTTACTGCAATTCAGTGACAATAACTGCACAAAATAATCATAAATAAAAAGTGCAAATGCTATAATCATACACCAGGAATACAATAAACTGCATAACCTAAAAGTGCAAACAATACATTGTTGTAAACTAAAAGAAAATACAAAAACAGGGATGAATAGTGTGAGAATTCTCCAGACAGGAAAGAGTGGAGATAGGGAGTTGTGTGAACTACAATAGAGAGAAGAGCTGACGGCTACTTCAGGCTCAGCTCAGTGCTGGGACAGGAGAGTGTGGGCACGGAAGGGAGGGGGGAAGGGTAGTGTCTGCAGCACTGACAGGCAGGAGGTAGCCAGAGGGAGAGTTAAAAGAATACCTGCTGGCAATGGCAGTCCGTGGAGGAGGCAGATCAGCTGGACCAAAGACATGTCTGTACTGGCTGATTCAAATTACCCTCGCTGTTGCAGCTTTCTCCTCACTGCTGTGCACGTGGGGGGTGGGGCCTCAGTAACCAGAGTAACTCTCTGGCTGTATTCCCATCTCTGTCTGCTGTAGAGGGGAGGGGTGGATCCACACCCACTTGCTGTGTTTTCTCTGTTCAGCCGGAACTATAAACTAATTGCCGGCTGGAGACAGAGAGCGCAGGGAGGCGGAAGGTTAAAATAGTCCCTTTGCCTGCCTGCGTCTCTGCAACAATCTTCTGGGGGGTAATTTTACTTATTGAAATGGCCCAGCCAGGGCTGCATTAAAGAAGAAATTAAAACACAAGTAGCCGGAACAGGCGCCCCGTCTATGGGCCCCATAGTTATCCCTACGCCACTGGCCCTGGGGCCCACAGGAGATGTGGAGGCGGGGCCCACCGACCAAAACATCAGCACTTCGCTGGGTCAGTACGACGCTGCCCTCAGCAAGGAACCAGCAGCTCTGAACCAACCTTCACTGCCTTGGGCCATGTGATCCAGCAATTATTACTGGGACTGACTGACAAGGATTTCCACTTATACCTGGGGATCCAGCTCCAGAGAGAGGAACGACAGCAGCAGATCCAGCTTGAGAGAGAGAGGAGCGGCAGGGTCAGTTCCAATGAGAGGAATTACAAGTACAGATTGAGAGAGAGGAGTGGCAGCACCGTTACCAGGAGTGGCAGCCCAGGTGAGACACACCAAGCACTCTTCCTCACCCAGCGCTTCTGCTGCAGGATGCACACCTCTACCCATAATCCCCCAAGCAGTTTCCAGTTATGGAGAAAAATGAGGACATTGAATTGTACTTACGCTCGTTTGACATCCCTGAGGAACAGTGGGCACTCCATTTGACGCCGCAGCTGACTGGTACAGAGTTAGATGCTGTTGTGGAGCTACGTGCAGACTACGACAGCGAATATAAGACTATCAAGGATGCCATAATCACTAAGTTCCAAGCTAACTCCAGAAGTTTACTGGAAAAAGTTCTGTACCATCCAGAAAGCATCCATTTTTACGTCACTGTGGAAGCCAGACTATCATTGGCTTTTGGCTTCCGAGACACTGGTGCAAATGTTACCTTGGTCCATTCACACCTTGTTACAGCAAAGTATATCCAGGGCCAGTCCTGAACTTTCTGCTGCCTGAGGCAAAGATCGTGAAGGCGCCCCCCCCCCACTCCCCTCAAAACAAGATTAAAGAAGACACAGCCCATTATTTCTACCTCCTTACCTTAGGCCCAAACCACTAGGGCTTCAGTCAGTCACTGCACTGGCAATATAGCTAGGCCTAGGTTGTATGGTGCTGTTGTGAACTTATGAAGTCTGCAAAGTGGCTGACACCCTCCTGCATGTCCTAGACCCAACCACCTTATAGCACACAGACAGTCAATCAATGAGTCAGTAAGACAAAGAGAAAATAAATAACAGCAACAGGATGATATATCCCCCCTGCAATGCAAGGCCTGCATATACCAATACCACACTAGACACTACCAGTCTGCCACATTCCTAAATACATACATACCAGTCAGTCTGCCACATTCCTAAATACATCCATACCAGTCAGTCTGCCACATTCCTAAATACATACATACCAAATATAATATATATATATATATATATATATTTTATGACATGACATTAGAGAATACAAAAAGGAATCTGACCCGACCGCGGAGAGCAGAGCCTGGGGCAGCAAACTGACCCACCGAGGATGGTGGAGTCCGGCGGCGACGATGGTGGAGGGCAGGCGTCAGGCACGATCCAGAATCCATCTTGCGCTGGTGGGCAGAGGGCAGCTGCAGGCGGCGAGCTTTCTCCTCCATCTCGCGCTGGCGGGCAATGCCGGGGGGCAACAGCGGGCTCATCATTGTCACGGTCACGGCGGCACTCAGTGACCGTGACTACTATCATGGCGAGCAGCGGGCGGCAGGCAGCGTGACTCCAGTCACTTCTGGTCCCGGATTCTGCCTGCCGCCCACCATCAAGCAGGCAGAGGCAGCGTACAGGTGCAGCCTCACAGAGGCCTAGTAGACGGCAGCAGTGGCGTACCTAGGGTATTTGGCACCCGGTGCGGATTATCCACAGTCACCCCCCAAAATGTGGGTGTGGTCACGGGTGGAGACAAGTTTACATGAACTTAGCAATGGTGGGACATTAGATTAGGACAGTGGTGGCGAAAAGTCACTTATCTATCACAAAGTGCCTACAGCAATTTAAACTAAATACAAACATTTTAACTCATACATGAACATTATGGAAAATCCAAGTTGAAAATAAACTGTGAAGATAAATAGTTTCATCCATCCTACTCATGAAAAATGTATTTTTTTTAGAACCACCCAGTTATTTTCTGTTTTAAAAAGCTAAAAAAAAGTAGGTTTAATGCTATTGTCTCATATGATGATGATTCAGCTTTTCCCATAGTCTCGCAGTTAGCAATCATGAGGCCCCCAACAAGACAAATTCAGCAATCTTGAGGCCCCCAACAAATCATGAGGCCCCCAACAAGACAAATTCAGCAATCATGAGGCCCCCAGCAAGACAAATTCAGCAATCTTGAGGCCCCCAACAAATCATGAGGCCCCCCAACAAGTCAAATTCAGCAATTATGAGGCCCCCAGCAAGACAAATTCAGCAATCTTGAGGCCCCCAACAAATCATGAGGCCCCCAACAAGACAAATCCAGTAACCATGAGTCCCCCAACAAGACAAATTCAGCAGTCATGAGGCACATAAATAGACAGCATTTCACATAAATGGGCAGAATGCCCCCTTAATATGGTATACACCTCTTACCTGAATTATCTACTGGCTGCTGTGCCTGGCTGGCAATACTATTTTTGTCTGGATTGGGGATGATGTGTAGGCTGAAAGGCCTGCCAGTGATGCTGTGGCCTGACTGGCGGTGATGCTGTGGCTGGGCTGGCCGGCGGTGATGCTGTGGCTGGGCTGCCTGGTTGAAGTAAATGCTGGCCTGACTGGTGGTGATGCTGTGGCCTTTTTGCCAGTGATTCTGGGCTGGTTGGCTGGTAGTTATGTTTGGCTGGCTGGCCTAGATAGTTTAGGTAGTGAGAGGTGCCCCCTAGTTTAGGTAGTGCCAGGAGCCCCCCAGTTTAGGTAGTGACAGGAGCCCCCCAGCTCAATTAGTGACTGGAGCCCCCCAGTTCAGTTAGTGACAGGAGCCCCCAGTGTATGTAGTGACAGGTGCCCCCAGTGTATGTAGTGACAGGTGCCCCCAGTGTATGTAGTGACAGGTGCCCCCCAGTTTAGGTAGTGACAGGAGCCCCCCAGTTCAGTTAGTGACTGGCGACCCCCAGTGTGTGTAGTGACATGCCCCCCAGTTCAGGTAATGACAGGGACCCCCCAGGTTAGATAGTGACAGCGACCCCCCCAGGTTACATAGTGACAGCGACCCCCAGGTTACATAGTGACAGCGACCCCCAGGTTACATAGTGACAGCGACCCCCAGGTTACATAGTGACAGTGACCCCCAGGTTAGATAGTGACAGTGACCCCCCCCCCCAGGTTAGATAGTGACAGCGACCCCCAGGTTAGATAGTGACAGCGACCCCCCCAGGTTAGATAGTGACAGCGACCCCCCCCGGTTAGATAGTGACAACGACCCCCCCAGGTTAGATAGTGACAGCGACCCCCCCAGGTTAGATAGTGACAGCGACCCCCCCAGGTTACATAGTGACAGCGACCCCCCCAGGTTACATAGTGACAGGGACTCCCAGGTTAGATAGTGACAGCGACCCCCAGGTTAGATAGTGACAGGGACTCCCAGGTTAGATAGTGACAGCGACCCCCCCAGGTTAGATAGTGACAGCGACCCCCCCAGGTTAGATAGTGACAGTGACCCCCCCAGGTTAGATAGTGACAGCGACCCCCAGGTTACATAGTGACAGCGACCCCCAGGTTACATAGTGACAGCGACCCCCAGGTTACATAGTGACAGCGACCCCCAGGTTACATAGTGACAGCGACCCCCAGGTTACATAGTGACAGCGACCCCCAGGTTACATAGTGACAGCGACCGCCCCAGGTTAGATAGTGACAGGGACTCCCAGGTTAGATAGTGACAGGGACCCCTCAGGTTAGATAGCAACAGGTGCCCTTCACTCACCAGCAGCCCAGCTTCAGACCTCAGTATCAGCCGACGACCAGTTAGAGCGGGCGCACCGATCTCGGTGAACACCACGCTGTATATGCGGAAGTGATGTCACTTCCGCATATCAGTGCGGTGTCCGCTAGGTCCTAGCGCCCGCATAGTGGTCGCCGGCTGGTCGGAGGTCTGAAGCTGGGCTGCTCCTGCCTTACAGTGACAGCGGGGAGCCTGGGACGGCCGTGCGGGGGGGGGGGGGCAGGTTGGAGGTCAGAAGGTGTAAAATCCCCAAACCTGCAGCGGCAACACACAGGGCAGCGGCAGCGGTGGCAACACAGGACTCCCCCTACCATGAAGACGCCTGGTGCGGGCCACCCCTGCCACTTGACGGTAGGTACGCCACTGGGCGGCAGAGCTCGGAGTCCGGCATGGTGGGTGGCGGGCGGCAAGTAACGTGGCAGGGCTGGCGTCACTGTGCACCGGGTCTCTCACGATTTGGTGTGCAGCCAGGGAGATCTCACTGCAGAGTCTGCAGCGCAGGCAAATTGAGGCTAGCAGGCGGGCCAGGCGGCGGTACCAGCACACTCCAGTCCAGTCTCTCCAGAAAGGCGGCAAAAACCAGGCGCAGTCACTTCCTCTTTATGCCTGGTGCCGCCCCTCCACTTCCTGCCGCCTGAGGAACCCGCCTCCCCCCGCCTCATGGGTGGGCCGTATATCCTTCCTGAGGAAATACCCCACTCTGACCAAAGTCGTAGGCACTCGCACTCATATTGCACAAGCTCAAGTCACTATTGATTGGGGAATGGGATGTCAAGAGTGGGTTGTTGGGGTCCTGGATGATATCCCTGTTAAAACAGTGCTTGGCACTGATCTGGGCACCCTTGACATTCCACTAGCAGGATATTTAGGTACCAGAAACACCCACAAACATGTTCAGAACTCACTTTTACTGGCCCACAATGGGAACAGAAAGTATTGTCGATCTTGTACCACTTGCCAGAGGGTGAAGAATGCCGGGAGTATGCGGAAAGCTCCTTTACAGCAACTGCCCATAATTATAGAGCCCTTCCAGAGGGTGGCAGTGGATATAATTGGCCCCTTGCCCATTGCTAGCATTTCTAGCAAGTGATACATTTTACCAGTCGTGTACTATGCCATTTCCAGAGGCGGTAGCACTGTCTGAACTTAGAACTGCCACGGTAGCAGACGCCTTAATTGGGATATTCTCTTGTGTGGTGTTCCCCGCCGAGATGATCTATGGTCATGGCTCCTGCTTCATGTCAGAGCTAATGGAAGCTCTCTGGGAGCATACCACCTCCATCCTATATCACCCCATCCACCAGTTTGTGTGTACGATTCAATAGTATGTTAAAGCAGATGCTGGCAACATTTGTAGAATTGCAGGGGAAGGACTGGGAGCAGTACCTGCTTCATTTGCTATTTGCTTATAGAGAAGTGCCACAGGAGTCCACTGGGTTCTCACCCTTTGAATTCCTATATTGTCAAGATGTTTGCGGGTCATTGAAATTGATTCAGGAGGGCAAAGGTCACCCCTCAAAAGTGTCTGTGGTTGAGTATGTCCTGAAATTCTAGGACAAGATGGAGTCACCTGTTGCCATGACTGAGAATTTTTCAATTGCACAGGCCAAGCAGAAGGCCTGGTATGACCAGCATGCTAGAGAACACTCATACGAGGTAGAATCAGAAGGTAATTGCCCTACCCCCTGTCGGGCAGAACAAATTGCAGGCCACCTGGGAAAGGCCATACACCATTCTGAAACAGGTAAATCCAGTCACAGTTACCTGGTGAGTCTGGGAGGTAAGCAACAGAAAACATTCCATATGAACAAACTGAAGGCACATGAGGAGAGAGAGCAGTATGTGTTAACAGTGTGCAGCCAGCTAGAACCAGAACCACTGATATATCTGTTACTACTACGGGCAGCACGGTGGCTTAGTGGTTAGTCCTCTCGCCTTACAGCGTTGGGTCCCCGTTTCGATTCCCAGCCAGGTCAACATCTGCAAGGAGTTTGTATGTTCTCCCCGTGTCTGCGTGGGTTTCCTCAGGGCACTCCAGTTTCCTCCCACATCCCAAAAACATACAGATAAGTTAATTGGCTTCCCCCTAAAAATTGGCCCTAGACTATGATACATGCACTGCACTATACATACATAGACATATGACTATGGTAGGGACTAGATTGTGAGCCCCTCTGAGGGACAGTTAGTGACAAGACAATATACTCTGTACAGCGCTATGTAATATGTCGGCAATATATACAGTGGTGTGAAAAACTATTTGCCCCCTTCCTGATTTCTTATTCTTTTGCATGTTTGTCACACTTAAATGTTTCTGCTTATCAAAAACCGTTAACTATTAGTCAAAGATAACATAATTGAACACAAAATGCAGTTGTAAATGATGGTTTTTATTATTTAGTGAGAATTAAAACTTCAAATCTGCATGGCACTGTGTTAAAAAGTGATTGCCCCCCTTGTTAAAAAATAACTTAACTGTGGTTTATCACACCTGAGTTCAATTTCTGTAGTGCCCCCCAGGCCTGATTACTGCCACACCTGTTTCAATCAAGAAATCACTTAAATAGGAGCTATCTGACACAGAGAAGTAGACCAAAAGCACCTCAAAAGCTAGACATCATGCCAAGATCCAAAGAAATTCAGGAACAAATGAGAACAAAAGTACTGTAATTGAGATCTATCAGTCTGGTAAAGGTTATAAAGCCATTTCTAAAGCTTTGGGACTCCAGCGAACCACAGTGAGAGCCATTATCCACAAATGGCAAAAACATGAACAGTGATGAACCCAGGAGTGGCCGGCCGACCAAAATTACCCCAAGAGCGCAGAGAAAACTCATCCGAGAGGCCACAAAAGACCCCAGGACAACATCTAAAGAACTGCAGGCCTCACTTGCCTCAATTAAGGTCAGTGTTCACGACTCCACCATAAGAAAGAGACTGGGCAAAAACGGCCTGCATGGCAGATATCCAAGGCGCAAACCACTTTTAAACAAAAAGAACATTAAGGCTCGTCTCAATTTTGCTAAAAAAACATCTCAATGATTGGCAAGACTTTTGGGAAAATGCCTTGTGGACCGACGAGACAAAAGTTGAATTTTTGGAAGGTGCGTGTCCCGTTACATCTGGCGTAGAAGTAACACAGCATTTCAGCAAAAGAACATCATACCAACAGTAAAATATGGTGGTGGTAGTGTGATGGTCTGGGGTTGTTTTGCTGCTTCAGGACCTGGAAGGCTTGCTGTGATAGATGGAACCATGAATTCTTTTGTCTACCAAAAAATCCTGAAGGAGAATGTCTGGCCATCTGTTCGTCAACTCAAGCTGAAACGATCTTGGGTGCTGCAGCAGGACAATGACCAAAAACACACCAGCAAATCCACCTCTGAATGGCTGAAGAAAAACAAAATGAAGACTTTGGAGTGGCCTAGTCAACGTCCTGACCTGAATCCTATTGAGATGTTGTGGCATGACCTTAAAAAGGCGGTTCATGCTAGAAAACCCTCAAATAAAGCTGAATGACAACAATTCTGCAAAGATGAGTGGGCCAAAATTCCTCCAGAGCGCTGTAAAAGACTCGTTGCAAGTTATCGCAAACGCTTGATTGCAGTTATTGCTGCTAAGGGTGGCCCAACCAGTTATTAGGTTCAAGGGGCAATTTCTTTTTCACACAGGGCCATGTAGGTTTGGAGTTTTTTTTTCTCACTAAATAATAAAAACCATCATTTAACCACTTCCCGACCGCCGTATATACAATTGGCGGCCGGGAAGTGGACCCCGCAAGGACCGCCGTATTGACAATTGGCGGCGGTCCTTGTAGGGGCATGGGCGGAGCGATTGCGTCATCAGTGACGCGATCCTCCGCCTCCGCCTGGCACCGCTCACCCGCCGCAACATCCCGCCGGCCATACGGAAGCGCCGGCGGGATGTTAACCCGACGATCGCCACATACAAAGTGTATAATACACTTTGTAATGTTTACAAAGTGTATTATACAGGCTGCCTCCTGCCCTGGTGGTCCCAGTGTCCGAGGGACCACCAGGGCAGGCTGCAGCCACCCTAGTCTGCACCAAGCACACTGATTTCCCCCCCCCCCCCGTGCCCCAGATCGCCCACAGCACCCATCAGACCCCCCCCCCCTGCCCACCCCCCAGACCCCTGTTTGCACCCAATCACCCCCCTAATCACCCATCAATCACTCCCTGTCACTATCTGTCAACGCTATTTTTTTTTATCCCCCCCCCTGCCCCCTGCTTCCTCCTGATCACCCCCCCCACCCCTCAGATTCTCCCCAGACCCCCCCCCCAGACTCCCCCCACCCCATGTACTGTATGCATCTATCCCCCCTGATCACCTGTCAATCACCCATCAATCACCCCCTGTCACTGCCACCCATCAATCAGCCCCTAACCTGCCCCTTGCGGGCAATCTGATCACCCACCCACACCAATAGATCGCCCGCAGATCCGACATCAGATCACCACCCAAGCGCAGCGTTTACATCTATTCTCTCCTCTAAACACCCACTAATTACCCATCAATCACCCATCAATCACCCCCTATCACCACCTGTCACTGTTACCCATCAGATCAGACCCTAATCTGCCCCTTGCGGGCACCCAATCACCCGCTTACACGCTCAGATTGCCCTCAGACCCCCCCTTATCAATTCGCCAGGGCATTATTTACATCTGTCCTTCCCTGTAATAACCCACTGATCACCTGTCAATCACCCATCAATCACCCCCTGTCACTGCCACCCATCAATCATCCCCTGTCACTGCCACCCATCAATCAGCCCCTAACCTGCCCCTTGCGGGCAATCTGATCACCCACCCACACCAATAGATCGCCCGCAGATCCGACATCAGATCACCACCCAAGCGCAGCGTTTACATCTATTCTCTCCTATAAACACCCACTAATTACCCATCAATCACCCATCAATCACCCCCTATCACCACCTGTCACTGTTACCCATCAGATCAGACCCTAATCTGCCCCTTGCGGGCACCCAATCACCCGCCTACACGCTCAGATTGCCCTCAGACCCCCCCTTATCAATTCGCCGGGGCATTATTTACATCTGTCCTTCCCTGTAATAACCCACTGATCACCTGTCAATCACCCATCAATCACCCCCTGTCACTGCCACCCATCAATCACCCCCTGTCACTGCCACCCATCAATCAGCCCCTAACCTGCCCCTTGCGGGCAATCTGATCACCCACCCACACCAATAGATCGCCCGCAGATCCGACATCAGATCACCACCCAAGCGCAGCGTTTACATCTATTCTCTCCTCTAAACACCCACTAATTACCCATCAATCACCCCCTATCACCACCTGTCACTATTACCCATCAGATCAGACCCTAATCTGCCCCTTGCGGGCACCCAATCACCCGCCTACACGCTCAGATTGCCCTCAGACCCCCCCTTATCAATTCGCCAGTGCAATATTTACATCTGTTCTCCCCTGTAATAACCCACTGATTACCTGTCAATCACCTGTCAATCACCCATCAATCACCCATCAATCACCCCCTGTCACTGCCACCCATCAATCACCCCCTGTCACTGCCACCCATCAATCACCCCCTGTCACTGCCACCCATCAATCAGCCCCAAACCTGCCCCTTGCGGGCAATCTGATCACCCACCCACACCAATAGATCGCCCGCAGATCCGACGTCCAATCACCTCCCAAGTGCAGTGTTTACATCTGTTCTCTACCCTAAACACCCACTAATTACCCATCAATCACCCCCTGTCACTGCTACCTATCAGATTAGACCCCTATCTGCCCCTAGGGCACTCAATCACCCGCCCACACCCTCAGAATGCTCTCAGACCCCAGCCCTGATCACCTCGCCAGTGCATTGCTTGCATCTATTCCCCCCTCTAATCACACCTTGAGACACCCATCAATCACCTCCTGTCACCCCCTAACACACCTACCCATCAGATCAGGCCCTAATTTGCCCCGTGTGGGCTCCTGATCACTCGGCCAAACCCTGAGATCCCCCTCAGACCCCCTTCCGATCACCTCCCCAGTGCATTGATTGCATCTATTTTCCCCTCTAACCACCCCCTGAGACACCCATCAATCACCTCCTGTCACCCCCCTAGCACTCCTATACATCAGATCAGGCCCAATACAACCTGTCATCTAAAAGGCCACCCTGCTTATGACCGGTTCCACAAAATTCGCCCCCTCATAGACCACCTGTCATCAAAATTTGCAGATGCTTATACCCCTGAACAGTCGTTTTGAGACATTTGGTTTCCAGACTACTCACGGTTTTGAGCCCGTAAAATGCCAGGGCGGTATAGGAACCCCACAAGTGACCCCATTTTAGAAAAAAAGACACCCCAAGGTATTCTGTTAGGTGTATGACGAGTTCATAGAAGATTTTATTTTTTGTCAAAAGTTAGCGGAAATTGATTTTTATTGGGTTTTTTTCACAAAGTGCCATTTTTCACTAACTTGTGACAAAAAATAAAATCTTCTATGAACTCGCCATACACCTAACGGAATACCTTGGGGTGTCTTCTTTCTAAAATGGGGTCACTTGTGGGGTTCCTATACTGCCCTGGCATTTTAGGGGCCCTAAACCGCGAGGAGTAGTCTAGAAAACAAATGCCTCAAAATGACCTGTGAATAGGATGTTGGGCCCCTTAGCGCACCTAGGCTGCAAAAAAGTGTCACACATGTGGTACCGCCGTACTCAGGAAAAGTAGTATAATGTGTTTTGGGGTGTATTTTTACACATACTTATGCTGGGTGGGAGACATTTCTATGTAAATGGACAATTGTGTGTAAAAAACATCAAACAATTGTCATTTACAGAGATATTTCTCCCACTTAGCATGGGTATGTGTAAAAATACACCCCAAAACACATTATACTACTTCTCCTGAGTACGGCGGTACCACATGTGTGGCACTTTTTTACACCCTAAGTACGCTAAGAGGCCCAAAGTCCAATGAGTACCTTTAGGATTTCATAGGTCATTTTGCAACATTTGGTTTCAAGACTACTCCTCACGGTTTAGGGCCCCTAAAATGCCAGGGCAGTATAGGAACCCCACAAATGACCCCATTCTAGAAAGAAGACACCCAAAGGTATTCCGTTAGGAGTATGGTGAGTTCATAGAATATTTTATTTTTTGTCCCAAGTTAGCGGAAAATGACACTTTGTGAAAAAAAACAATTAATATCAATTTCCGCTAACTTGTGACAAAAAAATAAAAACTTCTATGAACTCACCATACTCCTAACGGAATACCTTGGGGTGTCTTCTTTCTAAAATGGGGTCATTAGTGGGGTTCCTATACTGCCCTGGCATTTTAGGGGCCCTAAACCGTGAGGAGTAGTCTTGAAACGAAATTTCTCAAAATGACCTGTGAAATCCTAAAGGTACTCATTAGACTTTGGGCCCTTTAGCGCAGTTAGGGTGCAAAAAAGTGCCACACATGTGGTATCGCCGTACTCAGGAGAAGTAGTATAATGTGTTTTGGGGTGTATTTTTACACATACCCATGCTGAGTGGGAGAAAGATCTCTGTAAATGGACAATTGTGTGTAAAAAAAATTAACAAATTGTCATTTACAGAGATATTTCTCCCACCCAGCATGGGTATGTGTAAAAATACACCCCAAAACACATTATACTACTTCTCCTGAGTACGGCAATACCACATGTGTGGCACTTTTTTGCAGCCTAACTGCGCTAAGGGGTCCAAAGTCCAATGAGCACCTTTAGGCTTTACAGGGGTGCTTACAATTTAGCACCCCCCAAAATGTCAGGACAGTAAACACACCCCACAAATGACCCCATTTTGGAAAGTAGACCCTTCAAGGTATTCAGAGAGGGGCATGGTGAGTCCGTGGCAGATTTCATTTTTTTTGTCGCAAGTTAGAAGAAATGGAAACTTTTTTTTTTTTTTTTTTCCTCACAAAGTGTCATTTTCCGCTTACTTGTGACAAAAAATAATATCTTCTATGAACTCACTATGCCTCTCAGTGAATACTTTGGGATGTCTTCTTTCCAAAATGGGGTCATTTGGGGGGTATTTATACTATCCTGGAATTCTAGCCCCTCATGAAACATGTCAGGTGGTCAGAAAAGACAGAGATGATGGAAAATGAGAAAATTCACTTTTTGCACCATAGTTTGTAAACGCTATAACTTTTACCCAAACCAATAAATATACACTGAATGGGTTTTTTTTTATTAAAAACATGTTTGTCCACATTTTTCGCGCTGCATGTATACAGAAATTTTACTTTATTTGAAAAATGTCAGCACAGAAAGTTAAAAAAATCATTTTTTTGCCAAAATTCATGTCTTTTTTGATGAATATAATAAAAAGTAAAAATCGCAGGAGAAATCAAATAGCACCAAAAGAAAGCTTTATTAGTGACAAGAAAAGGAGCCAAAATTCATTTAGGTGGTAGGTTGTATGAGCGAGCAATAAACCGTGAAAGCTGCAGTGGTCTGAATGGAAAAAAAGTGGCCGGTCCTTAAGGGGTAGAAAGCCCTAGGTCCTCAAGTGGTTAAAACTGCATTTTGTGTTCAATTATGTTATCTTTGACTAATAGTTAACGGTTTTTGATGAGCAGAAACATTTAAGTGTGACAAACATGCAAAAGAATAAGAAATCAGGAAGGGGGCAAATAGTTTTTCACACCACTGTATATATACTTAAAATAAATAAATAAATAATGGAACTATAAGGAGTGGCAGAGGATTGGAACATCAACCCCCCACCCCTCATAACCCCAGCAACTTAAGCTCACCACAGTCATGAGTGCACACCACACAACATTCTCAAGGCTCCCTGGCCAAATCAACTTAGCAGCTCAAGCCCTTATGGCATGACCCCTATTGCACCTCAAAACAGGTTCTGGCTGAGATCAAGGGAGACATTAAAGGAAATGCTGCAGTTAGGAGACACCCTGAAATCCTCTAGTCCGTGGGCCGCTCCAGTTGTTCTACGACCCGGTTTTGTGTTGAAGACTGTATGACATCACAACCGACACATATCGCATGCCTTGAATTGATTAATGGTTGGATCTGACAATCATGTACATAGGTACTGGCAGATTTGGCTCACGCCGGAGGCGAGAGAGAAATCTGCATTCATCACCCCTTTTGGCCTCTATGAGTTTACTAGGATGCCCTTTGGGATTAAAGGATACCCGAACTGACATGTGACATGATGAGATAGACATGTGTCACACTCACCATCTCAGGTCCCGGCGTCGGTCTCGTGTCCTTTCCGGGGTGCGCACGCACGGGGTCCTTGGCTATTGTGTTTGGACTTCCTGGTTGGCGGCGCGCAGCGTTGCGCAAGGTTTTGCGTGCGTGGACGTTTGCGTGTGGCATTGCGCGCGCAGTGCGCATGCGCAGGGCGTTAATTTCGGCGACAAAATCCTGTATAAAGGCAGCACTGGCCATTACTCCAGTGCTGCTCATTCTGACAGCTTGGCGTAAGCCTCGTGGAAACTCTGTTTATTCGTTCGCTGAATTGACTCCTGGATTTGACCCTTGGCTTGTGACCCCGACCTCTCCTGATTGCCGCCTGCCCCGACTCTTGGATTGTACTTCGTTTTGCCTGATCGCCGCCTGCCCCGACCTCTGGCCTGTGACCCGACTACGCTGCTCTCTCCTGCCCCGGACCTCTGGCTACTGTCTGACTACGTCTGTTCATCTCACATATTAGCGTCGCTGTTCTCCTGACCACTTGCTGAGGTTATCCCAGTTGTGACCTGGCTGGGCACTAGGCAGCGAAATCCTGCACTCCCCTCAAGGGGGTGTGGGCGAAGACCCGTGGTCGCTTAGATCCACTTCTGGGTACAGCCTCTTCCTTCAGTGGAAAGGTCAACAGCGTCTGAAGATAACCACCGAAGATAACAGTAACGAGCAGCCATTATGGACGTTAGTGAGACTCGTTCACCTGTGGAGATTCTATATAAACTTGTTACGCAGTTACGACTGTCTGTGGACGAGGTCCAGAAAGGCTATATGGAGATCCGGGACCAGCTGCGGCCCCCTGCTGCTCCGCCTGCCGGATCCGCGGTGCTAGCTTCTGCTCCTGCCTCTGCTCCTCCCGTCAATCCCGAACCTGCCGCGGCACAGGGTGCTGTGGGCCCTGCACCCGAACCAAGATTGCCTCTTCCTGAGCGGTTCTCTGGCGACTGCACGAAGTTTCGCTGGTTCCAGAGTGCCTGTCGACTTCATTTCTCCTTACTCCCAAGGACCTATTCTAATGAGGAGATTAAAGTGGGGGCTGTCATCTCGCTGCTTCAAGGAGAACCACAGGCCTGGGCTCTCCGTATGGTCGAACAGCGCCACCCTGCCTTGAGCGACCTGGACTCCTTCTTTACTGCCATGACTGAGTTGTATGATGACCCGGGAAGAGCCTCTTCTGCTGAGTTGGCCCTTGAGACCTTGCGGCAAGGGAGACGGCCAGTAGAGGACTACGTCACAGAGTTCAGGTGCTGGGAAGCTGATGTGTCATGGAATGACTCGGCTCTGAAGTTCCGTTTCCGTCAAGGATTGTCAGATGCCATCAAGGACGAACTGGCCAGGGTGGGAGTCCCTGACACCCTGAAGGAACTTATCCGCCTGGCTATTCAGATCGACAGGCGTCTGAGGGAGAGACGAGCAGAGAGGTCAGGAAGCTCTCGTCCCTTAGGAGGCCTTCCCACTTGGCCTTCTCCTTCTGGTCCGGTCTTTGACCCCACTCCTGTATCCGAAGAACCTGAACCGATGCAGTTGGGACTGGCTCGGCCTGCTATCTCCTCTGAGGAAAGACAACGGAGAAGGTCATCTAACCTGTGTCTCTATTGTGGAGCACCTGGCCACTTTCGGCTGAACTGCCCTGTCCGCCCTTCGGGTGAGCCTCTGTCTACAGTGCATTTCAATAGAGCTCCTGGTCTGCCGCCTCAATCTTCTCATATCCCTCTCATCCTTTCTTTGCAGGGCCCCAGAGGAAGGATCATCGAAATTAGAGCCATCATTGACTCTGGAGCTTGTTCCTGTTTTTTGGATGCATCAGTGGCTCAACAACTCCAGCTCCCTACAAGGACCAGACGCCATCCTCTTACTATTCAGCTGGCCGATGGATCAAGTCTTGGATCCGGCCCCATCATCTCTGAGACTTTACCCTTATTAGTAACCGTTCAAGGAGAGCATCAGGAGTATCTGTCCTATGATTTACTCCCATCACCGTTGTTTCCTGTAATTCTGGGAATGCCCTGGTTACGGACCCATGACCCTACTATTAATTGGGCTACTGGGGAAGCATCCTTCCGCTCTGAGTACTGTGCACGCTGCTGTTTTCCTCGTGCTGGGGTCCTGTTCTGCTTGAACTCTCCTAAGAAGGACATAGTCCCTGCCATGTATCATGACTTCTTAAATGTCTTCGATAAGACCGGGGCAGATTCTCTTCCACCTCATCGGCCGTATGATTGCCCCGTTGATCTCGCGCCTATTCCTTTCGGGCGAACTTATCTGCTCTCGGAACCAGAGACTCAGGGGCGAGGGGCGTATAATCTGATCCGGATCCGAGAAGGGGATGAATGGAAGACTGCCTTTCGTTCCCGGTTTGGCCACTACGAGTATCTAGTGATGCCTTTCGGCCTATACACAATCTGGCAGCAGTTCCCCAAAAATACACATAATCTGGCAGCTGTTTCTCAAAATACACTTAATCTGGCAGCAGCAGTTCCCCAAAAATAGTTAATCTGGCAGCAGCAGTTCCCCCAAAATACATGCCCCCAGTATAGATAATCAGGTCAAAAGGTATCCCCAGTGGAAGTATCCAGGTCTATAGGTTTTCCCAGTGCAGGTATCCAGGTCTATAGGTGTCCCCAGTATAAGTAGCCTAATCTACAGGTGTCCCCAGAATAGATAACCAGGTCTATAGATGTCCCCATTTAAGATAGCCAGGTCTATAGATGTCCCCAGTTAAGATAGCCAGGTCTATAGGTGTCCCCAGTATAGGTAGCCAGGTCTACAGGTGTCTCCAGAATAGGTAGCCAGGCCTATAGGTGTCCCCAGTACATATAGCCAGGTCTATAGGTGTCTCCTGTATAGATAGCCAGGTCTTTAGGTGTCCCCAGTATATGTAGCCAGGTGTATAGGTGTCCCCAGTATAGCCAGGTCTATAGGTGTCCCCAGTATATACAGCCAGGTCTATAGGTGCCCCCAGTATATACAGCCAGGTCTATAGGTGCCCCCAGTATATGTAGCTAGGTCTATAAGTGCCCCCCAGTATATGTAGTCAGGTGTATAAGTGCCCCCAGTATATGCAGCCAGGTCTATAGGTCTCCCCAGTATATGCAGCCAGGTGTATAGGTGCCCCCAGTATATGCAGCCAGGTGTATAGGTGCCCCCAGTATACGCAGCCAGGTGTATAGGTCTCCCCAGTATATGTAGCCAGGTGTACAGGTCTCTCCAGTATATGCAGCCAGGTGTATAGGTGCCCCCAGTATATGCAGCCAGGTGTATAGGTCTCCCCAGTATATGCAGCCAGGTGTATAGGTGCCCCCAGTATATGCAGCCAGATGTATAGGTCTCCCCAGTATAGCCAGGTGTATAGGTCTCCCCAGTATAGCCAGGTGTATAGGTCTCCCAAATATATGCAGCCAGGTGTATAGGTGCCCCCAGTATAGCCAGGTCTGTAAGTGCCCCCAGTATATGCAGCCAGGTTTGTAGATGTCTCCAGGAGGGGAGACAGCCAGAGAAGGAGGGCGATGGGCATAGCAGCGGAGAAGGGGGGAAGTTTCCCCCCCTTTCTCTCACCTTGGGGCCCCCCTTCCTGGCTCTCCCCTCCGTAATCTGCAAAGTGTCGCACAGCTAGAAGCGGCTGACAGCGGGCGGAGACTTACCGCTGTTGAGCCACCGGAGGGAGCGCTGATCTGTGTGCCGCTAGTCTGGGCTTCTAAAGTCCACACTAGCGGCACACAGATCAGCGCTCCCTCCAGTGGCTGAACAGCGGTAAGTCTCCGCCCGCTGTCAGCCGCTTCCAGCTGTGCGACACTTTGCAGATTACGGAGGGCAGAGCCAGGAAGGGGGGCCCCAAGGTGAGAGAAGGGGGGGAAACTTCCCCCCTTCTCCACTGCTATGCCCATCGCCCTCCTTCACTGGCTGTCTCCCCTCCTGCTCAGGGTTCTCTGCCGGGTGGCGGGCCCCCCCTGACCACGGGCCCTCGGTCCGTGCCCGAGTGCCCTAATGGTCAGTCCGCCCCTGACCTTGATGATATTCTTATTTTCTCAACCTCGGAGGAGGAACATCAGGGGCATGTTAAGAAGGTTCTTGCTCGCCTTCGCACTCACAGGCTGTATGCCAAACCGGAGAAGTGTGAGTTCAACAAGGAGAACATTCAGTTCCTAGGCCTGAAGATCTCTCCTGCTGGGGTGGAGATGGACGCTCAGAAGGTCTCTGCCATTCAGGAGTGGCCAGTACTGACTGACCGGAAGGCAGTCCAGAGATTTATCGGGTTTGCCAACTTCTATAGAAAGTTCATAAAGAATTTCTCGTCGATCGTGGCTCCCATTACTCAGCTAACAAGTACTTGTACTCCATTCAGATGGACACCACAGGCTCAAGGGGCTTTCGAGCAACTCAAGACTAGTTTCACCTCCGCTCCCATCCTCAAACATGCGGATCCCTCTAGGGTTTTCACCTTGGAGGTTGATGCATCCGAGATTGCTATTGGGGCTATCCTCTCTCAGCGCTTTGGCCCGAGTTCCATCCTTCATCCAGTGGCCTTTTTCTCCAGAAAATTGAATTCCACAGAGAGAAACTATGATGTGGCAGACAGGGAACTGCTGGCTATTAAGGCCGCACTAGAAGAGTGGCGTTATCTCCTGGAAGGGGCGGAGCATCCCATACTCATTCTCACGGACCACAAGAACCTTGAGTACCTTCGCTCAGGAAAGAGACCCAGGCCACGCCAGGCTAGGTGGTCCCTCTTCTCCCGGTTTAAGTTTCATTTAACCTATCGGCCAGGTTCCAAGAATACCAAGCCTGACGCCTTGTCCCGGATGTTCCATTCAGAGACCGTTCCTGGTCCAGAAGTAGAGAAGATACTCTCTCCTCAGCACTTTCTCATCCTTCAGTCTGACCTTCTGAGTTCCATCAAGCAATCTCAGATACCGCAAGATCTGCTCCCTGATTTAACGGCTAAAGAGGGGTTACACTTTTTCCAAGGCAAGTTGTTTGTTCCCTCTGAATCTCGTCTCACAGTTCTCCAAGCTTGCCATGACGGTAAGCTTGCGGGTCACTTCGGTGAAGACAGGACTCTTGATCTGGTCTGAAGGGATTTCTGGTGGCCTGGCATCTCCAAGGACTGTAGACAGTTTGTGGCTTCGTGTGAAGTGTGTGCCCGTGCAAAGACTCCGCGTGCAAGACTATGGGGTCTCCTGAAACCTTTGCCTATACCCGACAAACCTTGGGAAAATATCACCATGGACTTTGTTGTCGAGTTAACATCCTCCCAGGAGTTTACCACCATCCTGGTTGCAGTGGATCGCTTCTCTAAAATGGCTCATTTCCTTCCCTGCAAAGGAATACCTTCCGCCGCTGAGACGGCTGACCTCTTTCTCAGGGAGATTGTTCGTCTGCATGGCTTACCTTTAGATGTGGTCTCTGAACGAGGAGTCCAATTCACGTCCAGATTCTGGCAAGAACTTTGTAAATGCCTAGGAATACACTCATCACTGTCCTCGGGTTATCAACCTCAATCCAATGGACAAACTGAGAGGACCAACCAGACCCTCGAACAGTATCTAAGATGCTTCATCTCGGCTTCACAGGATGATTGGTTCCCTCTGTTAGCCACAGCCGAGTTTGCATACAATAATTCCATCCATTCTGCTACTAATCAGACCCCTTTCTTCGTGAATTATGTTTTCCACCCTTCCTTCCTACCTGGCATTCACTTTACGTCAACAGTTTCTGGAGTCCAGGAGAGGGTGGCAGCACTCAGACAATTTCAGCACGATTCAGAAGTTCCTGAAACAAGCTGTGGAGAAAGGAAAGAGGGCCGCTGATAGACTAAGAAGAGAGGGTCCTGAGTTACTTCCTGGAGATCTCGTCTGGTTGTCCACTACAAACTTGAAATTGCGTTGTCCTTCCAAAAAGTTGGGCCCTAAATTCATTGGTCCTTTTCCAGTGTTGACCCAGATTAATCAAGTGGCCTTCAAGCTTTCCCTTCCTAATTCCCTGAGAATCCACCCGGTGTTCCATGTATCGTGTTTGAAGAAAGTTATACCCAGTAACTTCCCGGACCGTTCTGTTGCTCCTCCTCCACCAATCTTGGTGGATGAAGCCGAAGAATTTGAGGTGGAGAAGATCTTGGACAGCAGGAGGGTTAGGAACTCTGTCCAGTACTTGGTGAAATGGAAGGGATTCGGCATGGAGGAAAATACCTGGGAACCTGTTCTTAATGTTCAAGCCCCAAGACTGGTCAGACAGTTTCACCAGAGGTTCCCTGAAAAACCAGCCCCTGAGGGCACTCGGAGGTAGCCCTTAGGGGGGGGGGGCAATGTCACACTCACCATCTCAGGTCCCGGCGTCGGTCTCGTGTCCTTTCCGGGGTGCGCACGCACAGGGGGTCCTTGGCTATTGTGTTTGGACTTCCTGGTTGGCGGCGTGCGGCGTTGCGCGGTGTGCGCATGCGCGCAAGCTGTTGCGCGTGCGAATGCGCAAGGGCGTTAATTTCAGCGCCACAATCCTGTATAAAGGCAGCACTGGCCATTACTCCAGTGCTGCTCGTTCTGACAGCTTGGCGTAAGCCCCGTGGAAACTCTGTTTATTGGTTTGCTGAATTGACTCCTGGATTTGACCCTTGGCTTGTGACCCCAACCTCTCCTGATTGCTGCCTGCCCGACTCTTGGATTGTACTTCATTTTGCCTGATCGCCGCCTGCCCCGACCTCTGGCCTGTGACCCGACTACGCTGCTCTCTCCTGCCCCGGACCTCTGGCTACTGTCTGACTACGTCTGTTTATCTCACATATTAGCGTCGCTGTTCTCCTGACCACTTGCTGAGGTTATCCCAGTTGTGACCTGGCTGGGCACTAGGCAGCGAAATCCTGCACTCCCCCTCATGGGGGTGTGGGCGAAGACCCGTGGTCGCTTAGATCCACTTCTGGGTAACGCCTCTTCCTTCAGTGGAAAGGTCAACAGCGTCTGAAGATAACCACCGAAGATAACAACATGTGTATGTACAGTGCCTAGCACACAAATAACTATGCTGTTCCTTTTTTTCCCTTTCTCTGTCTGAAAGCGTTAAATATCAGGTATGTAAGTGGCTGACTCAGTCCTGACTCAGACAGGAAATTACTACAGTGTGACCCTCACTAATAAGAAAATTCCTCTTTTTTATCTCTTTCTTGCTCTCAGAAGCCATTTTCTGCTAGGAAAGTGTTTCATAGTTGGAATTTCTTATCAGTTATTTCTTATCAGTGAGGGTCACACTGTAGTCAGCCACTGACATACCTGATATTTAACTCTTTCAGGCAGTGAAAGAAAAAAAAGGAACACAGCATAGTTATTTGTGTGCTAGGCACCGTACATACACATGTCTATCTCATCATGTCACATGTCAGTTCGGGTATCCTGCCCCCTCCAGCTCAGACATGCTTTAATAGCCCAGTTTAGTGGTCCGTCTGTTGCTTTGCATACCTCTCCTGTACTAGAGCTTATGAAAGAAGGCCCTATCAAACAGCACTGATTGCTGACTTAGATGGCGAAGACTGGGAGGATGCTCTTTCAGTACTAAAGTATGTTTCCCTGAATCTCCATTAGAGACTAACACAATTATATATTTTACATTAAACATATCTGCCCCCTCAAGAATTCACAAGTTCAATAGAGCTGTCCCCGACCAGCGTCCCAAATGACAAGCGCCAGCTCCCCCATTGATTCATTCGATTTGGGAATGTCCACCGATCAGTGAATATTGGCGGTAGGTTGTCAAATTTCTTCATGACAAGATGGGCTGTCCGGTATCCGCTGACATGGTGCAGTGTATCCTAGGAGTGTTTACTGATGCGTGTATTCAGGCAGACACTAAAAAGCTCCTAATTTAAACTTTATTTGTAGCGAGACAAAAAAAAAAAATCACACTGAAGTGGTTAAGACCTAATTTTCCGATAAAAATGAAATGGATAACAAGGAGTAGACAGAAGCCTAGATCAGCACCCCACTGACAAAAATCTTCTGTCAACTTTGACAAAACTCGTCACCCACCTCTAAAGCAGACTGGATGGATACAAGATTTACACCTCCAAACTGCTGGCCAGAGCTCAAAAGAGAGGGACAGATTCCTATCTCTGCTCCTCTTCACAGCTGCTTTTACAAGGATCAGTGACCCCAGAGTGACTCAAACCATTAAATATGAAAATTATGAATTTTAATCTAGCCACTAGGAATATACTAACAGATCCATCTTTACAGAAATGGGTAATGTTAGTTGGACACACACAGATTGTCATGCAAATCACACACACAGCTGCTGAGAAGTACAAATTCTCAGTCATATTTTACTGTTTAATACTCATATTTCATATGTGTGAATTCTTAATGCCTTACTGAATACAAATATGCAATCCGTTTATTGATATGACCCATGGACAGATATTCTGCCAGACCAGAATTTTGTCCCTAGATGGAGGACTGGTCCCAACTCCAATTGCAGCAAAACTGGACTTTGCTTGTCATAGACACTCCCAAGTCCCAGCTGCAGAGGAAACAAAATCCAGCAACCCACTAAGTTCTGGGTCCTTTGTCTATCATCTTTGTCAAATTCCATCTATCAATAGGCCAGCAGAGCACTGGCCAAAACACAATACTTTGGATTACTCAGCACAAAGGACACAGCCAAACACAATATTTTTAACATTTCAGACAATTCTTCTTCATTCACTTTTTTATGTATTTTCTAGCCATCCAATTGGTTTAAGTGCTAGATATATTTGTTTGGCAGTTTTATTTAATATTGTTGTGTAGAACAATTTAATCATTCCAGTTTTTTTTACTCTGATCCATGCTAGAACTCTCTGGCCTCTGAAGAGACTCACTACTGCATTGGGCATGGTTCACAAAGCTTTTTTTCACCTGTTTTCCTCGGTTTTCACCGTATCTATGTTACTTTTTTTAAGCTCTTAGAGAGCAAAAATATGATATAATTAAGGAAAGAAAAGTCATATTGAAATAAAGTTAACCAGAAACAACATACTTTTAGTGATTACAGTATGTTGTTTGTAAATGTGCTAAAAGGTTATATTTATCAATTACTATCTGATTGCCCGGCGTTGCCCGGGAATTTACTTGGCTGGTGTTGGCTCTGCACACTTTTCTAACCCTAACACACAATAACTCAATGACTTAGTTTGTGAGCTTTGCATTGGTTGGCATCAATAATTTTCATTGAAATGAAACAAATCTGATTGGCTGTGGCTCCACCCTCTTTTCTGATTTTGAACCCCAGTCACCAAATGACCAACTGTACCATGTTTTACGCTTGTGTCCTTAACAGTGCAAGAATGGCAGCAATTGAATATTTCCCTTAAAAAAGCAATACATGAATTTGGATTGGCTTTTGTAGGCTCCACCTTCTATTATGAATATTAATCCCAGACACCCAGTGACCAACTGTGCAAAGTTTGAGAACCCTACCGTTAACAGTGTAAGAATGGCTGCAGTTTACATTTTCCCAGTGAAATTTGTATTTGTCTCTGCCCACTAATGACCCAGCAGTGCCTGGGTATGTATTTGGCTGGTGTTGGCTATGCCCAGTGCAGTTTCTAGGCTAAAATGCACCCAGTGCGAGAGTGTAAAAATTGCGCCCCCGTGCTGGAGCCAGGTATAGGTGCCTGCAGTATAGGTTAGCTAGGTCTAGTTGCACTCAGTATAGGTAGTGGGCTATAGGTCCCCCCAGTATAGGTAGCCAGGCATAGGTGTCCCAGTATAATTGCCCCCAGTATAGATTAGCCAGGTAGGTGCCTCCAGTATAGGTATCTAGTATAGTTCAGGGGCGGACTGGCCAGGAGGGAAGGGGGGCAATCTACCCCCAGGCCGCCTTTCATTCAGTGATTTAGGGCAGGTCTGGTGTCTGGTGTATTCAGGTTTGTTGTAAGGCAATGTGAAACTTGAGGCTAGCTGATAAAAGTGCAATCAGAGGACAGGCAAGTTGGTAAATATACACAGCATGATGCAGAGCTTGCCTGGAGGGTCCATGGGCAAACATCTGTCTAGTCTCTCCCTATTGTTATTATGACTGCATGTGTGGATAAGGTGTTATACAAGTTAAAGTTTTTGACACTCCCTAGACTCCAGGAGGGCTAGTTTCTGACTTGTATGAGAGACTGGCAGGGACAGGAGTCCTATTACAGGCAAGTAGCCTCTGTGTGATGTGCAATACAGATAAGCTCTCTGCTCCATCTCAGACTATTCTCAATTTCTCTCCACTCCTCCTCTCTCTGGGCTAGTGCACGCCAAAATCGCAATAGCAATCGCTAGCAATTTGTGAGTGTGATTTTGTGAAGCGATTTCCAGAGCGATTTTTTTTAATGAATTGCTCCAAAAAATGCTACATGCAGTGTGTAGCATTTTTTGGAGCAATTCATTAAAAAATAGCTCTGAAAATCGCTTCACAAAATCACACTCACAAATTGCTAGTGATTGCTATTGTGATTTTGGCGTGCACTAGCCCAGAGAGGAGTGGAGAGAAATTGAGAATAGCCTGAGATGGAGCAGAGAGCTTATCTGTATTGCACATCACACAGAGGCTACTTGCCTGTAATATGACTCCCTGCCAGTCTCTCACATAAGTCAGAAATTAGCCCTCCTGGAGTCTAGGGACTGTCAAAAACTTTTCAACTTGTATAACACCTTATCCACACATGCAGTCATAATAACAATGGGGAGAGACCAGACAGATGTTTGCCCACGGACCCTCCAGGCAAGCTCTGCTTTATGCTGTGTATATTTACCAGCTTGCCTGTCCTCTGATTGCACTTTTATCAGCTAGCCTCAAGTTTCACATTGCCTTACAACAAACCCAAATAAACCAGACACCAGACAGGCCCTAAATCACTGAATGAAAGGCGGCCTGGGGGGAGATTGCCCCCCTTCCCAGTCAGTGTAGCTGTATACAGTGCTTCCCTGAGCTAATTACTCTGCAGTCCCCTGGGGAGAGGGTGGGAGAGTTCGCAGCGCCCTTTCGCTGTCTGCGCTCAGGGCTGCCGCACGGCTGCACGGCCCCTAGAAACGGGCCTGGCTATGCCCACTTTTTGTAACATTAACAGACAATTACTTAATTACTCAATGACCAAATTTGTGCGCTTTGTAGTCTTTGGCATCAATAATTTGCATTGAAATGAAACAAATCTGATGGACTGTTTGTGTCTCCACCCCTTTTCTGAATTTGAACCCTAGTCACCCAATAAATAATTGTACCCAGTTTGGGGCTTGTGCAATTAACAGTGCAAGAATGGCAGTAATGAAATATTTCCCTTGAAAATCAATAGATTAATTTTAATTGGCTTTTGTAGGCTCCATCCACTTTTATGAATAATAGCTGATGATTCAGCGTTGCCCGGCTATGTATTTGGCTGGTGTTAGCTCTGGCCACTTTTTTTAACCCTAACACACAAATACTCAATGACAAAGTTTGTGAGCTTTGGGGTCTTTGTCATTAATAATTTGTATATTCCCATAGAAATTAAACAAATCAGATTGGCTGTTTGTGGCTCTGCCCCTCTCCAGCATTTGAATCCCAGTCACCCAATGACCAACTTTAGGAGGTTTGAGGCATCTGTTATTAACTGAGCAAAAATTGAAGCAATTTAAATATCCTCCTTGAAAATCAACAGGTGAAATTTTGATAGGCTATTATAGGCTTCACACACTTCCCATAATATTAATCTCAGTCACCCAGTGACCATCTGGGCAAAGTTTGAGAACCCTTGCCATTAACAGTGTAAGAATAGCTGCAGTTTATATTTTCCTAGTGAAATTTGTTTTTGGCTCCACCCACTTTTTGTAACCTTGACACACAGTCACTCAATGACCAAGTTTGTGACCTCTGGGGTCCTTGGCATCAATAATTTGTAATTTACCAGTGAGATGAAACAAATATGATTGGCTGTTTGTAGCTCCACCCCTTTTCTAAGTTTGAACCCCATTGACCCAATGACCAACTGTACCAGGTTAGAGGCTTGTGCCATTAACAGTGCAAGAATGGCAGCAATTTAAATATTCCCCTTGAAAATCAACAGGTGAATTTTGATTTTCTTTTTAGGCTCCACCCACTTTTCTGAATAATATTCCCAGTCACCCAGTGACCAAATTTTAAGCTTTTGGGCTTCTGCCATCAAAATTGTGTGAATGGAAGCAGTTTATCCAGTAAAGTAATCTGATTGGCTGTTTGTGGCTCCACTCCTTTAGTGGATTTGAACCCGAGCCATTTCATAACCGACTGTAGCTGGTTTGAGGCTTCTGCCATTATTAGTGTAAGAGTGGCAGCAGTTTCAATATTTCCCTTAAATATCAATAGGTGAATTTTGATTGGCTGTTGTAGGTTCCACCCACTTTCCTGAATATTAATCCCAGTCATCCATTGACCAATTGTATCACATTTGAGAACCCTGCCAATAATAGAATGGCTGAAATCAATCTAACAAATCTAATTAGCTGTTTGTGGCTCCGCCCCTTTAGTGAATTTGGACCCTAGTCACCTATCAGGTAAGACGCCTCTGCCATTAACAGTGTAAGAATGGTAGCAATGTAAATATTCCCCTTGAAAATCAATAGGTGAAATTTGATTGGCTGTTGGCGCCACCCACATTTCTGAATATTAATCCCAGTCACCCAGTGGCCCACTGTGTCAAGTTTGGGAACCCTGCCATTAACAGTGTAAGAATGGCTGCAGTTAATATTTTCCCCTGGAATAAAATGTAGTTGTTGGCTCCGCCCACTTTTTCTAACCTTAACATACAGTCACTCAATGACAAAGTTTATGAGCTTTGGGCTTTTGGTAACAATAATTTGTACATTCCCATTGAAATTAAACAAATCTGATTGGCTGTTTGTGGCTCCGCCCCCTTTCCAAATTTGAACCCCAGTCACCCAGTGACTAACAGTACCAGGTTTGAAGCATCTGCTATTAACAGTGTAACAATGGCAGCAATGTAAATATTCCCTTTGAAAATCAACAGGTGAATTTTAATTGGCTCCGCCCACTCTTGAATATTCATCCATTCACCCAGTGACCAACTGTGCAAAGTTTGAAAACCCTGCCAGTAACAGTGTAAGAATGGCTGCAGTTTATCTTTTCCTACTGAACTTTATTTTTGGCTCCGCCCACTTTTTGTAACCTTGACCCACAGTCACTCAATGACCAAGTTTGCGAGCTTTCAGGTTCCTGGCATCAAAAATGTGTGAATAGAAGCAGTTTATCCACCAAGAAAGTCTGATTGGCTGTTTGTGGCCCCATCCCTTTAGTGAATTTGGACCCTAGTCACCCAATGATCGACTGTAGCAAGTTTGAAGCCTCTGCCATTAACAGTGTAAGAATGGCAGCAGTTTTAATATTACCCTTGAAAATCAATAGGTGACTTTTGATTGGCTGTTGTAGGCTCCACCCACTTTCCTGAATATTAATCTCATTCACCCAGTGACCAAGTTTGCCAAGTATGAAAATCCTGCGTTTAACAGTGTAAGAATGGCTGCAGTTTACATTTTTCCATTTAAAATGAATGTCTGAAATTTTATTGGCTGTTTTATGCTCCGCCCACTTTTCCAGGATTTGTAACCTCGGTCACCAAGTGACCAACTGTGCCAAGTGTGGGGACTCTGGCTCAATTACTGTGAGAATGGCAGTATTTTCCATTATTTTCATTCACTTGAATGGGTGGAATCTGATTGCCTGTTTGTAGCTCCGCCCAGGTGTGCAGGGGGGAAGCGAGACCCCCAGAACATATCATCCCAGGTAGTAAGGGATCTGTATACCAAGTTTCGTTCAAATCAGTCAAGGCGTTTTCGCGTGATCGCGGCACATACATACATATACACACACATACATACATCCGATTTTATATATGTTAAGGCCAGAACCCGAAGTTTGGCCACTTCGGGTTCTGGCCGGCCAATGTGCGAAGTGGCCGCTGCGCTGCGGCCAATGTGAGAAATGGAATGAATCATGTAACATTCATGTATATTCTGGCCGCAGCGCAGCGTCCAAATGTATCGCAACTTAATTTAATGAAATTAAGCCGGCGGCAATGTAACAGATGAAGCCGCCAGCTTTTGCTCTGCCTCTCTCTCCTTCCCCCGCCTCTCACTCCTTCTCTTATTATGGGCAGCACTCGTGTCCCCCTCCAGAGTCGTTCGTCGCACCAGGGAAGCAGAGCGGGGAGGCTGCAGACATTGCTTCTGCCAGCACCCGCTCTGCAAGAAAGGCAGGATTCCCTGCCACGACGAACAACTCTGGAGGGGACACGCGTGTCCCTGCCGGCTGCCCATAATAAGAGGAGAGAGAGGCGGGGGGAGGAGAGAGAGGCAGAGAAAGAGCCGGCGGCTTCATCTGCTACATTGCCGCCGGCTTTATTTCATTAAAACAACTAAGTTGCGATACATTTGGCCGCTGCGCTGGGGCCAGCAGATACATTAATGTTACATAATTCATTCCATTTCTCACATTGGCCGCAGCGCATCGGCCACTTCGCACATTGGCCGGCCAGAACCTGAAGTGGCCGGCCAGAACTAGAAGTGGCCAAACTTCGGGTTCTGGCCGTAACATATATATATAGATGTGATAAATAAGTCATTTTTGAGAAGTTTTGTGAATAGAGTCCAAAGTCTTATAAATTATTGATTTGCTAGTTAGGTTGCAAATAACAGTTTTCTTCCTTTTAGAAATAGCAAGGCTGAGGTCTCTCCAACTCGTTTCAATCTGGAGAGTGGTGGCAACAAAACACCAAATTTCCAGCGTGAAATTGATAACTTTTTTACAGATTCTACATAGAATCGAGATTGTATCATGTATGTGCACACCATCTTAACAGTTTACTTTGCTCACAGTGTACTCCCCTTCAGAAAACTCTAGTGAATAAGACCTGAGTGAGAGGTATATGGAGGCTGCCATATTTATTTCCTTTGAAACAATACCAGTTGCCTGGCAGCCCTGATGATGTATTTGGCTGCAGTAGTGTTTGAACAACACCAGAAACAAGCATGCAGCTAATCTGGTCAGATAGGACAATGGCAGAAACACTTGATCTGCTGCATGCTTGTTCAGGGTCTATGGTTAAAAGTCTTAGAGGCAGATGATCAGCAGGCTAGCCAGGCATCTGGTATTGTTTAACTCCTAGACGACTGCGTCACGACGATGGTCGCGAACACGGCGGCAGCCCCAGGACCGCCTAATGCCAAATGACGTCAAGTCCCGGGGCGGGGTTTTGCAGGAGATCGCGCGTGCCGATACATGCATCCCCACTTGAATGACGGAGATCTGCTCCATCATCAGTCTCCCAGCGGCGATCGCCACTAGGAGACTGTTAGACGGCGAACTACGTCTATTTACTCTGTACAGTGATGCGATCTAAGACAGCACGGTACTGGGGACAGCCGTGTCCCCCTGGGAGGCAGGAGAGCGATCGGCTCTCATAGGCTGAAGCCTATGACTGCCGATTGCTGTGAATAGCTGGCTAGAGGTAGAGGGAGGGAGGGAGGGGGGGGGGTAAAAAAAAGTAATAATAATAATAATTAATGGAAAAATGTATTTACAAAATAAACACAAAGATTTATTAAAAAAATAAACAAACAGCCCAGCACCAATCAGAGCCCACCAACAAAAAGCTATGTTGGTGGGCAGAATATCCCTCTTGTTAAAGTTTTCCATTAAGGTAATGTATACATGGGCAGTTCAGCTGTGTTTGAACATGCTGTGTTAGGAAAACTTAACAGAACATGATAACAGGTTAACCACATCTCGGTTTTTCTGCATTTGGAAAACATTGTATGCTATACAACCCTGGCTTGACTGCACAAAATATGAACACAAAACATTGTTGTATCGTATTTATGGAGCATTTCTACTGCAGTATGTATACCTTAAGGAGGGAAATTTATGCGCCAACTCAGGCTACTGCCTGCACTAGTAATGTTTCCAACTTTTCAAATGGTTGATGGTATCATGCACAAAACTCCCACATGCAACTCCCTGGAGATGAGAGAGAAGAACATAGCTTTAACCACTTGAGAACCACAGTCTTTTCACCCCCAGAGCCTTTTTTTCCATTCAGACCACTGCAGCTTTCACAGTTTATTGCTCATACAACCTACCACCTAAATGAATTTTACCTCCTTTTCTTGTCACTGAGGGCTCGTTCCCACTGTTGCGACGCGATTTCGGCCGCATTCCGACGCTTGTAAAAACGCATGCGGATGCGTTTCCACATGCGTTTTTACCCGCGATTTCGCGTGCGATTTCGCATGGCAGGGTGCCATGCGAAATTAACCATGACACTGCCAGGGCAAAATAAAATTGAAAAAGGTGCGAAATCGCACGCGAAATCGCGGGTAAAAACGCATGTAACAAACGCATGCGTTTTTACTATTAAATACATTAGCGGCGATTCGCATGCATTCCACTCGCAGGCGAATTCGTTGGCTCTTTTGTGCGTTTTTTTACCGCTGAAAAAAACGCACATCACCAACGCTACAGTGGAAACAGGCCCACCCACTTGCATACCATGTGCGAATCTGCATGCGTTGGACGCATGCAGATTCGCGATAGTGGAAACGAGCCCTAATACAGATTTCTTTTGGTGCTATTTGATTGCTGCTGCGAGTTTTAGTTTTTATTATATTCATCAAAAAAGACATGAATTTTGTAAAAAAAAAAAGACTTTTTTAACTTTCTGTGCTGACATTTTTCAAATAAAGTAAACTTTCCTATACATTTGAGCGCGAAAGTTATTCTGCTACATGTCTTTGATAAAAAAAACAACATTCAGTGTATATTTATTGGATTGGGTAAAAGTTATAGCGTTTACAAACTATGGTGCCAAAAGTGAATTTTCCCATTTTAAAGCATCTCTGACTTTTCTGACCACCAGGATAGTATAAATACCCCCCAAATGGCCCCATTTTGGAAAGAAGACATCCCAAAGTATTCAGTGAGAGGCATGGTGAGTTCATAGAAGATTTTATTTTTTGTCACAAGTTAGCGGAAAATGACACTTTGTGACAAAAAAAAAAAGTTTCCATTTCTTCTAACTTGCGACAAAAAAAAAATGAAATCTGCCACGGACTCACTATGCTCCTCTCTGAATACCTTGAAGTATCTACTTTCCAAAATGGGGTCATTTGTGGGGTGTGTTCACTGTCCTTTACCCCTGTAAAGCCTAAAGATGCTCATTGGACTTTGGGCCCCTTAGCGCAGTTAGGCTGCAAAAAAGTGCCACCCATGTGGTATTGCCGTACTCAGGAGAAGTAGTATAATGTTTTTTGGGGTGTATTTTTACACATACACATGCTGGGTGGGATAAATATCTCCGTAAATGACAATTTTTTGATTTTTTTTACACACAATTGTCTATTTACAGAGATATTTCTCCCACTCAGCATGGGTATGTGCAAAAATACACCCCAAAACACATTATACTACTTCTCCTGAGTACGGCGATACCACATGTGTGGCACTTTTTTGCACCCTAACTGCGCTAAGGGGCCCAAAGTCCAATGAGTACCTTTAGGATTTCACAGGTCATTTTGCGACATTTGGTTTCAAGACTACTCCTCACGGTTTAGGGCCCCTAAAATGCCAGGGCAGTATAGGAACCCCACAAGTGACCCCATTTTAGAAAGAAGACACCCCAAGGTATTCCGTTAGGAGTATGGTGAGTTCATAGAAGATTTTTTTTTTTGTCACAAGTTAGCGGAAATTGATTTGAATTGTTTTTTTTTCCACAAAGTGTAATTTTCCGCTAACTTGTGACAAAAAAATAAAATCTTCTATGAACTCACCATACTCCTAACGGAATACCTTGGGGTGTCTTCTTTCTAAAATGGGGTCATTTGTGGGGTTCCTATACTGCCCTGGCATTTTAGGGGCCCTAAACCGTGACGTGAAGAGTAGTCTTGAAACCAAATGTCGCAAAATGACTTGTAAAATCCTAAAGGTACTCATTGGACTTTGGGCCCCTTACCGCACTTAGGGTTCAAAAAAGTGCCACACATGTGGTACCGCCGTACTCAGGAGAAGTAGTATAATGTGTTTTGTGGTGTATTTTTACACATACAGATGCTGGGTGGGAGAAATATCTCTGTAAATGACAATTTTTTGATTTTTTTTACACACAATTGTCCATTTACAGAGATCTTTTTCCCACCCAGCATGGGTATGTGTAAAAATACACCACAAAACACATTATACTACTTCTCCTGAGTACGGCGGTACCACATGTGTGGCACTTTTTTGCAGCCTAGGTGCGCTAAGGGGCCCAACGTCCTATTCACAGGTCATTTTGAGGCAATTGTTTTCTAGACTACTCCTCACGGTTTAGGGCCCCTAAAATGCCAGGGCAGTATAGGAACCCCACAAGTGACCCCATTTTAGAAAGAAGACACCCCAAGGTATTACGTTAGGTGTATGGTGAGTTCATAGAAGATTTTATTTTTTGTCGCAAGTTAGTGAAAAATGACACTTTGTGAAAAAAACAATAAAAATCAATTTCCGCTAACTTTTGACAAAAAATAAAATCTTCTATGATCTCACCATACACCTAACAGAATACCTTGGGGTGTCTTTTTTATTAAAATGAGGTCACTTGTGGGGTTCCTATACTGCCCTGGCATTTTACGGGCCCAAAACCGTGAGTAGTCTGGAAACCAAATTTCTCAAAATGACTGTTCAGGGGTATAAGCATCTGCAAATTTTGATGACAGGTGGTCTATGAGGGGGCACATTTTGTGGAACCGGTCATAAGCAGGGTGGTCTCTTAGATGACAGGTTGTATTGGGCCTGATCTGAGTGCTAGGAGGGTGACAGGAGGTGATTGATGGGTGTCTCAGGGGGTGGTTAGAGGGGAAAATAGATGCAATCAATGCACTGGGGAGGTGATTGGAAGGGGGTCTGAGGGGGATCTGAGGGTTTGGCCGAGTGATCAGGAGCCCACACGGGGCAAATTAGGGCCTGATCTGATGGGTAGGTGTGCTAGGGGGTGACAGGTGGTGACAGGAGGTGATTGATGGGTGTCTCAAGGTGTGATTAGAGGGGGGAATAGATGCAAGCAATGCACTGGCGAGGTGATCAGGGCTGGGGTCTGAGGGCGTTCTGAGAGTGTGGGCGGGTGATTGGGTGCCCTAGGGGCAGATAGGGGTCTAATCTGATGGGTAACAGTGACAGGTGGTGATAGGGGATGATTGATGGGTAATTAGTGGGTGTTTAGGATAGAGAACAGATGTAAACACTGCACTTGGGAGGTGATCTGACGTCGGATCTGCGGGCGATCTATTGGTGTGGGTGGGTGATCAGATTGCCCGCAAGGGGCAGGTTAGGGGCTGATTGATGGGTGGCAGTGACAGGGGGTGATTGATGGGTGATTGACAGGTGATTGACAGGTGATTGACAGGTGATCAGTGGGTTATAACAGGGAAGAACAGATGTAAATAATGCACTGGCAAATTGATAAGGGGGGGTCTGAGGGCAATCTGAGCGTGTGGGCGGGTGATTGGGTGCCCGCAAGGGGCAGATTAGGGTCTAATCTGATGGGTAACAGTGACAGGTGGTGATAGGGGGTGATTGATGGGTAATTAGTGGGTGTTTAGAGGAGAGAACAGATGTAAACACTGCACTTGGGAGGTGATCTGATGTCGGATCTGCGGGCGATCTATTGGTGTGGGGGGGTGATCAGATTGCCCGCAAGGGGCAGGTTAGGGGCTGATTGATGGGTGGCAGTGACAGGGGGTGATTGATGGGTGATTGACAGATGATTGACAGGTGATCAGTAGGTTATTACAGGGGGGATAGAGGCATACAGTACACAGAGGGGGGGGGGGGGGTCTGGGGAGAATCTGAGGGGTGGGGGGGGGGGTGATCAGGAGGGAGCAGGGGGCAGTTTAGGGTTAAAAAAAAATAGCGTTGACAGATAGTGACAGGGAGTGATTGATGGGTGATTAGGGGGGTGACTGGGTGCAAGCAGTGGTCTGGGGGTGGGCAGGGGGGGTCTGAGGGGTGCTGTGGGTGATCAGGGGGCAGGGGGGGGGAAATCAGTGTGCTTGGGTGCAGACTAGGGTAGCTGCAGCCTTCCCTGGTGGTCCCTCGGACACTGGGACCACCAGGGCAGGAGGCAGCCTGTATAATAGGCTTTGTATACATTACAAAGCCTATTATACGTATTGCGTGTGGCGATCCGGGTGCTAGTAACCCGCCGGCGCTTCCGAACGGCCATCGGGTTACAGCGCGAGGGGGGCGGAGCCATTCGCCCGCGGCTGATCGCATCACGAATGACGCGATCGCCGCATAACCACGCCCGCCGCCGCCACCACCGATGGGCGTATTGCGGTCGTTTGGGCCCAGTCCTTGCCGCCGCCCATCGGTTTAAGGCGGTCGGCAAGTGGTTAAGGGGCCCGTACACTGGTCGATTTCTGCCATTGAGATATGTCCGATTCGATCGCTCCGATCAAATTGGCTAGAAACCGATGCAGCAGGAAGCATGATCAATTGGCTGATTGATCTAGTTCTGACCGATTTCGATCAATTTACTCGATTGGTCTGGATGGAAAATATAGGTTGATCGGTTGCTGGCAGCCAATTGATGGCCTATAGAGTTGCATTGGATCGAATAATGCAACACTGCATTTCGATCGATTTCCAATAGATTTAATTCTGAAATCTATTGGAAATCTGTTCCTACTGTGTTGCACACATCAGAAACATTCCTGTCAGATTCAACCTGACAGGAATCTGTCTGATGGTCGACTCTGCTGCAAATCTATAAGTGTATGGATACCCTTAGCCTCTTGGAATTGTGTACATCGTACTTCTATGCTGACTTCTTTGTTGCTGGAAGGTGAAGTACTGGTATCCAGCAACGGCATGAATGACACAAGTATTAGTTTACCTTAGTCACAATGCATCCACTATACCACATATACAGCCCCTTGCATAAGTATCAACCCCCCAGCTTTGTGCCTATTTTATTACATTCCAACGTGTAATTTTGATGTTTCTTAATCTTATTTTATATGAAGCATCTGCACAAAATAGTAGTTGTTCAACAGGAGAAAATAACGGCACCTCCAAATGCAGGCTGCGCCCAAGCTGACCAGCTGCATAGAAGTGCAGAGCCCAAAACACGAGCAGATCACTCAACTTGCATTCATAACAGATGCAGCAAATGGAGGTTGTTAGCTTCCAAAAACAGATTATGCACAGATTGTTCAGTACTAGACTCTACCACGGCATTGACGTGCCCTCATGGAAGACCTCTTTTTTCCTGTTGTACAAAAATGGAAGTCTGTTTGTGGATTGCTGCGTTCATGTGTATCAGTTTGCATTCAATTTATCTAGATTAGGGTTTAGTGCATATGTATAGAGGAAGATGTTCTGGTCAGATTAATTTTTTGGTCATCAAGGAAAATGCTATGTCTGCCACAAAACCAATACATTCAATCACCCAAAGAACACCATCACCACAGTGAAACAGGATGGTGGCAGCATCATGCTGTGGGCAAGTTTTTTAGCAGTTGGGCCCAGGAGACTGGTCTGAGCAAGTCAAGGGAAAGATGGATGGTTCGAAATAGGGATGTTTCGGAAATGCAGATTTTGCGGAAATACCAATTTCTGCCAATTGTGATTCCACAGATTTCTAACTTCTGATCTCCGAGGAGTCTTTTTTTGGTAATTTTTTTGCATTTTCTGATTGGTCAAATACTTCAGTATCCTGCGATTGGGCTTTTGGGCTAACTTACCAGGTTGTGGTAATGCAGTTTTTCGGCAGAAATTCGATTTCTGTTTTTTGATTGGAAATTACGATTTCCAATTCGAAATTTAAATTCCACGAAATCTGAATAAGCATCCCTAGTTCAAAATACAGTCAGTCTGCCAGTGATTTGAGACTGGGATGGAGGTTCACCTTCCAGCAGGACAATGACCTGAAGCATACTGCTAAAGCAACACTCGAAAGGTTTATGGAGAAACATTTAAATGTCTTGGAATGGTCTAGTCAAATTCCAGACATAAATCCAATCTGTGGTCAGACTTGAAGAATGCCTTTCACAAATAAAATCCGTCCAACATAAAGGAGTTGGAACAGCTGAGCCTTAACCTCTTGAGGATCGCAGTGCTAAACCCCCCTAGTGACCAGGCCATTTTTAGTAAAATAGGCCACTGCAGCTTTAAGGCTAAGCTGCAGGGACGCACAACACAGCACACAAGTGATTCCCCCCTCCCTTTTCTCCCCACCAACAGAGCTCTCTGTTGGTGGGGTCTGATTGCTCCCCCCATGGTTTTTTTTTTAATAAATATTATTGTTACTGTTTTTTATAAAAAAAAAAACTGTTTCTTTAAATATCTACCCTCCCCCACAGCCAGCCAATTATGGCGATCGGCTGTCATAGGCTTCTGAGATCGCTCTCTTGTCCATATTTATGCACGCTGAAGTTTTCAGCTTGTTGTTTGTGTCGCAATAAACCAAATATTATATCTTGAAAGTTATAGCCATGTGTGTCAATAAAATGGCATAAATGCTTAAAGTGAATGGGAACTGCATTTAAAAAAGGCTCTGGGTCCTATAGAGCCTTCCGGCTCCTCTCCTGGTCCCCTCGATCCAGTGCTGGCTTGCCCTATAGCAGTATTTGACTAAATTAGTCAAATACTGCTTTATCCGGCTGAAGGAGGCTTCAGAAGTCTTCGGGGAGCCCGAGTGCTCCTGAAGAAGGGCAGCCCTGTACTGCGCCTGCGCAAGCACGCTCATGTGTGCAGTATGGAGCCGCACGTCTCCCGAAGACTTCCAAATACCCTTTCAGCGGGGGATTGAAACGGGGGGGGGGGGGGGGGGGGAGCCAGCACAGGATAGAGAGCACCGAGAGAGGAGACAGAAGGCTCTATATGACCTAGAGCCTTCCCTCTCCTTAGGTAAGTATTTGCTTCATTTTTTTAAAAATGCGGTTCCCATTTACTTTAAACAATTTATTTTTATTTCATGTTTAGTGTGATTTGCATTCTTAAAACAGAAGGTATTTGCGACAATTCAGCTTTAAGTGAACATCTGTGGTTACCCACAAGGCACCACTACTGAATATGCAAATTATCTCTTTATGCCCCTGAAGCCAGGCTGACATCCAGAACCGCTGGTGTATAACAAGCCTATAGCTTTAAATGTTACAGAGCCACAACAATCCAACATGCAGACAGCCTGTTTTGGACTGTTGGTCCTCCTTCGTGCATAGCAGGGATTAATATGGCTCTATGGGATTGGGCTTGGACTAGAACAACAGAATACCCAAGCAGCTCGGGGTGACCCAAAACCACTAGGGAAGTATAGGAGACTAAAGGCTTTTCAGTCTCTTTTAGTCTCCTATACTTTCGTTCGGTTTTGGGTCACCCTGAGCTGCTTGGGTATTCGGTTCAATTTCATGTTGTGAGGCAACAAAACAGTCCCCACTCATGTTATGCATTCTATATATTCCCAACACCCTACTGCACCTAACACACACCCACAGCCATGCTCCCATGTCCATTTACATTCCCTACACCCATTGCTATATGTCCCCCTCACTACACTCCAGGCTCATTTCCATACATAGCATCCCCTACTACTGTACATATATTTCCAGCCCTAGATTCTACACAAGGGCACATGATAGAATATTTGTGAAATGCAACTACCAATATTCTGCTACATTAGCTTTATGTCAACATTTTCGTTTAGGTTTTTGGTGCTTCCTCCCATTGATCACTTAATCCTAACTGATACCCTATTCGGTAAATTTCCACCTTGATTGCCGTCTCTAAACTAACCTCTAAAGTTGGCCTTTCCACAAACCCCAATGTTATTGACTTCGTGATGGCTATCCCTTACTATGTTAACTACTTCTTGAAGCCTAACCATAACTCTCCCTCACCTGATGCCCAACTTTAAGCTATGCCAACATTAGCAATTTTCTGATGCCAGGCCCTAATGTCACAACAATCCCTAAACTGTCAGTTTTCCTCTTCCTGATGCCTAACCTCCACCCCAAATGTTAACCCCTTCCTGATGTCCAACCTGAACCTTCCAAATCCAAAAAGGAAGACTACACCCCGATACTCACATTCTGTTAATTTCAGCAGTCAGCATTATGGCAATTTTATACAATCATACTGCCATCAAAATTAAGAAACTCACCGCTGATAATGTGGCAGGTATTTTAGCTATAGTAGTGCCAAAATGGAATCCAAAATTAATCAGTCCCACTGCTGATAATCTTGGCTAGAAAATATTGATTGGAATTTGAATACATGCTTAAAATTTAGGCTCATACACACATCAGACCATAGTCTTTTGAAAATGAAAGATCACAGACCAATTTTACCCCCTTCCATGTAGTATGAGAGCCATACCTACACAGTCTATTCTATGGAGCTGAACTCCCCATCAGACAGAAATCTTTGCAAGATGCTGCACACAAAGATGCTGTACACATTCAACAGATCAGTATCTGCAAAAGATCTGTTCCTGCAAAAGATCCGTTCCTGCAAAATGTATTCATCGTCTATGATATCTGCAGATCATGATCATACACACCTTGTTTAAGAGACATTCATCAGCAGATCAGATCCACCAGGATGGATTTTCAGATCTGCAGATGATTGTCTGATCTGCAGATGGATGTCAGTTAAACAAGGTGTGTATGATGATCTGCAGATCTCATAGACTATGAATGCAATTTGCAGGAACAGATCTTTGGCAGGAACAAATCTTTTGCAGATACTGATCTTTTGTGACTGTACAGCATCTGTGTGTGCAGCATCTTACAAAGATTTTTTTCTGATGGGGAGTTCAGCTCCATAGAAAAGACTGTGAAGGTATGGCTCTCATACTACATGGAAGGGGGTAAAATTGGTCTGTGATCTTTCATTTTCAAAAGACGATGGTCTGATGTGTGTATGTGGCCTTAGTTTTTCAAGCTGCAAACACATTTGCATCAACAATCATTTCTAAAGCAGGCATTTAGAAATAGATGACATCCCTGCACATTTTTGGGCACCCAAACCATTGTCATCCACTCTTGATCCAGCTATTCCAGGAAAGTCTAAAATGAGAGAATGCAAATAAATCTATGCCCTCAAATACTAGGGGCTAAATATACTTTCAAAAAAACAAAACAAAACAAACAATGCACAGAAAGAGCAATCCCAATTTCCCTCAAAAAGTTGTTTAAAATTTAAATTAGAAATATAATCCAATGCATATTTTATATGTAAAAAAAATTGAAAATAGTACTACAGAAACAAAACTTTTGTAAAGCACTTTTCTCCCATAGGACCTAAAGTGCATAAGCTTGTCTCCTAGGATCAGTACACAGTGTTGTGTACAGGGGGAAATTACCGTATTGTTAGGACAAACCCAGGTTTTGAGGACAAAACATTGAAACGTAAAAAAAAAATAGAAATCCTAGGTGCATCTTTGGTGCTAAACTAACCCCCCTGCTGCCCTCCCGACTAAGCTACACTACAAGGGCCCTCACCTAACTTCAGATCTCACCTGATCCTGCCGCCATACTCCTCCCACCTTGCTCCGGTCCGTCTTGGTGTCCCTCCTCTCCTCTGGCATTCTTCTTCTCCCCGTTGTCCGTCTTCTAGCTTCACTGTACAGCGGCCGCCTGCTGTTGTACAGCTCCGGGTCCCTCCGCAATGCAGTCTTGGTCCAGTGGCTACTGTTACACAAGTGGCGCATGTGCACCAGGGTCACGCTTGACGTCTATCAAGACTCCGGCACACAAGTGCCACTCGTGCACCAGTATCGGACGGACCAAGGCCGCATTGCAGAGGCCACGCGGATGCGAACAGGAGACATGGCGCTGTACAGTGAAGCCAGAAGACGGACGCCAGGAAGAAGGACCAAGGCTGCATTGCGTAGGCCATGTGGACACGAACGGGAGACCCAGAGCTGGTGGCCACTGACAGATGCAAAATAGAGGACGGACGCCTGAGATGCAGGAGAAGATGGATGCGGGCACAAGCTACAGAGGAGCGCGGTGCTGGATGATTAAGTTTCTTCCTGCACAACTCTGCACTTTTTTCCCCCAAATTTTGGGGTTATAAAAGTGCATCTTATGGTCTGAAAAATATGGTATGTGGTTATTTGCCAGACTAAACAGGTAGATTTTCAGTATTGATTTAAAAGTGTCCAGGGTTGGAGCTGTTTTGATTAAGATTGGCAAGGCATTCCAAAGGGTAAGGGCAGCATGACAGAAAGCTCTGGCTCCAAAAGTTTTTAGTTGAACTATGGGGGTGGTCAAGCTATTGGATCCTTTTGAACTGAGGTTGTGGGAGGTGTGATGCAGTTGCAACAAATCCTTCAGGTATCCAGGGCCTAGGACGTGTAGGTATTTGATTTGTTAGCGTGACAACTTTGAAAAGGATTCTCCATTTTATGGGTAGCCAGTGTAGTGAGCAAAGGATTGGTGTTATGTGTTGGAGGGATTCCTCAGCCCCCTCTATTAGGTAATGGTTCCTCCATGTTAACAGGATACAGGAAGAGGAAGAATCTATCCTATTGGCTAGAGACCAATTTGACAAATTCAGGGCTAAATGGCATCCATGTATAGAATACCAGTACACTGACCTACATAAAGAAATAAATTGTTACCCTTGATGGATCTGTACTAATATGAGCTGATAGGGGTGAGATCATGCATAGGGGAGATCGGCTTTCAACGAGAGGGGTTGGAATGAATACTGATCTGATGTCAATGACATTTAGCGATGATCAGACCTTGGGTAATTTGTGATTTAAGGACATATATATGTTGAGTTAGATAAGTTGTTCTTTAATTTAAAAAATTTATACAGGAAAGAGTGAGAAATTAAGGTACCCTTGGAAGACTGAGCCTAAAGGCCCTGTTCACATTGCATGTGTTGCCGTCCGTGTTTCGACAATGCGTGCGGGCGGCAGAAACGCGCGACATCAGAAGTGCATAGACTCAGGGCCAGGCCGACACATAGGCTCACGAGGCTGCAGCCTCTGGGCACAGGTCACTGCAGTGTGGGTGGGAGCAAGTCTATGTTGTGCCTGGCTTGCCGCCCACCACCCCCGCTGTGTTCATGCTGTGCTCACCACTTTACCAGCTGCAGTGCTGGCTGGCTGCGGGTGAAGACGAGCAGAGCAGATCAGCTGTTTATCGGTAATCAGCTGTCTGCTGCCCCCAGTCTCTCCTGGCTGCGTGCATAGCGAGGAGAGCGCCCCTCCCCTCCTCTCCATGTGACACTGAGGGGCGGGGCTGAGCACTGTAGGAACCCGGGAAATTCGATCAAGAATGAAAGAGTCAGAATGTGGAAGAGGTAGCTATGCGAAGGAAGGAAGGAGAGGCTCTGCAGGGAGAGGCATGTTCAGAAGAGAAGTATGTTCAGAGCAGAACATGCAGACATGATTCTGCTCACTTACAACTCACATGCTGCCTGTTCCTGATGCTTGGATCAGTTTCCCTAATGCTGCCTTGTTTGTACAGGATACACTCACAGCTGAGAGAGCTCTCTCTCTCTCTCCTTCTTCCCTGTCCCTGAAGCTGCTGCATGATTATGTGGGGATTGTAAGAGTACAGGAATAACTGCAGCATTTTAACACCCAAGAGCTGGGCTTCCTGGGTGAAAAAAGAGCACAGGGGGGAGTGACTATGAGGTGTGTCAGGTCTGTGATAATGCTGGCTTCTATGTCACCAACTCCCATGCCCCTCTCCCATACCCTATCACTCTCCATTCCTCCCGCATCAGGCTATATCTCCCCTCCACCCCCCAGGACAAAAGGAAAACAGAAAAATGCACCCTGTATGTATTTAGAGAGCTTAGCCTGTCTAATTCTCCCTTATCTGTGACTAATCACAAGCTGTAGTTTGATCTCTGCCCTGTGCCACCTGATTGCCATGGAAGATAAGACATATAAGCTCATTTGAAAGCACAGGATATTAGCAATGTCTGCTTCCATGAAAGCAGGAAGTAGAAACACTGCAGATTTATTGCAGGATTTGTATCAGCTGTAACAAATGTTTTTTTTTAAAGGTTATTATACTGTTGCCTATCTTTTAGAGCGGAGTGGAAGTTTAGGTCTGCTTTAAAGTGGCCATTACCGATACAATTTTCCAGACAATCAGTCGTCCTAGACCTCTAATGAAAGCTTGCCGGTATATCCAATTCGATCAAATTGATGGAATCGATCTAAAAAATAATCAATTCCATTAATCTGAGCAAATTGGATAGCAGCTTTTCTTCCATTAGTGGGCCCGAAAGATTGTTTCTGATCAATGTTATCAAATCAGACGATAAATCATCTGGAGAATTATATAATTAATGGCCACTTTAAGTATTTATATAGTGATGATGCCCTCCATAGCACTTTGCAGAGTACATAGCACTATTGCTGAATATCCGTAGGGCTTAAACTGTAATCCTACCATAGTCATAGTGTAATGTCTCTACCATATTAATATGTATTTATATAGCACTAACATGTTCTGCAACACTTTACAGAGTACATAGTCATGTCTCTGACTGTCCTCAGAGGAGCTCACAATCTAATCCTGCCATAGTCATAGTCTAATGTCCTACCATATTACAATTATTATGTATTTATATAGCACTGACATGTTCTGCAGCACTATACAGAGTACATAGTAATTTCACTGACTGTCCTCAGAGGAGTTCACACAGACAGTGATGTGACCTCAGAGTCACTCTGAGACAGTTAATTCTGCATACCATTAAATATCTAGTGGAAGTGCAGATTCAGATTATAATGCTGCTGTATTATGTGAGAATTTTACTTCATTCAAGACACTGTCAGGCTGATTAAAACACTAGGTATTATTTAGCCATCTTCTGAACATTTAAAGAGACCCTGAATTGAACAAAAAAGGCTTTTTAACATACCTCTAATCCCCTGTAGTGTCCAAGGTCCCTCGGCGTCCTCAGGGCCACCCTCAGTCATCCGGCTGGAGCTCCCGAAATCCTGTTACTTTGCTTGAAGTTGCGCGGGAGACGCGGGCGCAGGATACAGCCGGTATATGGCTGATCCTGCTGCTGCACAAGTTCCAGCCGTATTAAATACTGTTCCCCCTCCAGGCCGCCATGGATAGTGGGGAATTAAATAATTCGAAGATGAATTATTGTGTTTTAAAAGTAACTTCAGCTCCGTCTTCTGACGGCGCCGAAGTTACTCACTGTGCACAGCTATAGCCGTAATTCTTATTACTGCTGCGTTGGATTCAATCTGTTCGATCTCTGTAAGCTTACTGCTCACGCACAGTTCAGTCATCAGAGAGCCGTGCATGCGCAGCACGCTTACGGAGAAGGCCGGGGGGCGGGGCGCACTTGGGCAGCACAGCCTCTGTTGATTGTGTACCTTGTCCCGGCCCTGCATAGACTGCACGGTCTGAAGTTCACACTGCATGTGTTCCGGACCAGTGTGGTCAGCGAACACATGCCACACACATTTTAAAACAAAATGCGCGGCTGACTTATTCAGTATAGTGAATGGGATCAGCCACACAACGCATTGGAACGCAGATGGCATGCGTTCATATCGCACTGCCATCTGCGTTTGGTAATGTGAACGGGGCCCTTTCACACGAGCAGTGAAAAGCCTGTCAAACTTTCACAACTGCTCGCTGATGCCTGGTAAATGCTCGCTACTGCCTGCTAACTGCTCACTGCTTGGTAACCGTTTGGTGAGCACACAGTTCAGTTGCCCATGTGAAAGTTCTTACTGTTTGTAGATATCATTTACAGATGTATCTGTTTTGAAATGCAGTGATTAATATGAGACATGGTTTATTTTTCTACTGTACATTTCATTATACTCTTTGAAATGTTGAAAGTGTTGCACATTTTGCAAAATAAAAATAAATCTCTTATTGGAAGGGCGCCTTTTCCCAACAGCAATTTTAAGATCTATCCAGAGGTGTTCATTGGGATTTAGATCTGGACTAATTTAAGGCCACTTCAGAACTCTCCAGCGCTTTGTTGCCATCCATTTCTAGGTGCTTTTTGACGTATGTTTGTCATTGTCCTGCTGAAAGACCCAAGATCTCAGATGCAAACCCAGCTTTCTGACACTGGGCTCTACTGTGTGAACCAAATTCCTTTGGTAATCCTCAGATTTCAGATGATTTGCACACATTCAAGGCATCCAATGCCAGCGGCAGCAATACAACCCCAAAACATAATTGAACCTCCACCATATTTCACTGCAGGTACTGTGTTCTTTTCTTTGTAGGCCTCATTCCATTTTCAGTAAACAGTAGAATGATGTGTTTTACCAAAAAGCTCTATCTTGGTCTCATCTGTCCACAAGACATTTTTCCCAGAAGGATTTTGGCTCACAAGTACATTTTGGCAAACTGTAGCCTTGCTTTTTTGTCTATGTGTCAGCAGTGGGGTCCTCCTGGGTCTCTTGCCATAGCGTTTAATTTTATTTAAATGTCAACGGATAGATTGCGCTGTCACTGATGCTCCCTGAGCCTACAGGACAGCTTGAATTTCTTTGGAACTTGTTTGGGGCTGCTTATCCACCATCCGGACTATCCTGCGTGTCAACCTTTCATCAATTTTTATTCCCCCCCCCCCCCCCGGGAGATAAGCTACAGTGCCATGTGTTGCAAACTTCTTGATAATGTTGCGCATTGTGAACAAAGTCAAATCTAGAGCTCTGGAGATGGACTTATAACCCTGAGATTGCGGATATTTTTCCACAATTTTAGTTCTTAAGTCCTCAGACAGTTCTTTTCTCCTCTTTCTGTTGTCCATGCTTAGTGTGGCACACACAGACCCACTATGCAAAGACTAAGGCCTCTTTTCCACAAACTGTTGCTAGGCAGTGAAATGCCTCAAACTCTCACAACTGCTCACTGCTGCTGGGTAACTGCTTGCTGAGCACTCAGTTCAACAGACTGTGGAAAAGAGGCCTTAGTGAACTTCTCTCCTTTCATCGGCTTTCAGGTGTGATTTTTAAATTGTCCACACCTGTTATTTGCCCCGGGTGAGTTTAAAGTAGCATCACATGCTTGAAATCCTATTTAACCACAATTTTGAAAGGGTGCCAATAATTTTGTCCAACCTGTTTTTGGAGTTTTATGTGACATTATGTACAATTTGCTTTTTTCCCTCCTTTTTTACACACAAAGGTAAAGCTCCTTTATTGTGTTGCACACTAAGTACATCTTGGCTTGCATGAAGTGGTATTTTTCCTGTTTACAAATGGTTATAAATTGTGATATGGAACATCTGTATGGACATTTTCAAAATAAATCTATACAACTGACCAAAACAGCATTATACCTTCTTAAAGGAGTTCTTTATCTCTTTTTCTTATTGAAATTTGTTACCTCAAAAGGGGTGTAAAAGCTGCCCTTTTTCTCTGCAGCTGCATTATAATTATTTGTCTTGTAAGATGAATATTGTGGCTGTAGGAAGATTCAGTTTAACAGCAGCTGTTCTGCCCTGGTGCTTCCGTTATCTGCCTTTCCCTCATGTCATAATGACCTTTGTGTGCGCTCCTTTCGTCTCTTACTCCTCCCTGTAAAGCTCAGACAGCAGAGGAGATCCGCCGCTTGTTGCTTCTTGCTCCAGCTCAGCTTCTCCCTGTGAAAGAGACAGTCAAATAAGGACACCTGGCCGCACTCCCCTTACCACAACTGAGGTGCACTCACAATCAAGCCATAAGAGCACTCGGTGACAGCACAATCTCTGTATTTCACAAGGATCAGCACACTCAAAAGATATGTTGCAAAATTATAGCTCTTTTAATGAAAAAACAGAATCCATAAAAAGATCAAGGGCCATATTCTATTGCTGAACTCACCAGCGCTAAGCACTGGCGAGTTCTTAACTTAGGCGATGGGGGCATCGCCTAATCTAATTAAACTTTAGACCCCCCCAGGCGGAAAAGAACTCGCTTGGGCAATATATGCGCCCAGTGAGTTCTTACCACGGAATCCAATTACCCTTATCAGACATGAGCCTTAGCTTGGACCTGCAAAAAGCAGGTCTAAACTAGCTAGCGCACGACGTCGCAAAAAGCAGGTCTAAACTAGCTAACGCACGTCGTCGCCGCAGCATCTGGGGGTCTCCTTTAATAAGGAGACCCCTAGAGCTCCCCATCGGGTCGCCTCACAGTTTAGAAGACCCCGCGCAGCTCTGCAAAGGCTCCCCGTCATACGTACCGCCGCCGATCACCCGCCGCAAAATCTGTCACGTAATTACAGTGTATCTAACACTGTAATTACTGTCCGCATAGAAGGAGCCCGGGCAAAGCATCTTTGAATCTGCAGCCGGGCTCCCCATTGGTCTACTGTCTGAACCAATAAAATGTCTTAGACAGCAGACCAATGGGGAGCCCGGCTGCAGATTCAAAGATGCTTTGCCCGGGCTCCTTCTATGCGGACAGTAATTACAGTATTAGATACACTGTAATTAAGTGACGGATTTTGCGGCGAGAGGCGGCGGGTGATCGGCGGTGGTACGTATGACGGGGAGCCTTTGCAGAGCTGCGCGGGGGCTTCTAAACTGTGCGGCGACCCGACGGGGAGCTCTGGGGGTCTCCTTATTAAAGGAGACCCCCAGATGCTGCGGCGGAAGATGTCGGCGATGTTCGGCGGGCGAGTGCGCATGTGTGGGGAGTGAGGCCGTGGTGCTGATGGACAGCACAACAGCGTAAACCTCACTCCCCATCGCTCGGTAAAAGGGAGCATCGCTCAAGGCTTTCGCCTGAGTAATGCTCCCTAACGATCAGCCATCGCGCGAAGGATATGGGCAATAGGATTTGCCGGTAATCCTCGCGTGATGGCAAGGTGATAAGTAGCTCGCATCTGCAAGCTACTTATCACCTTGAATAGGATATGGCCCCATGGGTCAGACAAGGACCAGCAATACATATGTATCATAGACACCCACAGTCCACCAAAATGCCAGCTGGTAGCCTTGAAATAAATAGTCCATTTGATGATAGAGTCCAAAGTCCACAATAGTGTGTCTTAGATAGTGGCGACAGACACTGGCCTAGAGCTGTTTCGGGCATTTGCTCATCTTCAAACATAAGAATGTGCACTCAACTGTAAACCTATACACCCATTCCTTAAACACCCATTTTTGAGTGTGCTGAACTTTGTGTAATTCTGTGAAAGAGAGACATGGACAGAGCTTCTATGTGGTTCATCTGTGCGGTGCGCATATATAGTATGTTTTATAATATGCTGGACATGGTAATGCGCACTGTTACTCTGGCCTCTGTATGCCTAACTTTTTTGTGCAACAATTTGTCTGCATCCACACTCATGCATAATGTTCGCATCATATTTGGCTGCAGCGAGAGTATTGGGATTACAGAGGGGTGTGACCATCACAAGGCACTGTGTATTGTGTAAGCGATGACTGGCCTGCCCCTGAGCTGCTTGCCAATGATTGGCCTATTGGATGATGCTATATATAAATGCAGGAGCCGGTTGGAATGCAGAAGAGATAGCCATGCACGGTGGGAGGGGCGGAGCAGGAGGGTGTTGGAATGCAGAAGAGATAGCCGAACATGGTGGGAGGGGCAGTGGGTGACATCAGACGATGCACTTCATTACAGAGTTCAGCAATGGAATAGCACTGTCAACGGTCTCCCTGCACCGTCTCACATTGCCTCTGATTATGGCTCCTTTGCTTATACCACCTGCTGCCATTAAAAAAAAAAAAAAATCACATGGTGAAGTTATACCTGTGCCTGCCCTGTGTTCTTTCTGTATTGTTGAGATGTGCTGCTCTGGTGGAGGCATGGAGTCTGAGTAACCCAAGTGACACTGCTTGCTGCAGACTGTGTCCTTATGCTGAGTGCTGGTCACTTCTACTTGCTTCAAAAAGAACCAATCACAGCTCATGAACAGTGATTTAGGATATTTATACAAAGATAATTTATCAAAATCAGGGTGAATAACCACTCATGACAAATATTCTATATTGACAAACTTGCTTGGAATTAACCTAAATTATTTTGGTAATTTGTTATATTTGCAAATGTTTATATTTTAGAATCAAAACCTACAAACTGATTTATTTAAAAGAAATGTAAAAATGTTCATAAAAAATGTATCATTAAAGAGGAATTAAATTCTGCAATCAGTAAAAAATTTTTTTATTACCCATACAATATCAAATTTGCTTTTGTGCACAAGTATTATTGTTGGTCTACAAATTACAAGTTCCCAAAGTACAGTTTATCTGCACTGAAAGCTGCCATCAGTGTTCTACCCAAGCCCAATTAGCCTGGTGACCACCTGGCTGTCATGGCTCTCCTATAGGCAGCAGCAGAGTGTGAAAAAAGATCATCTGCTTTTCCCAGTGTACAACACTGCTGCCCCCTAGCTTTCTGCCTGAATTACTTGATTCAGGTTTTTGTCATAATTCAGGCAGCAAACTATAGGGGGCAGCAGCGCTGTACACTGGAAAAGCAGATCTTTCTCACACTCTCCCTCTGCTCTTGACTCACAGGATAAGAGAGCTGCAAGTTGTGTTCTGCCCCTCTCCATTAGTATTCACTGCACTTCTGGCTGGCCCCACCTGCTGCTGCCATGCTGAAAGGTAAGCTGCTGGATCTTTTTCTGTTAAACTCTGGTGTCATGGACAGTGATAAGCAGCCAGCAGGGGTGGGGGTCCTGGGGTGAAATTCTTGCTTTAGCCATTCCACAGATTGAAGTGTCTCTGGAATGGTGAGTGAATGGTGAGACAGGATCTGAGGAGGCTCCTGTATGCCTACAAAAGTTTTAGCAACAGAAGCTAAGCAGGAAGGGGGGGGGGGGGGAAGAGGAGGTCCTCTGACTGGCTGCCTTCAAGGGAAACACCCCACTGTGAAAGCAGCATAGGCTTGCTGCACTCTTCAATAGCTCAGTAGGGCAGACCTGGTCCCTGAAAGCCTTAGCTTACATCCGGTAACCCGCCTGACTAGTTCAGGGCATCTAAACTGCCACTACCATGACAGAACATGTCAAGAGAACACACAGGTCATCACCAGAGGTTCCCCACTGCACACTGGGCAGAAGAGCTTACACACCATCTGCTCCCTCCAGGTACTCCCTGGGTGGCAAGCTAATCTGCAATGGGGGGGGGGGTGACTTGGGGGCCTGCCCGTTGGCTCTGGTGCCCAGGTTGTCTCTTTGGAAAGGCTGGCCCTGTATTTCCCTGTCCCACCTCAACTGGCTAATTTTTCAAGCCACCCGGCTGGTAAAAAAAAAATTCCGTGGAGAATACTATGCTATTGTAATTTATTGCGTAGCTGCTTTATTTATATATTACAATGTATCCAGTGAGACTGTCTTCTGTGCACACTTTTGGCTTGCATTAAGCTGACACTGCTAGAAGTGTTTATCTTGTTTGTTTTCTTATCCGCTACTATTGTAATCACTTCCTCAAGTTTGGCAAGTGCACTAAACTTCCCACTGAAGAAAAAAGTTCTACATTTAACTGTTCTGCTACCAGTGTTTTTTTTCTGGTAGTACCCTTTTTGCTGTAAAGAATCTTTTAAAGCAAAGAAGAAATGCTGAGTTTCATACCACTTTAACCACTTGAGGACCCACCCTTAACCCCCCCTTAAGGACCAGCGTTATTTTTTGTGATCTGTGCTGGGTGGGCTCTGCAGCCCCCAGCACAGATCATGTTTCAGGCAGAGCGATCAGATCGCCCCCCCTTTTTCCCCCCCTATGGGGATGGTGTGCAGGGGGGGTCTGATCGCTCTGGTGGGTAGGCTTGTTGCGGGGGGGGGGGCACCTCAAAGCCCCCCTCCGTGGCGAAATTCCCCCCTCCCTCTCCTACCTGCTCATCCCCGGTGATCGGGGCTGCACAGGATGCTATCCGTCCTGTGCAGCCAGTGACAGGCTGTCCCGTCACATGGCGGCGATCCCCGGCCAATCAGCTGATTGGCCGAGGATCGCCGATCTGCCTTACGGCGCTGCTGCGCAGCAGCGCCGTACAATTTAAACAAAGCGGATTATTTCCGCTTGTGTTTACATTTAGCCTGCGAGCCGCGATCGGCGGCCCGCAGGCTATTCACGGAGCCCCCCGCCGTAAATTGACAGGAAGCTTCCTGATTAATTAGCCTGCAGCCGGTGACGCAGAACTGCGTCGCTGGTCCTGCAGCTGCCACTTTGCCGACGCACGGTATAAGCGTGCGGTCGGCAAGTGGTTAATGGGCACCTTACGACACCTTGGGTCATACATTTGCAGAGTCCTCACTCCAGGATTCATTTTCACCTCCTCTGTCCGTCCGGGTCTCTATGATCCCCAGCAGTGGAGCATAAATGTGGCAGTGGCGTCCGCGTCATACAGATGAAACAGACAGAGGTGGTGAAGATGACTCCTGGAGTGAGGACTCTGCAAATGCTGGGTAATATAATTTCACACCGCTCCAGTTTGGGGGTACATGCTTGCAGCAGCTGTAGTACACAAAGGGAGCTTGTTTGCCTGGCACTCAGTGGTTAGGGGGTGATTGGGTCTGCTGCATCTTTAAATGATGGCTTCGTCCTGTTCCACTTAACTTGCTCTATGTATGTGGGAGAGCGTGCATTTGGGCTAATGTAAATAACAGCTATATTCACAGTACATGAAAGGCAGTCTGTGCACAGCTTCCTCAAATCACATGTATTTTCTTCAGCAAGCATATAGATACATTTTCTAATTATGACATGGATAAAGTGGATCGATCTAACCTGTTCCAGGATCTTATCAAGGACGGATGAGGGAGTGTGACCAGGGAATGAGAGGACGGCGCTGTCCTCTCATCCCCTGGTCACACTCCCTCATCCGTCCTTGATAAGATCCTGGAACAGGTCAGATCGATCCACTTTATCCATGTCATAATTGGAAAATGTATCTATATGCCTGCTGAAGAAAATACATGTGATTTGAGGAAGCTGTGCACGGACTGCCTTGCATGTACTGTGAATATGCTTGCAGCAGCGCACAGACGGATACAGCGCTCCGGCAGGCGACAGCTGAACACGTGGATGGGGGGGGATACATCAGATTAAGAAAAACTTTATTCGCATAGTGCGACCATGTCATACCCAGAATTGCTTGTGGTTACATGGCAAAGACAAAGGGAGCAGAAAACAGACAATTCAAGCAAGCAAGCATCAATACATACAAACATAGTGGTTATAACATTGCACAAAAACGGGGCATAGGGGCTGGACCGTGTCCTATGGGGGCTCACATATGGGAGGGTGAGTGAGTTCAAGAGAAGGACCGCCTGGGGGAAGAAAGCGTTCCTGTGCTTTGTGTTTTTTTTCCCGCGGCAGCTGCCAGAGGGGAGGCGGTTGAAGTAGCGCCAGCCGGGGTGAGGGGTCGTTCAGTATCCTATACGCCCTACTCCGCAAACGTTTGGTGTGTAGGAGGTCCGGGGGTGGCAGAGGTGACCCAATGATCCTCTCCGCAGTGTTGATGACTCTTTGAAGTTTCATCCGGTCACTTGCGGAAGCACCTGTGTACCAGACGACAATGGAGGAGCAGAGGATGGACTCAATAGTGGCAGTGTAGAAACAGGTCAACAATTCCCGCGGCATGCTGAACTTCCTCAGCTGTCTCAGAAAGAACAGTCTCTGCTGAGCCTTCCTCTGGATTAAACTGGTGTTCTACCCCCCACCGCAGGTCATGTGTGATAGTAGTGCCCAAGAACCGTACACTTGACACTCTGGGGACCTCACCACCTTCTATGAGGACGGGGGCGGGAAAAAAGGGCACATCCTGAAGTCCACGACAATTTCAACTGTTTTGGCTGCGTTAAGAACGAGTTTGTTGTCTGAGCACCAACTGCAAATGCGTTCAATCTCATTGCGATAAGCCTGTTCACTGTCGCTGCTGATGAGACTCAGTTAAAGTCATCAAGTTTGCAGATAACACCACCATGGTGTCATCTGCGAACTTGATGAATTTAACTGAGTTGGTGGATGAGGAGCAGCTGTTCGTGTACAGGGAAAACAGGAAAGGGGACAGAACACACCCTTGTGGGGCACCTGAGTTTGTTATTGTTTCCTGGGAGGAGCAGCTGCCAAGCTTGATAAGTTGCGACCTGTTGGTAAGGAAGTCCCTGATCCATGCACAAAGAGTGGGGTTGAGACCGAGTTGTGCCAGATTAGTGCGCAGAATGTCCGGGCAGATAGTATTAAACATGGAACTGAAGTCGAGGAAGAGCAACCTGGCGTAGGTGTCTGGTTTATCCAGGTGTTCCATAATAGACGCCAGACTACAGTTGATGGCATCCTCGATGGATCTGTTAGCCCTGTATGCGAATTGGAGAGGGTCCAGAAGGGGGTCAGTAGCATTCTTCAGGTGGATGAGGACCAGCCTTTCCAAGAGTTTCATGATGGTTGAGGTTAGGGCAACGGGCCTGTAGTTGTTTAGGTCAGTCCTACCTAGCTTTTTGGGGATTGGAATGATAGTCGATCTCTTGAGGCAGGAAGGTACTCTGCCCTCCGCTAGTTATATGTTAAAAAAGGGAGGTGAGAACCGGAGCAAGTTGTGTCGCACAGGTTTTTTCAGGCATATTGATGACACTCCATCCGGGCCTGAGGCCTTTCTGGGGTTTAGTTTCCGGAGCTGTTTCAGAACGTCCGCCTCCTGAAGCGTGATAGGCGCTGCGCCTATCACGTTGGTGCAGGCAGGCTGGGGGAAGGCCAGCGGTGTGAGGGCAAGGGCCTCGTGGGGTACAGGATCCACCTCAAAACGGCAGTAGAACTTGAGTTCCTCCGCGAGTTCCACGCTAGGAGGTGGGGGTTTGAAATTGGTTGCTGCTTTGAGGCCTTTCCAGACTTCTTGTGGATTGTTGGAGTGGAGGTTGAGGCTCAGCTTGTCAGAGTACGCCTGTTTTGCTGCCTTTATTTCTCGATTGAGGGTGTTCCTGGCTGCCCTAAACTACTCTGAGAAACCAGATCTGTGTGCTTCCTCCTTGATTAATCGAAACCTGCGCAGTTTGCCATTGAACCAGGGTTTAATATTGGGGAATACTTTGAAGGTCTTTGTGGGGATGCAGGTCTCTTTACAGAAGCTAATGTAGGAGGTGACAGTCTCTGCCTAATTCTCCAGGCAGGGTGACTCCAGGGCTGACCAGTCCGTGCTCTCAAAGCAGGCCTGAAGCTCAAGCTTGGCCTCCTCTGTCCAACCTTTTAGCCGTCCTGCGGACAGGCTTGGTGCTCTCCAGCTGCCTCCTATAGGTGGCGATCAGGTGGATTAAGCAGTGGTCGGAGTTGCCCAGCGAGCCGATTTGTAGGCATCCTTGAGTACAGTGTAACAGTGGTCCAGGGTGTTGTTCTGTCTGGTGTGGCATGTCATGTGCTGTCTAACGTCCCCCAGGATGATGAAGAGGGAGTCCGGGAGGGCTGCCTCCCACCTGTGGATAGTGTTGCTGAGCATGCACAGCGCAGCCTTGGTGTCGGCATTTGAAGGAATGTAAACCCCTACGAGAGCGTAGGATGAGAGCTCTCTGGTTGAGTACACAGGCCTACAGTTAATGATGAGGAGCTCTTGTCTCAGAAGCAGTGCTTGTCCAGGACGGACGAGTTCGTGCAGCAGGCAGTATTGGTGAAGAAGCAGATGCCTCCCCCCTTTTTTTTCCAGAGAGGACCTGGTTGCCGTCCGCACGGAAGAGGTCGTATCCTGGAAGGAGAAGGGAGCTGTCGGGGATGTGAGCATTTAGCCAGGTCTCGGTTAAGCAGAGAACTGGGGTGTTACCGCCAGCGAAGTGTTTTCTGCCGAGTAAGATGAGCAGCTCGTCCAGTTTGTTCGGGAGAGAGCGGACGTTCGCTAGAAGGATAGCTGGGATGGGGGAACGCAGGCCCTTCCCTCTAAGCCTTGCTAGCGTGCCCGCCCTCCTCCTTCTGTAGCGATGCTTCCTGGGTTGCTATCTGGTGTTGCTGGTGAGGTGGCTGATGTGGGCTCAGACTGTGTCCCACAGAGATGAGACTTCTGTCAGGTTGTCGGGGTGATATTCCCACATAGTGAGCTCTGTTCTGGAGTAGGTGGTGATGCTCCGCAGGGATGAGGAGAGTGGCATTCACCCGGCCATAATACCACAAACGGCAGGGGGGGAGGAAGTACCACCCACCTGGACAGTTAGCAGAAACGTGGTATGCGGTGTGTGCGGTGAGGACCAGGAGGTATAGGGTACAATAACACTGCACTGAGGCAGCTACAGGGGCAGCAACCAAGGTGATTGGGTTGAGGCACAGCAGAAGAAAGAGTACCCCAGCAGCAGGATGTCCCAGTCGGTAAAATGGTGACAAGACGCACCCTAAGGTCCCAGAGCAGGAGCACAAGTCCCAAAAACAGAAGCACAGGTCCCAGAGCAGAAGCACAGTACAAAAAACGGGCACAGAGTCCCAGAGCAGCAGCACAGGTCCCAGGACAGGAGCTCAGAATCATAGCCCAGGAGCACAAGGTGGATCAGTGCTGGGACAGCATCAGGGCCAGCATCAGGGCAGGCAGGGTTGGGAAAGGGCCTTTTAAGTGTAACGGCCCCAGAGACAGTGTATGAGCATCCCCCAAAACAGCAGCTTCAAAGCACTCACGTTTGAGGAGAGAGACCATATGGACATCAGTTGTCAAGCCGGGAAGCTGCTCTCTAAGATGTCGGCGCTGGCCCATGCTCAGGGGGCTCTGGTGAAGGAGACTGGGTGCCACGTGCACTGCATGCTCTGGAGCCAGCGGCGGCAGAGCGGCCTGTGTGAGAGGCCATGTGGGTGGCACGTGGTTGGGCCTGCTGGAGGTGGTTGTGCGGGCTCCTGCCGTCTGTGGTGGGTCGCCCACAGGACAGATGGACTTCAGAGGCAGCCGAGAGGATGCAGAGCCGTGGAGAGAGACAGGGCACCCAGGGATCAGCGGCAGACGTAGATCGTTAGCTGAGGCGGATTGTCTGGGTTCTACGGAAGATCAGGAGCCAAGCAGGTCACGGCGGGCAGAGGCTGACGTCGGGCTGAGATTGGCACTTATTAGAGGTTGGAGTGGCCGTCCATGTTGTGCAGGGGTCGGCTCTGGCTGATGCAGGAGTCGGGCTGAGAGCAGCGCTTGCTGGGTGGTACAGGGGCTGCTCTCAGCCCGACTCCTGCATCAGCCAGCGCCAACACAGACAGCTTTACACCAGCAGGGGGGTGGTCTGCTGATGAAACCGCACACAGCTCGAGGGGAGACAGCACAATGCATGCAGCTTAAGGGCGGGGGCGTTCAGCACAGCCTAACATGCAATGCATGCAGCTCCAGCAGGGTGGGAGAGGGGCACAGCTGCACATATCGCACACAGCTTTGGCAACGGGGACACAGCTGCACATGTCACACATGTTCATATGCAGGGGGGATGCAAGTTATTGAATTTAAATGCAGGGGGGATGCAAGTTATTGAATATATTGAATCTATATTGATATACAGTAGGTGCTGCACTTCCTACCCTCAGCCTATACTCGGGTCTATTATTTTTCCTTTTTTTCTTGGTAAGAGTTGGGGGTTGGCTTATACTCGAGTATATACGGTACTCTGCATGTCAAAGAACTGATTAGTGGAGACTGACACCCTTATTTGAGTAATTTGTACAGTGCAGATATGTGGGTCACAAGAAGCCTTTTGCTCACAAGCTAGCCATGCACAGGGAAGGATTGTAAAATATTTGTCATGTTTTAATCTTTCCCAAAACATAATGGATATGTGGACAGTGGATCAAGCATAACCACAAATTAATAAAATCATAATATCAATTTTGGGTGAAGTAGATCAATCAGGCCGTAATTCCGATTATGAAATGAACAATGATGAAAAAGAAAAACACAGGAATAACATATTGCAAATATCTTTCACCTGTCTTTAATTCTGAATTACCATTCTTACAAAGTGACAGTATCTGCTTTTTTTTCTGCCTTATGAGCTATTGTACAGCTGAATCTTTCATACTGGATTATGCCAATTCTCACAGGAAAATGCTAACCAATGTACATACTATTTAATGAAGATAGTGGCTGGTTATTCATCGATGCACTAATCCAGTCCAGGTAAAATCTAAAATCCAAGTGAGCAAGGCAGTTGTAAGAGTAATTTCACACTGCATTTCATATACAGAATAACTCAAATTCACTAAAAGTCACCCTTAAATTTAACAGTAATCAGAGATGTAGCCCTTAGTCTGGAGCAAATTAGTACACAGACGAATTAACCTCAACATTCAGCACGATGTATTTATGTCATAACAATTCTGAAATAAAATACAATTAATGTTTTATAGAACATTTTACGCAATTTACAGGATCTGAATGCTCAATCAGTATGATGGTAACAGGCACTGAAAACAAACATCTTCTTGGCAAGATATTTCAACTGTAAAACAACCAGTTAGATTAGGAAACCTAAAAAATTGACATTGTCCTTTATATAAGAAACCTATTAAGCAACAATGTGTAATTGGGTTTCACTAGCACCAGTATTTTCTCCATCCAGTTATTTTAAAACGGATGAGAGTTTGTGATTTCAGAGAACAAAATGGATTAAAAAAAATAAATAAAAAAAATAGTGAAACAAGTTCATTGTGAGAAACAATACCATTGCAATGAACCACCATCAAAATCTGAAATGGATTTATCTACTTTAGGTGATGCTGCAAGTGGCAAGTAAAATAAAATATTTATATATTCTGATCAGTGTTCTTTTTAAGATGCAGTCATAAAAATGTTTACTACTGTAATATTTTTTAATTATATGAGGCAGTCTGGAGCCATGATATCTATTAACATGTCAGTCACATTACACACAGTATAAAACTGGTTATTAAAGATTTAAAAGAAGGAGTCAGAGAAATAAAAATAGCACAGAACAAAATAAATCTGATTTTATTTATACTTTCATGGTGATTTTTTTTCACTATTTTCATTCACTAACTGTATCCTACCCACCCATCCTTAAGGAAGTTTCTTATGGAAGTTTACAATGAACTTGAAAATTTACAAGACAACATATGCAACATAAAAAAAGAAAATATTAACAATAGAAAGAACATTGTTGGAGATAACCAAGCATGTTGGATGAAGACACTGCATTTTTGGTTTACTGGCACAAAACACATTTTCAGAATGGACAGTTTTCCCTCTAGACAACGTCCCAAATACAAAAAGACTAGGTTCCCAATCCAGAGAGAAAACTTTTTTTTGTTATGGATTTGAGCAAAAAAACAAACAAAAAACAAACAAAACAAAACCCACCTAATTTGTAGCTGTTGAAATAATTAACAACAAAAAAATATATAATTAAGCAGTAAAATGTAACCTTGATTTGAAAATTGTATGTTTTTAAGCTAGCAAGCAGATTATCTCCACCCAACAATGCCTGTTTCTCTACGAAAGTGACAATTTTCTTTCAGCATTCTGTTTGATGTTTTCTAATTAAAAATATATATATATATTTCAAATAACTTGATTAACTCATTATGGTTACATAATGCAGACCTTGTGCTTCAGACGTTTGAACTATATTGTTGTGCCAATAGAAATGAGTAGAGACTGGGTAAAAAATAACCCATTAGCAACTTCCTTGAGACCAAATGTAGTACGCACCCATTGGACTAACTGCTTGTACCATCATCAATAGACCACCAGAATTATATTTGTTTCCCAAATGAATGGCCAAATTGTGTATAAACGAGCACATAAAGTGACATATTTAAAAAATTAAAATAAAATATTGGTCAGGCTAAATTGATTCCATTCAAAATTTACAGGGTATTTTCTGCTTTCATTTTTGTTCATATGTAATATTGTTGATTTTTATAGAGGTCCCCGAAACCTTTCATTATATAAGTTTTAAAATGTTGTGCATTTTTAACGATTACATATGCATAAGAGAGAGAGAGAGAGAGAGAGAGAGAGAGAGAGAAAGAAAGAGGAAAAAAACATTCCTTACAACTTAATTATACATTAATACTCTCTTGACAACAAAGACCCAAAATGGCAAAAGAATGAGGGAAAAATGTAATAACCCTTCCCTGCTTACATCAAATTAAATTGAGACAAATTACAAACACATTTCACTACATGATTAATAAAAATCTGTATCTTTTTATAAAGTTGCCTAAAATGCAAGGGATGTGCATAGGTTTACAACTCAGTTATAATAATTGTATTTAACTCCCTCGGGTACGGTTCCCATGAACGGAATGTATGTTTCTGTAAAATTAAGTTACAGTTTTGTTCAACACAGATACACCAACAGTATAAACGCTTGCGACTGTCCACATGCATTAAGACCCAGTTTGAAATCTTTATATTGTTTTACAGACCTCTTCAAAGAGACAGTATCAAATAAAATTACTACTGAACATAGTAAACTGTTTTAAAGTATTTGTAAATGGAAAAGGCCATAACATTTGTGGTATCTCCTTTTTCAATAGACGAAGGCTATTTAGAGTAAATAAATACACCTTTACTATTGACCCACAAGAAAAAACAAAACTTCTAAAATGTAGTGTTCAACCCCTACTAAATTAATGAAGTTTCCTATTTTTAAAATAGATTACAAAAAGCAGCATATCACTTGTGCAGTTTTCAGAGGCCTTTGAAGAGAAAAAAGCTATGGTATTTAAACATAGAACATTTCAAAGAACTGAATAATGCATATATTTAAAAAAAAAAATTAACAATATAGGAAAATGAAAAAACAAAACAAATAACAGATACTGTCTCTTTAAAATGTAAATTTGCTCAGTTCATTTCCATCTATAAGGACATAACAATAATTATAAATTCAGGTCACACTACATTTAGGTAGTCTCTAGGGGCCAAGACCAGTTGACATATGCCAACTAAGAGGTTTCTCAAAGTACTGCACGAGGTGTTTTAGAAATAATAAAATGCCAACAGTTCCTCTTTGAGTGGTCTAATAGACCCAAGACACAGGAACCCACTGCGGTGCTGTACACACAAGCTCAATGGCTTCCTCCAGATGTCTAATAGTTTCATCAATTTCATTGTTGATAATTGTTAGATCAAAGTAGTGTGCATATGTTCTCTGGAGTATTTCTGATTCTTTCTGGAGACGTTGAAGAGATTCATCCTGTAATTTGAAAGTGCAAGATTATAATTCAATAAAATACGATAAAGTAAAAATAAAAAAAATCATCATGATGTGATAAAATATTAACAAAATTATTCTAAAATTACTGGTAAACTTAAATATGGTAATCTGTCATAGCATCACGGGGCAGGATAGCAACATTCACAAAGATACTAGATTAACTTACTTTTACAAACATTATCATGGTATACTCTGGATAATCGGTTATTCATAAAAGCACTACAGCAATATAAGGAAAATTATTTTTTATATACACATATACATACTATTAAAGCAGGAGTGGTGTCTACATACTGCGTATAGAAGCTTTAAAGGGAAAACTAATATGAGCGACAATTGCCATCTAGGAAGATACATGGCAAGCGAAAGCTTATACTTGTTTTACATTAGTAAAGCAGAATGTATTAAATAGGAGCTGTTAGCCATACTATCTATAAATATTTGCTCTACTTACATAACATATGTAATGTACTGTCCACGTTTTGATTTTAGCATTTCCCATTTTAAGAGTGGGTATTTTGAAGCCAATCCTGATGCAATTTCCTCTCTTACTCTCCTCTGCCTGATTTGCCCGCCCGTCACTATAGAAAGGCCTTAAGAAAGGCTGCATTAGTTAAAGTGAACCAGAGACTAAGCAACCTCATGTATTTTACCATATATATCAGTGGGAATATTTGAGAAAACACCTACCGTGCTGTCTGTTTCATTTTTAACTGTTCAGCTTGCTTCTAATCAGCCCTGATAAAATCCCTGACTGAGCATTCAGTCTGGCTTTGCTATAATGACTCAGCTATAATGATTCCTGAGCAGAGCCACAAGGGGGCAGGCTTGGGCTTGAAAAGACACCAGAGAACACAGACTCAGCTATAAAAATTCCTGAGCAAAGCCAGACTGAATGCTCAGTTGGGGATTTTATCATGGCTGCTAAGAAGCAAGCTGAACAGTTAAAAATGAAACAGAGCAGGGTAGGTGTTTTCTCTAACGTCCCCACTGATCAGTATGGTAAAATACATGAGGGTGCTTCGTCTCTGGTTCACTTTAAGTCTGAGGGGAAGTAGAGCAGCAAAACAGGACAACCCAGCATGCACTGTAACTTCCTTTTTGTGTACCAAATTCTGTGTGTACCAAATAAAAGTCAGGCAAACTGGGGAATGATCAAATGATCAACAAAAAAAAGTAATAGTGATTTTAAAGAGGAACTCCAGTGAAAATAATGTAATAAAAAAAGTGCTTCATTTTTACACTAATTATGTATAAATGATTTAGTCCGTGTTTGCCCATTGTAAAATCTTTTATATCCCTAATTTACATTCTGACATTTATTGCATGGTGACATTTTTACTGTTGGCAGGTGACTGTAGCTGCTGCATGCTTTTTTGGCAGTTGGAAACAGCTGTAAACAGCTATGTCCCACAATGCAACAAGGTTCACAGACAAGAAACTGCCAGAAGTACCACGGTCCTTAGAGTTTCTTGTGAGAGGGGTTTCACCACATTATCAGTCATACAGCGCCCCCTGATGGTCTGTTTGTGAAAAGGAATAGATTTGTCATGTAAAAGGGGGTATCAGTTACTGATTGGGATAAAATTCTATTGTTGGTCGGAGTTTCTCTTTAACTTTAGGATTGCCAGGTTAGCATCCTTATTACTTGTTTACCAGAAAAAAAAAAAAAAGAAGAAAATTGATTTTTAATTTTTGCCCCAACAGTTACACTTTAAGTGCCCGTTTCCACTAGCGAGACGCGCGGTGACACCTACCAGAAGCCGTGCCATGCACAGCTATGGGATTCGCAGCCTTCCGCACGGAAACTGACGGCCGAATCACTAAGGAAAGCGATTCGGCCGGCAGCGCTATTGTTTCCCATGGCAGAGTTTCCCCGCGCGATTTGCCTGCGGGGAAACTCTGCGGATTCGGCCCTAAAGTGGAAACGGGCCCTAAAGGCAACACATAGACATAACAGCCAACCAGCTATGTATTGAAATGAAATCAGCAATAGCAGTTCAGATATTCTCTCACATCCCAATTCACTTAAAAAAAACACTACAGTTGAAGGGAACCTAAACTGAGAGGGATATGGATGTTTCCTTTTAAACAATACCAGTTGCTTGGCAGTCCTGCTGATCTCTTTGGATGCAGAAGTGGCTGAATTACACACCTGAAAAAAGCATGCAGCTAATCCAGTCTGGTTTGAGTCAGAGCACCTAATCTGCATGCTTGTTCAGGGGCTGTGGCTAAAAGTATTAGAGACACAGGATCAGCAGGAGAGTCAGGCAACAGGTATATATATCTACAGGCAGCAGAGCCCGACCCTGGCCGTGGGGTCGGGAGCCATTCGGGGGGATATTGATAGGCGGGGACCCGGCGGAACGGCACGGACGGCATCCTCCGTGTCCACCAAAGTTATACAGGTATCTAACTTTCTTATTTTTTTTGGGGGGGGGGGACATTTGGCCTCAGAAGTCCTTTAAAGGATATAAGAGCTAAAAATGTTTGGTGAAACAGGGATAGGAGTAGGCATATACTACCACCTGTCCTGATGCCCACCCCGTTCTCCTCTCTGCCCCCGTAGCTCAACTAAAAGTCCACCGGGATCCTCTTCCAGTCGCCAGGGTCGGGCTTACTGCGCAGGCAGGGCTGCGTGCATCCTACAGCACATGCCTGTGGCTAGGAGCGCAATGCAAATGTCACTGTGCATGCCGTATTGACGGCATACGCAGTGCGCTCCTGGCCATGTGATCAGTAATCCCCACCCTGGCGACCTGAAAGTGAACTGAGCACCATTTTTAGCACTTAGGGCATCTCAATAGCACATGACAAATGCATGCCAACAATATGTCTCATTGAATATAAAATAAAAGGTAATATGGAAGTTTATTTTAATAAAGTAGTTTTATTAGCCTACTTCAGCAAATCTCCCCATATGTCCCTGGCCACAGAGATTTCAGGAAGCTAACTGTTTTATTAGAGTCATTACCAAGAAGTCAACAATACCTTTTCATCAGAGGGTAGTGGGTAAATAGGACAGTTTGTTCAAAGAGATTATTTAGAGTGAATGTGTCAAGATAGCATCTCTGAATTCTATAAATAAGGACTGTGAGAAGGGGAGGGGGGGGGGGGGCATGGCAGCTTCTTTGCTAGGATAAATTCCAGTGAAAGAAACAGTGCCTAGTTCCCTTGAAGAGGACCCTGGGGGGCTTTTAGGTGAGCACTGGGGGGCAGAGAGAAGAACGGGGGAGTGGTGGGCATCAGGACAGGCGGTAGTATATGCCTGCTCCCCCCGCTTCTCCATACATTTTCAGCTCTGGCATCCTTTAATGAATACATCCAATAAATGCATCATTTTTAGGCATATTAAAGTAAGAGATATGCTAACCACAGTATCTTTGCATGGTTACTCTTTTCTCACAGATGATTTCTGATAGCAATTTTTTTTACTTTTATGGCAGCTGCCTTCTTGCAGTTGAGGTTAGCACCATGCACAGAAATCACAGGAATTTGCAGCTTTCTGTGTGTAGGTACCTTCGCCTGAATAGGACGAATCCTAAGCCTAGTACACATGCCCAACACCTGGCACTTGAGACGATTGATAACTGATAATTTTGGTTGACAAAGTATGAAGATCACAGCCTAATTACTGGTCCCAAATTATCCTCTGGGCTCCGCTATAGCCACAATTAACATTGCAGCACCCATAATGACACCCAATTTACCTTCTTCAATTTATATTGCTTTTAAACAATGTTTAGCGACCAACATCTATAATCATGTTGGCTTTACTAATGTAATTTGTAAATCGCTGTTCTACCAAAGGAACACTTAAGGAGTTACCAAAAGGTTACTAAACAAAACAAAACAAAACACACAGGGACACCAGGTACCCAATACAATATAGTATGTTCTGATAATAGAGTTTTCACCACAAAATATATAATTTATACTTGCAAACCAAGACTGCCACAAGAACAGTGGAAAGAGGTGATCCAGGTTCTGCTGACACTGCTAATCTCATCTATTACTCTGAGGATGCATACTGGTTCTGTGAAATGCATGTCTTATGTGCTTTGAATCAATAAAATACGCTTGTAATCAAGCTACTACCCTGTGTCTTTATTGGGAGGTAGGTTTAACACTTAATTCCTTTCTTAATCTTTTAGGTGCCTTTCTTCCATAGGACTCAAAGTGCATAGATATGTCTTAGACCAGCATGTAATTGCAAGGAGGACTGTGTTACAGATGGAATTTTTTAACCACTTCTGCTTCCTGGATGTGAGTCTCGTGTCCAAACCAGCTACTCTAAAGGTTTCTGGATGGGATGTGAGACTCACATCTAGCACTAAAAGCAATCATGCCTGGCCCATCGCTCATGCACGAGCTCGTGCATCACGAAGTGCGACTCTGCCAGGCTTTCGGGCAGTATTACGGGTGACAGGAGCCACCCAGGGAGATGACGAGGGATGAGCGGCCTCAAGAAAATGCAAAAAATGAATACTTGCTTGTGCTTCACTTGGACAATAATCTAGCTAGTGCTGTACGGGAGAATTGGATGGCGTAGTGGTCTGATCAAACTACAGTATCAATTTCCACATTAGACCTCAGACTTCATTCAAAACTTGTAATATCCAAAGTGACTTTTTTTTGGTAGAGAGGATGATGGCTTAAAGTGAACCTCCAGACAAAAAATCTACTCAGCAGCACTGAAAAGGCTTCATTTTCACAGCATCAGAATCTTGATTTTCTTACACAAGCCTCATTTTTAGCTGCACAGAAGAAAACTGCCCGGACATTTTCACCCTGATGCTGCGCAAAGCATGATGGAATTTCTGATGATGTTGTTGTCCTTCTGCTGTTTTGGCGCAAATTAGTTTTTTTCAAATTTTGAATGTGAGATTTGAAGCCTAGCGTGCACAGATGGGAGGGGTGATCAGGACACAGGACAGTTGGAACTGTGTCTCATGCTCCCCGTCACCACCTTTCAACCAAAAAGATAGCTGCCCCATGAAATCACAAACATTTGCCTGTTCTTTTAAAACAGGGTGGGTAAGAGATTATATTACCTATCTATTTTAATTAACATAACTAATGTAATTTAATGACAGTATGTTTGTTTAGGCTGAAGTTCCCCTTTAAGAAAAGCCCAATTCATTCACATAAAGATGTAGCTAAAGATGTAGCTCTCTTCCTAAATGGGAGCAGTGGACATCCACCCATGCATTAAAGTCTCCCAGCATTACTCACCTAGGGCAGAGATGGCTAAACTTGGCACTCCAGCTGTGAAAAAACTACAAATCCCATCATGCCCCTCCTCCCAGCCATGCTTAGAGCTGTCAAAGTATAGCAATGCCTCATGGGACTTGTAGTTCCACCACAGCTGGAGTGCCAAGGTTAGCCATCACTGACCTAGGTTTTTTTTTTGTGTTATGCAATATTCAAGTTCAGCAATTTCATTGAGACAGATGGAGCCATCACTGGGGATGGGGAAGAGAATAAGCAATAGGTTTTTCTCAGCTGAGAGTTGGGCTATTAGACATTTAAAAGAATGGGTGGGGCCTACACCAAAGGGACTAACATTCAAATAGAATTTTAAGTACAGAGAAACCCCTCCTCCATTGTGGTCCTGCCTCTAACAGTTTAACAATGAGTAGTTCACTGGCACAGCTACTTCCAGAGTGGGTCCTGTATTTTCATTCAACCAAGTCTCCATAATAAATGCCGGATCCAGAGCTTCTATTATATATCACTTCTGTGTTTTTTTTAATTGATCTAGGGTTGCAGTTTTTAAGTCTGTACTCACAGTCTCCAGAGACTTGCATTCAGGAGTGTGGCAGCTATAGCTAAGAGGTCTGGTCCTTTACTGCCAAAGCTGTGACTGATGTGGTATTTGTGATATTTGAGGGTTGCATTGTAGTACCATCACGAGAGCCTCCTCTTTTCCCTGATTTTGTCTTACTGAGAATTCCAAGAGATTTCAGGGGAAGAATCAAAGCAGGGCCAATTTGTAAAAGTCCCTTGGTGATAAAGAGGTGAGAGGCTTTGCTATATATTTGAGGATGTGGGGAGGGATTTATGAAGCTACAAATCGGTAACAGCTTGGATTCTGGTTTACAGGGTCAAATTGTGGGTAATGTAACATTTGTATTCAATGCTCAGAATAAACTCTGAACATACTGCCACATTCAAGCAACAACCTCCATAAACTTACAATGACCACAGGCCTCATCTCCATCTTATATGAGACACTTCTCATGTCATTGGAACTAGTAGTGGGTTAATCATTGTAACCAAAAGTGAGATTTGAAGGGCGCTGCTTTCTAGATATATAACATAAGCTGCTAAGGTCCTCAGAGTGTAGGGTGTCCCCTTATCCCTCACTAACCATCAAGAACCAAATTTTGTAAAGAGAGGACAGCGCTAATGTCTTTGTACCAACTATGTTTATTCCAATTAAAATCTTAGAGATATTTATAAAATTTCTTTGAAAATTAAAAATTAAGCATTTCATGGGAACCTTTGCATCAATCCACATATACTCCAAATGTTGTCATAACTGATATACCATGACCATACACACCACCATGCATACAAAGGAGCCACCTGAATATCTATTGATCCTGATGTTACTCAATTACGGGCATTCAATACATGTGTCCGGATTGGTTTCATGGAGTTATATAGAATCCTTTCCCCTATTCCTCCAATCTGGGCAAGGTGTGTCATAAATGTACTTCCTCCAATAAAGATAGTCCGTATATGGAGTCAGACAGTTATATTCCGTATGGGAGAAGTCTATAGCGAATTTCCGCGGTGTTTCCGCAATATTGCATACAGTTACTTACTGCTCTTGCAGCTTTTATGTTCTTCCGTGCGGGCTCTGGCTGGTAGCCTCGCTTGTAGAAGTCCTGCAGTCACCTAATCCTCCGGTGAGCGTCTGTTTCTGGGGTTCGGGCTGTCCTCCCCTCGCTCCGCTCGCTCATCAGTATAGTTTCCGGATGGGTGGCCTGCTGGGAGTGACGTCAGTTTCCCTCCAGGTTCCTGCGTTCCACCATGCGCTTCAGCGCTGTCACTGCTTACTGGTTCTGTAAATGCAGGCTGCTGCGTATAGCGTATAGTGAGGCGATGGTTCTGCCTACCGTAGGAATGCTGAGGAACCCTCTTACATCGACATGTTTCGATAGTGATACGACTATCTTCATCAGGATAGGGATTACCCAGCAGCCACCACTCCTTCCTTTATATGGGTATCCATCCATTATTATGTCTGCTCTTAACCACTTGAGGACTACAGTCTTTCTAACCCTTAAGGACCAGGCACTTTTTTTCCACTCAGACCACTGCAGCTTTCACGGTTTATTGCTCGCTCATACAACCTACCACCTAAATGAATTTTGGCTCCTTTTCTTGTCACTAATAAAGCTTTCTTTTGGTGCTATTTCATTGCTCCTGCGATTTTTACTTTTTATTATATTCATCAAAAAAGACATGAATTTTGGCAAAAAAAAGATTTTTTTAACTTTCTGTGCTGACAATTTTCAAATAAAGTAAAATTTCTGTATACATGCAGCGCGAAAAATGTGGACAAACATGTTTTTGATAAAAAAAAACCCATTCAGTGTATATTTATTGGTTTGGGTAAAAGTTATAGCGTTTACAAACTATGGTGCAAAAAGTGAATTTTCCCATTTTCAAGCATCTCTGACTTTTCTGACCCCCTGTCATGTTTCATGAGGGGCTAGAATTCCAGGATAGTATAAATACCCCCCAAATGACCCCATTTTGGAAAGAAGACATCCCAAAGTATTCACTGAGAGGCATAGTGAGTTCATAGAAGATATTATTTTTTGTCACAAGTAAGCGGAAAATGACACTTTGTGACAAAAAAAAGAAAAAAAAAAAGAATCCATTTCTTCTAACTTGCGACAAAAAAAAAATGAAATCTGCCACGGACTCACCATGCCCCTCTCTGAATACCTTGAAGTGTCTACTTTCCAAAATGGGGTCATTTGTGGGGTGTGTTTACTGTCCTCGCATTTTGGGGGGTGCTAATTTGTAAGCACCCCTGTAAAGCCTAAAAGTGCTCATTGGACTTTGGGCCCCTTAGCGCAGTTAGGCTGCAAAAAAGTGCCACACATGTGGTATTGCCGTACTCAAGAGAAGTAGTAGAATGTGTTTTGGGGTGTATTTTTACACATACCCATGCTGGGTGGGAGAAATATCTCTGTAAATGACAATTTTTTCATTTTTTTTACACACAATTGTCCATTTACAGAGTTATTTCTCCCACCCAGCATGGGTATGTGTAAAAATACACCCCAAAACACATTGTACTACTTCTCCCGAGTACGGCGATACCACATGTGTGGCACTTTTTTGCACCCTAACTGCGCTAAAGGGCCCAAAGTCCAATGAGTACCTTTAGGATTTCACAAGTCATTTTGCGGAATTTGATTTCCAGACTACTCCTCACGGTTTAGGGCCCCTAAAATGCCAGGGCAGTATAGGAACCCCACAAATGACCCCATTTTAGAAAGAAGACACCCCAAGGTATTCCGTTAGGAGTATGGTGAGTTCATAGAAGATTTTATTTTTTGTCAAAAGTTAGCGGAAAATTGATTTTTATTGTTTTTTTCACAAAGTGTCATTTTCCACTAACTTGTGACAAAAAATAAAATCTTCTATGAACTCACCATACTCCTAACGGAATACCTTGAGGTGTCTTCTTTCTAAAATGGGGTCATTTGTGGGGTTCCTATACTGCCCTGGCATTTTAGGGGCCCTAAACCGTGAGGAGTAGTCTGGAAATCAAATTCCGCAAAATGACCTGTGAAATCCTAAAGGTACTCATTGGACTTTGGGCCCTTTAGCGCAGTTAGGGTGCAAAAAAGTGCCACACATGTGGTATCGCCGTACTCGGGAGAAGTAGTACAATGTGTTTTGGGGTGTATTTTTACACATACCCATGCTGGGTGGGAGAAATAACTCTGTAAATGGACAATTGTGTGTAAAAAAATCAAAAGATTGTCATTTACAGAGGTATTTCTCCCACCCAGCATGGGTATGTGTAAAAATACACCCCAAAACACATTGTACTACTTCTCCCGAGTATGGCAATACCACATGTGTGGCACTTTTTTGCACCCTAACTGCGCTAAAGGGCCCAAAGTCCAATGAGTACCTTTAGGATTTCACAGGTCATTTTGCGAAATTTGATTTCCAGACTACTCCTCACGGTTTAGGGCCCCTAAAATGCCAGTTCAGTATAGGAACCCCACAAATGACCCCATTTTAGAAAGAAGACACCCCAAGGTATTCCGTTAGGAGTATGGTGAGTTCATAGAAGATTTTATTTTTTGTCACAAGTTAGTGGAAAATGACACTTTGTGAAAAAAACAATAAAAATCAATTTTCCGCTAACTTTTGACAAAAAATAAAATCTTCTATGAACTCACCATACTCCTAACGGAATACCTTTGGGTGTCTTCTTTCTAGAATGGGGTCATTTGTGGGGTTACTATACTGCCCTGGCATTTTAGGGGCCCTAAACCGTGAGGAGTCTTGAAACCAAATGTCGCAAAATGACCTGTGAAATCCTAAAGGTACTCATTGGACTTTGGGCCCCTTAGCGTACTTAGGGTGTAAAAAAGTGCCACACATGTGGTACCGCCGTACTCAGGAGAAGTAGTATAATGTGTTTTGGGGTGTATTTTTACACATACCCATGCTAAGTGGGAGAAATATCTCTGTAAATGACAATTGTTTGATTTGTTTTACACACAATTGACCATTTACATAGAAATTTCTCCCACCCAGCATGGGTATGTGTAAAAATACACCCCAAAACACATTATACTACTTTTCCTGAGTACGGCGGTACCACATGTGTGACACTTTTTTGCAGCCTAGGTGCGCTAAGGGGCCCAACGTCCTATTCACGGGTCATTTTGAGGCATTTGTTTTCTAGACTACTCCTCGCGGTTTAGGGCCCCTAAAATGCCAGGGCAGTATAGGAACCCCACAAGTGACCCCATTTTAGAAAGAAGACACCCCAAGGTATTCCGTTAGGTGTATGGCGAGTTCATAGAAGATTTTATTTTTTGTCACAAGTTAGTGAAAAATGACACTTTGTGAAAAAAAAACCAATAAAAAATCAATTTCCGCTAACTTTTGACAAAAAATAAAATCTTCTATGAACTCGTCAAACACCTAACAGAATACCTTGGGGTGTCTTTTTTTCTAAAATGGGGTCACTTGTGGGGTTCCTATACCGCCCTGGCATTTTACGGGCCCAAAACCGTGAGTAGTCTGGAAACCAAATGTCTCAAAATGACTGTTCAGGGGTATAAGCATCTGCAAATTTTGATGACAGGTGGTCTATGAGGGGGCGAATTTTGTGGAACCGGTCATAAGCAGGGTGGCCTTTTAGATGACAGGTTGTATTGGGCCTGATCTGATGGATAGGAGTGCTAGGGGGGTGACAGGAGGTGATTGATGGGTGTCTCAGGGGGTGGTTAGAGGGGAAAATAGATGCAATCAATGCACTGGGGAGGTGATCGGAAGGGGGTCTGAGGGGGATCTGAGGGTTTGGCCGAGTGATCAGGAGCCCACACGGGGCAAATTAGGGCCTGATCTGATGGGTAGGTGTGCTAGGGGGTGACAGGAGGTGATTGATGGGTGTCTCAAGGTGTGATTAGAGGGGGGAATAGATGCAAGCAATGCACTGGCGAGGTGATCAGGGCTGGGGTCTGAGGGCATTCTGAGGGTGTGGGCGGGTGATTGAGTGCCCTAGGGGCAGATAGGGGTCTAATCTGATAGGTAGCAGTGACAGGGGGTGATTGATGGGTAATTAGTGGGTGTTTAGGGTAGAGAACAGATGTGAACACTGCACTTGGGAGGTGATCGGACGTCGGATCTGCGGGCAATCTATTGGTGTGGGTGGGTGTTCAGTTTGCCCGCAAGGGGCAGGTTAGGGGCTGATTGATGGGTGGCAGTGACAGGGGGTGATTGATGGGTGGCAGTGACAGGGGGTGATTGATGGGTGATTGACAGGTGATCAGTGGGTTATTACAGGGAAGGACAGATGTAAATAATGCCCTGGCGAATTGATAAGGGGGGGTCTGAGGGCAATCTGAGCGTGTAGGCGGGTGATTGGGTGCCCGCAAGGGGCAGATTAGGGTCTGATCTGATGGGTAACAGTGACAGGTGGTGATAGGGGGTGATTGATGGGTAATTAGTGAGTGTTTAGAGGAGAGAATAGATGGAAACACTGCGCTTGGGTGGTGATCTGATGTCGGATCTGCGGGCGATCTATTGGTGTGGGTGGGTGATCAGTTTGCCCGCAAGGGGCAGGTTAGGGGCTGATTGTTAGGTGGCAGTGACAGGGGGTGATTGATGGGTGATAGGTGATTGGCAGGTGATTGACAGGTGATCAGTGGGTTATTACATGGAAGGACAGATGTAATTAATGCACTGGTGAATTGATAAGGGGGGGGGGGTCTGAGGGCAATCTGAGCGTGTGGGCGGGTGATTGGGTGCCCGCAAGGGGCAGCTTAGGGTCTGATCTGATAGGTAACAGTGACAGGTGGTGATAGGGGGTGATTGATGGGTGATTGATGGGTAATTAGTGGGTGTTTAGAGAAGATAACAGATGTAAACAATACATTTGGGAGGTAATCTGACGGCGGGTTTGCGGGCGATCTAATGGTGTGGGTGGGAGATCAGATTGCCCGCAAGGGGCAGGTTAGGGGCTGATTGATGGGTGGCAGTGACAGGGGGTGATTGATGGGTGATAGGTGATTGGCAGGTGATTGACAGGTGATCAGTGGGTTATTACATGGAAGGACAGATGTAATTAATGCACTGGTGAATTGATAAGGGGGGGGGGGGTCTGAGGGCAATCTGAGCGTGTGGGCGGGTGATTGGGTGCCCGCAAGGGGCAGCTTAGGGTCTGATCTGATAGGTAACAGTGACAGGTGGTGATAGGGGGTGATTGATGGGTAATTAGTGGGTGTTTAGAGAAGATAACAGATGTAAACAATACATTTGGGAGGTAATCTGACGGCGGGTTTGCGGGCGATCTAATGGTGTGGGTGGGAGATCAGATTGCCCGCAAGGGGCAGGTTAGGGGCTGATTGATGGGTGGCAGTGACAGGGGGTGATTGATGGGTGATAGGTGATTGGCAGGTGATTGACAGGTGATCAGTGGGTTATTACAGGGAAGAACAGATGTAATTAATGCACTGGCGAATTGATAAGGGGGGGTCAGAGGGCAATCTGAGCGTGTTGGCGGGTGATTGGGTGCCCGCAAGGGGCAGATTAGGGTCTGATCTGATAGGTAAAAGTGACAGGTGGTGATAGGGGGTGATTGATGGGTAATTAGTGGGTGTTTAGAGGAGAGAATAGATGTAAACAATACATTTGGGAGGTAATCTGACGGCGGGTTTGCGGGCGATCTAATGGTGTGGGTGGGAGATCAGATTGCCCGCAAGGGGCAGGTTAGGGGCTGATTGATGGGTGGCAGTGACAGGGGGTGATTGATGGGTGATAGGTGATTGGCAGGTGATTGACAGGTGATCAGTGGGTTATTACAGGGAAGAACAGATGTAATTAATGCACTGGCGAATTGATAAGGGGGGGTCAGAGGGCAATCTGAGCGTGTTGGCGGGTGATTGGGTGCCCGCAAGGGGCAGATTAGGGTCTGATCTGAGGGGTGCTGTGGGCGATCAGTGGGCGGGGGGGGGGCAGATCAGTGTGTTTGGGTGCAGACTAGGGTGGCTGCAGCCTGCCCTGGTGGTCCCTCGGACACTGGGACCACCAGGGCAGGAGGCAGCCTGTATAATACACTTTGTATACATTACAAAGTGTATTATACACTTTGTATGCGGCGATCGCGGGGTTAACATCCCGCCGGCGCTTCCGTATGGCCGGCGGGATGTTACGGCGGGTGGGCGGAGCCAGTTGCCGGGGGAAGCGCGCGTCATCAATGACGCGATCGCTCCCCCGGCATGCCTAAAGGACGCGCCGCCTGAAGGCGTATTGCGGTCCTTTAGGCGTCCACTTTGCCGCCGCCCATGGGCTGTGGGCGGTCGGCAAGTGGTTAAAGGGGAACTCTCCATACATTTTTCAACATCATTCCATTTTCATATTGATTCTATAAAACCATTGCTTATATTCCATATCATTCACCCCTGATCTTCAATATTATCCTAGGTGGCCCCACATTTAGGTGGCTCCCATTCATTCAACTTAAAAAACGAAACATTTCCCATTCCTCATTTAGACCTTTGGGGGTCATAGTGTTTAAGTTAAAAATCCATTAGCTCTCCCTCCTAGACATCTTTGCAATAAAATCACCCCCCCCTGGAATCTCTCCGAACAATTTCTAATCCAAAATATATAACATCAATAATTTTGCATGCATGGTGGCTTTTAAAATGTCTAGAGAGGGGATGTCCATCCCAACCCTTAAAGAGTAACTGTCAGGCTGCAGAAGCTAATTTAAACCTCTATTCTCCTGTGTTAAACAGTTTAGAAGGAAGCCAAAAAGGCATTAGTGAAGATAAAAATCTCAGTTACCTTTGATGTGTGCTTATCAGAAAAGCTGTTAGACCCAAGCAGGACGCAAGTCGCATACTATACTGCAAAGCATTCTGGGGCCCTCCCCTCGGCTGCTAATGAGACGTTACAGCAGCTTGTAATCAGTCCAGTGCGTAGCACTGATAAATCTCCGGGCAGAGTACACTACAGGAGTCAGCTATTGTTCCTAGCCACATGGCTCATTAATATTCACTGCACACTGTTATTCAGTACAAGCTTTTCTGTGATCAGGAAGCAGGCAGGACATGACGACACATTTGACAGAAAAACATGGAGCCTGCCATGAGCTGTCAGGAGCATCAATCTCTGCATATACTATATAAAAATTCTGTGAAATCCAAACGTGGACAGTGAAATGCATATGTAATGTAAGTACAGCCAATCTTTAGCTACTGATATATGTGTTTATTTTCTCTGAGACCTTATACCTAACAGCTCCTCTTTAAGGATATTATTTAAGTGTTTGCCTATGCGTTTATGCAATTCTCTTTTAGTGCGTCCTATATATCTCTTGCCGCATGGGCATACAAGACAATATACAACACCCTTCGTGTCGCATGTTATTAAACCATAAATCCTGTGCACATCCCTCCCTTCTGACACTTCCAGAATTTTGCTATATCCCTTTGTCCTCTGGCAATTATGACATTATGACATCTTCCACATCTTACAAACCCCTCCCCCTGTATCCTTGGTTGGGTTTCCCAGCTATTTCTGGCTGTCGCTACCTTCAATCCTATATGGCACAGACTAACCAGCAAGCTCATGGTGACCCAGAACTCATTGGGGTGTGTAAGGGACTACAATGGTCCTAAAAGCAGTGGTGCCTGGGAGACATCTCGAGCTCACTCCAACCTGAATTATCGCAAATTCTTTCTGTTTTAGGAAAGCAAACTTTTGTTTTTCAATCCTATATTACTCACTTTTCTAAACACAAAGGAGGGGGACTCGGGTATAATATCTCTCAAGACCTTGTCCCCCTTCAGGATTCCCCAGTGTTTTCTAATAATCCCCTTTATACAGCCAGCTTGTGAGCGGTACTTTAGATTCAATCTTAATGTGAAGTCACTCCCATCATTCTTCTGAAGTCACTCCCATCATTCTTCTGTTTTTTCTTCTCTAATAGTGTCTTTCTATCTATCAATTCTACTTCTTGTTTTACTTTTTCCAGAGCTTCCCTCTCATATCCCTTCTCAGTAATTTGTATGCATGGTGATGTGTATGGTCATGGTATATCAGTTATGACAACATTTGGAGTATATGTGGATTGATGCAAAGGTTCCCATGAAATGCTTAATTTTTAATTTTCAAAGACATTTTATAAATATCTCTATAAGATTTTAATTGGAATAAACATAGTTGGTACAAAGACATTAGCGCTGTCCTCTCTTTACAAAATTTGGTTAATCATTGTAACACTGAACAAAAAAACCTTCCCAGATATGGATCAAAAAACACTGGGAAACTTGCTTGAAAGTCCCTATTTAAGACACTATAACCACCGACAACTATTTAGCTGCAGATCATTCACTGTTCTTCACAGAACTCTCCTTAATGGTTAGCAAACTACAAACCAGGCAGTATGCCTGTATGCCTTAAATACTGTATACAGATAATGGCACCACTTTTCATTTAACATTGGCTTCTCTTAAAATTTCACAGCTCTGGCAGCAAATAACAAAACTCATATGAGGTTCTATGAAATTTACTGTACTACTTGATCATAAATTGTGATCTATTTAAATGTTCAAAGGAACCAGTTCTAATTCATGGACTGCTGGACAGAAATTAGTAATCAAGTGGTTGAGTGCTTATATTCCCATTTCTACAGTGTGGGTAAAAGCTAGTTAGCGTTACTCTTTCCAACAAAAGGTTAGTTTATATACATAATTGCTCCTTAAAGTATTCTGATATTTTGGGGCCCCTGGCTAGAATAGTTACATAATAATATGGTCTATTATCCAGCAATGGACATCTTTCACAAAGTTTTAAACATGGTAGCTCCTGCGTGAAAAGTACTTACAATGCACGTGCAGCGTATGGATTTATAGAAATAGTTTAGATGCACCTGGGCACACCTGGGGGGACAGAAGAGGGGGACACTTGTTGGAGGACAGAAGGGGACACCTGGGAGCACAGAAGAGGACACCTGTTGTAGGACAGAAGGGGACACCTGTTGTAGGACAGAAGGGGACACCTGGAGGCACCAGAAGAGAGCAATTGGGGAGAACATCTACAAGACACTCTTGGTACATCTATGCACCAGAAATTATGTGCAAGGAGATGGGGCAGGAGTGAGACCATGGTAAAGAATATATGGAATGAATTTCATTTCTCCATAGCCACAGTATTGCATTGGCTTTACCCCTTGCCCCATCCATCCATATATCCATCTTCTATAGGCAGCTAGGACTAATGGAAATAGAAAACGGAGCTGTTTTCTGAACCAGTGAAGGGAAGTAGGAGGGAGTTTACATTTAAGATAGCCTTAATGTTTTCTGAATTAATTACCAAGAGTAAGTATAATTTTCAGTGGGCCTGACTCCACCAGCTGCATACTTACTGAGGTTTCATAAAGCAGCTCACATATTTAACTTCTGGCTTTTTTTTACATCAATAAAACATGTTCAATTACTGGTAGTTTCAAAATGTGATTAAGTCTTCTTCAATAATGCATGCAACACATTTTGTCAACCTGTCATGCAAGTCAGTTTAAGGCCTCTTGCACATGATAGACTGAACTGCTTGCTTGTCAGGCAGTTCAGCCTACTGGCTGCCAGCCACTGAGCAATTTAATTGCAGCTTAACCACTTCAGCCTTTAGTGTTTTTTCACCTTATGCATCCGAGCAATTTTCACCTCCCATTCGTTCGCCAGTAACTTTATCACTACTAATCACAATGAAATAATCTATATCTTGTTTTTCCCGCCTCCAATCAGGTTTTCTTTGGGTGGTACATTTTGCTAAGAACTATTTTATTCTAAATGCATTTTAACAGGAATATTAAGAAACAATGGAAAAAAAATCATAATCAGTTTTCGTCCATTATAGCTTTAAAATAATACATTCTACCATAATTACCATTATCTACCAGACTGCCTTCTCCCAACCGTAAAACATGGCGGGGGTTCTGTGATGATCTGGGGTGCTATTTCTTGGAAATCCGCCGGGCCAATGATTTCCCTTCATGGAAGAATTAACAGCCAAGACTATTTAGGAATTTTGGGCGACCAAGTTCATCCTATGGTTCAAGAACTGTTTCCGGAGGGAAATGCCATCTTTCAAGATGATAATGCCCAAATCCATGCAGCTAGAATTGTTAAAGTATGGCACGAGGAACATTCTAATGAAGTTGAGAATCTTATCTGCCCACCACAATCCCCAGACCTCAACATTATTAAGCATTTATGGTCGTTATCAGAGATTCAAGTAAACAGTCGATTTCCACCACCATAGTCTTCTAAAAGAACTGGAGGGTGTTTTAACTGAAGAATGGGCTAAAATTCCTTTGGAAACAATTCACAATTTGTATGAATCAATACCTCGGAGAATTGAGGCTGTAATTGGCGCAAAAGGTGGACCTACACCATATTAAAATATATTTTGTTGATTTCCAAGGTGTTCCCATTATTTTGTCCAACCCCTGTATGTGTGTATATACATGTATGTGTGTGTATATACATGTATGTGTGTGTATATACATGTATGTGTGTGTATATACGTATGTGTGTGTATATACGTATGTGTGTGTATATACGTATGTATGTGTATATACGTACGTATGTATATACGTACGTATGTATGTATGTATGTATGTATGTATGTATGTATGTATGTATGTATGTATGTATGTATATATATATATATATATGTATATATACACACACACACACATACATACATATATATACATATATATATATATATATATATATATATATATATATATATATATATATATATATATATATATATATATACACACACATATATACATATGTCCTACCTAATAAAATAAAACCCATGTCCGTGTGTGTCCCTGCATCTGCGCTACTGCGCATGTGCCGCAGGGACAGCCCTTGCTCGGACAGGAGCAGGACAGCCAGGGGGCCGGGCTGGCATGTGCACGCTGACAGGTGGTGGCGGTGATGGACCTAGAGCCAGTTATTAAACGGCGAAGTAAATATATATATTATATATACATACATACATACATACATATACACATATACACACACACAGGAACCTTGGTTTTCTGGAAACATGCTTGTAATCCAAAGCACTCAAGGCGAATTTCCTCATAAGAATTAATGTTAATTTAAGCGATTCGTTTCACAATCCAAAAACAGAGAAATACTTAAAGAGGAACTGTAACGACAAAACGGCCCCTGGGGGGTACTCACCTCGGATGGGGGAAGCCTCAGGATCCTAATGAGGCTTCCCACGCCGTCCTGCGTCCCTTAGGGGTCTCGCTGTAGCCCTCCGTACAGCCGTGACGCAATATTTACCTTCCTGGCTCCTGCGCAGGCGCTCTGATGCCTCTCGGCGCCGAAGTAGGCGGAAATACCCGATCGCCGTCGGGTCTGCTCTACTGCGCAGGCGCAAGTTTCCGGCGCCTGCGCAGTAGAGCGGACCCGACGGAGATCGGGTATTTCCGTCTATTTCCGTGCCGAAAGTCGCCACAGCGCCCCCGCTGGAGCCAGCAAAGGTAAATATTGAACTGACAGTCGGCACAGTCGCCGGCTGTTCGGAGGGCTGCGGCGAGACCCCCGTGGGACAGAGGACGGCGTGGGAAGCCTCATTAGGATCCGGAGGCTTCCCCCACCCGAGGTGAGTACCCCCCAGGGGAGGTTTTTGTTGTTATAGAGTCTCTTTAATGCATAGGACTGAACTGTATAAAATAAAGATGTAAACAAGACTTTCACTGTAACTAACAGACATTGCAATCTGGTGGCTCACACAAACCTTTTTTTTGTGTGGCTTTAACAAGGAACTTATCCAATGACAGTTGCTGTTGCCTACGTTTGAGGATTTCATGGAAATATGACATTGTACAGCTCCTACACTCTGATTAAGTACAATCCTGCAGTGTGGATAGGAGAAGAACTGTTGGCTCAGTTGTGATGATGCGACACCGGTAAACGTTTTTTGCTTGTACAGTATTTCAAGATGTTGGGCTTGTATATCAAGTAAAAATTTCACACACATTTTTGCTTGTAATTCAAAGCACTCTCAAACCAAGTTACTCTCAATCTAAGATTTTACTGTATATATAGTGATTTTTGGTGCTTGAAAATCTATTCAGAATTTTAGGGTGTATCATTTAGTGGAGGAGGTGGCCAGGTATCAAAATGTTTTAGCAATACTTTATATGTCATAAATAAAAACAAAATATATAAATACATACATACATACATACTTTATATGTCTATATACATCTGCAAGAGGCATTTGATGGTTTTAGCAACATATAAACAAAAGGATTTTAAAGCAACAGATAAGGTAAAGATGCATCTAACTAGCAAGTACTACAAATCTAGCAATTGTGGTTTTGCAGCACAAACTCCTCTCTGGTACTTACAGGCAATTTTCTGCACCATCGCGGAAGCTTAGCAAAATTTTCAAGTATAAGCAAAAGAATAATTCAGAAAAACAACAACAAAGTATAGCATAAACAAATAATGGCTAAGGAAAATAAATTATAAAGTCTATCTGCGCTGAGAGACAAATTCCTTCAACTGGAAACTAACAGGTCTGCAATTCTATGAAATTGAGTGATACTTTGTGGTTAGGTGCACACATAACATAGCGTGAAAGGCTGCGTTTTATGTCAGGTTTTATGTTAAGGTTGTGTGCGTTTTTGCTAGGTTTTTAGAGCATTTGCGGTTTGTTACTGCAGATGCGATAAGCGATTTGCATGCGTTTGAAGTTCGCATATGCAAAACGCACATGCGTTTTTCATTTGAGTTTTATGTAAATCACTAGGAAGACAACAGAAAGTGTAAATACATCATAAAACAATTTTTTTCAAAAGATGCATGGAAAAACACATGAAAAACGCATACAATTGCATTTCCATTGACTTTCATTATGTGCGTTTTTGATGCGTTTATAAACATTATGCAACAAGACCAGCGTTTTTAAAAATGCAGGTTTGAAAACGCATACGCGTTTTTTTTCCTGCGGCCCATAGACTTCCATTAGAGGCAAAAATGCAGCGTTTTCCGCAATGCTAGCGTTTCTGCTATGTGTGCACCTAGCCTGTAGGTTTGCAAAAGTAACCATACATTCATCAAGTTCTGATTATAATTTTTGTTTTGGAATAAAAATATTTTGATTGAGATGAAATTGATCAAAGCCTCACACACTGGTAGAAATATTGGGTAGATTTCATGCAAATTATCAATTTTAGATCACTAAAAGTTGCAAATCTATTTCAAAGGGTAAAGTTAGAAACAGAAAATCGATCTATAGTCGATTCAAAGCTGCTGAAATGACAGTCAACCAATATTTTCCATCCTGTTGGATCAATAGAATTTTAATTACGGTTTGATATTAATTACTTTTCATTGTTTGAACAGCCAAGTGTATTCGATTCACCCTCAGTTCCATTTAAGAACCTAATCTTAAGGCTGATCCAACAAACATTGATAAGTGTATGGCTCTACCTAAAGTTAACATGGTTTTCTGTGTTCCGTTTACTCAGTCAGTGTAACTCGTGGCTCCCAGACAGCCTATAATTTATCTGTAGTATGCCCTTTAAGGTGCCCATACATCAGATGATGTATGGGCAGATCGACAAAGAGACAGATCTCTCTCAGATCGATTCTGCTCAGAGAGATCTGTTGCCTGCCCATATACCAGTCAGCCTTGTGACGCTGCATCCACCGTCTCACTGCTTCCCCCCTTATGTGACTGTGCCCCACACCCGTGCATTTAATACTTTACCTGTCTGCTGTCTCCCACCGTGGTTCCCATTCATCTTCGGCATTGCTAATGGGCTTCTCACATTAAGCACACACACGCCACATGCTATACGGAAGGCCAGCGGCAATGCGAAAGATGAATAGAGAGCATGTCAGGATACAGCGGACAGCTGGGGGGGGGCACACTTACAGTGCTGGGGGGGGTTCAGTCTTGTTTGTCGCTCAACCCGATATTGCACGCCGTTACCGCTGAGCACCTGATCGACCTAGTCGGCCCGACATCTTACAGTTGGCCCAACATCCTACAAGGCTTTCGGAGAAACTTTTATAACCCTTTCCAGCTTTATGCAAGTCAACAATTCCTAATCGTAGGTATTCTGAGATCTCTCTTGTGTGGGGCATTCACATCAGACAATGCATCTTAGGAAATGCAACCCCAAAACTGGTGTGTGTTTATTATAGGGCAGGGAAGCTGTACCCCACCTTCCAATTTCATCTCATTGATTGGACTCCAGCTGGTTGACACCTCACTCGAATTAGCTCTTGTAGATGTCATTAGTCTTGGGTTTCACATACTTTTTCCACTTGCATTTTGAATGTTTACATGGGTTTTTCAATAAAAACATGGAAACATTTAAATTATTTGTGTGGTATTAGATTAAGCAGACCGTGCTTGTCTATTGTGACTTAGATGAAGATCAGATTACATTTTATGATCAATTTGTGCAGAAATCCATGTAATTCCAAAGGGTTCACATACTTTTTCTTGCTACTGTATATTTGGTGAGGAGATATTAAAGTGGATCCGAGATGAACTTTTACTCATTGCATAATTGTGTTCCTTTCCTATTGTTTATAGGGCATTCCTCAAGCCAAATACTTTTTTGTTTTTGCTTTAATACTCTAATTCGGCATTGGCAGTTGGCTGATGGTGTAATGGTTAAAGGCTCTGCCTCTGACACAGGAGACCAGGGTTCGAATCTCGGCTCTGCCTGTTCAGTAAGCCAGCACTAATTCAGTAGGAGACCTTTGGCAAGTCTCCCTTACACTGCTACTGCCAATAGAGCGCGCCCTAGTGGCTGCTGCTCTGCTCTGGCGCTTTGAGTCCGCAAGGAGAAAAGCGCAATATAAATATTATTTGTCTTGTCTTGTCTAATTCCCTATAAACTAAACAAGCCTCGCCCACAGTTATTCAGAGAGCCTTGGCAGTAGCAAGGGCTCATGGGAGCTCAGTCTGGGCAGGAGGAAGGGGAGGTATTACTAGCCAGAGATTTCAGAGGCAGAGGGGAGGAGGGAGGAGGAGGTGGGGATTAGTTTTTTTTCACAGAAGATGCAGATAAGCTTGCCTGTTTGTAATGTTTACAAACAACATGGCTGCTGTCATTGTATCACAGGAAGAAATAATCATATTCTATTGAAGATGTTTGCAGCTAGATTTGCTGTGTAAACTATCTAAACTTTAGATAAGATATATAGGCAAGTTACTTGTTATAGTTAGTTTTTCATCTCGGATCCGCTTTAACTGCACTCATTAAGTTTGGTTGTGATGAAACTTAACCTGCATGAGACCTGCATAAAAGGATCTTGATCTATCATACGTATGTGAAATAAAGATATCTTGCCAGTGGTATATCTGGCTACTAAACTGGGTTGTTGGTTTGACATAGACATGAGTAGACATCGTTATGAGGGGATTTCTACGTGTACTCACTTTTGATCACCTATATTTTTGTCTTAAATAGGCATATGCTTATGGCATAATTAGCCATTATGAACCACTGTTTGACTGTCAAGTCAAATTCCTTATAAGTGCAAACGTATTTGGCCAAATAAAACTATTCTGACTACAGCATATAGGTGATAGAGATGAGGTTATAAAGCAAATGATACAGGTTACGTTGTACTTGGCGATGACGAGAAACAATTGTATGTATGCAATTCAATCTAAAAACAGGACTTTTGTAGAATCCCATATTCTTATTTTGGTCTTAAAAAGTTAAAAGTGTGAGTAAGATTGTAGATTGTACTGTCTTCTGCTACTGCGGTTTATTCATTCCCATACAGAGTAATACTGTCCATACAAATTGATAATTTATTTGATGAACAGTATAATCTCATAATAAACATTTGAGTATAGTAAACTTAAGGTCTAGGTCCCAGGCCAAGCACCATCATAAGTATTTGGAAATGTCTGGTATAGTAAACCCTAATATAATAGTACTTCTGTTATAGTAAACCTGGCACATGCATAATACGTCAGTTGGAGACCCATGAGCCTTGGTTGGTGGATGGGCTGCTTTGAAGCCTGCTTGCATTCTGCACACTATTCTGGCTCTGCATGGATTACCTCAAAAGCACCAGCCGGTGAGACCTATCCTTCCTATGTAAACTGATGCCTGATTTCTGAGGAAATTGCCTGTCATCTGTGACTTGCTGGTGCATGGCTTAAATGCTACAGTATCAACGAGGCTGCACAAAAATGGGGAGAGAGGAGCACACTATCAATACCGAATATGCATTAAATGGTGAGACCTATGCTTCCTGTGCAAGCTGTCAAATGATTACTGCATGCAAATCCCTGCATATTGAGCGCTGTGCATTTTGATCTAGCTTAACCATTGTCTGTGCTCGCTTGCTGAAGCACTTAAAAGAAAAAAGGACTCATAATTATCTACTGTACTACAGATCTATCTATCTATCTATCTATCTATCTATCTATCTATCTATCTATCTATCTATCTATGTTCATGCTATGCTTAAAGTGTACCAGAGACAACATGAGACATGAAGAGGCACAGTGCAAAACATTAATAACAATGCTGTTAATCTTTTTTATTTTTTTTATTTTGCTGCCGGAGTTAATTTTCAGGCATGCAGGTAAGTGGTTAGGGAGGGGACTGTGTGGGAGCTGCCTACACGCGCGGTCCCTGTAAAAGATGTAATCAACGATTACGTCCAACCGAAGCCTCCCACCTGAATGCCAATTTATGCAATTCCTGCTAGATTTGGTATGGCAGGCAAAAGGTGTATGACCGTACACCTGATTGGCTGACTGGCGCCTGCTGACCAGATAAAGGTAGGAATTTGCTTAAACTGGTAGTGAGCAATTGTGTGTGTTGCAATTAGCATTCAGTTTAGAGGTGATGGGGGTGAAGTCCCTGAAGATGAGAGGTCCAAGGCTCGCCTGCATTTCCCTCTAGGTATCGCATGGTGGTTTAGGGGCCCCCACCAGTGAGAGACTGGGGCCCCTGGCTGTCGTGCGAACCAGCGTTTGTGATTTTAAATTTCTTTTTTGCAGCTTCCAGGATGCGGTTGACAGGCAGGGGCGCCTCTGGCCATTTTGTCACTCCAGGCGTGGAAATCTGTGACGCTGCCCCCCCCCCCTTCAATTAAAATAATCACAATGCTGCAGCATTTCACCAGAAAATAATCGTATTACAGTAGTGGTTCAGTGCAATACTACGAGCCGCCGATCTACAGCCTCTATACCACTGTGTCCAATTGAAAAATGTACTGTTTGATCGTAATTTTGATACATTTTTGCAACAGATTCATTTATCGAAAGTATAATCGATCTGGGTTGTTGGTAATCACCAGATTCAATCCTAGTGAAAGAATCTGTCAGTAAAAATGAATGCATGTATTGACAGCTATAGGCTAGGGTTACTAATAAGATCGGGGTGATTAAATTGTGAGGGTAAGAGGTGGTGGGGGGCAAAGTATCTCTACTTGACTAGTACTTGACTAGGAACATTTATAGTGCATTTTTCTCCTGGCGGACTCAGGAGCTGCAGCCACTAGGACGCACTCTATAGGCAGTAGCAGTGTTAGGGAGTCTTGCCCAAGGTCTCCTACTGAATAAGTGCTGGCTTACTGAGCAGGAATAGCTGAGGTTTGAACCCAGGTCGCCAGTGCCAGAGGCAAAGCCCTTAACCATTACACTATCCAGAGAGGGGAGAAAAGAACTTTTATTTAGCTTTCCTGTATGACAAGAAGACAGCCGGTACTAGGGTAAGGGGGAAACGAAGGTTAATAAAGGAGAGAACAGAAGTGGAGAGATACTGAGATGGAGCAGAGAGCTTAGATCCCATATCACACAGAGTCTACTTGCCTGTAATGTGACTCCTGCCCTGCCAATCTCTCACACAAGGCTGCAGCAGCCCTCCTGGAGTCTAGGGACAGTCGAAAACTTTTCACTCTGTGTAATACCTTATCAAGCTGTCCACATGCAGACTTTACAATGGTGAGAGAGCAGACAGAGTTTTTTTTCTTTGGACTCTGCATAAGGCAAGCCTCCTCAGCCAGCCTAATGCTTCACATTGCCTTATACAAGAAAAACCTCAAAGCACCAGGCACTGTACCAGCAGCCTGGAGGAAAATCTACCCCCTTTGCCTTGCCCCCGGCCAGTCCACTCCGTTCTGGAATGCCTTGTACCTGCTTCCCAGAAAGACGCAATGCTCCTCTTCTGATGTGTTTTCTGGTCATAAAGAGGGGCGGGACAGGAGTGAACAGACACACTCCTAGATCCCGAGATAAAAACTAATTAGGGAACGTCATACAAAGAATTGTAGACAAAAGTTTTGTAGACTCCTTATGAGAGGCTGAGCAGCAGATGCTTTCATTAGAACTTTTTATCTCCGCACCCTTAGTTTTCAGTCTCTAAGGACAGGAAAAAAAAAACTTTTTCCCCCCTAGAAGCGCCCCCAGATAAATCTGCTGCTCCAGGCAGTTGGCTTATCAGCTGGTGCCTAGAGGCGCCTCTGTTGACAGGTAAGTGGTTAGGGAGGGGACTGTGTGGGAGCTGCCTACACGCGGCGGTCCCTATAAAAGATGTAATCAACGATTACATCCAACCGAAGCCTCCCACCTGAATGCCAATTTATGCAATTCCTGCTAGATTTGGTATGGCAGGCAAAAGGTGTATGATCGCACACCTGATTGGCTGACTGGCGCCTGCTGACCAGATAAAGGTAGGAAATTGCTTGAACTGGTAGTGAGCAATTATGTGTGTTGCATTTGGCATTCAGTTTAGAGGCGATGGGGGTGAAGTCCCTGGAGGTGAGAGGTCCAGGGCTCGCCCGCATTTCCCTCTAGGCATCGCATGGTGGTTTAGGGGCCCCTGCCAGTGAGAGAGACTGGGGCCCCTGGCTGTCGTGCGAACCAGCGTTTTTGTAAATGTTTAAATATAAAAGAAAACCTTGGGATATCTAAAAGTCATTTTAGGAGTAAGAGGATAAATACAATTGCTTATCTCATCAGTTTATTTTCACCTTGGGTTAACTTTAATATTACTTATATTTAATTTAACTTGCACTCAGAGAAAATGTGGCCGTAAGACTTTTCAGTGTACGTCAGGCCCGCATTTACATCATAGGAGCCTATAGGCACAGATGTCCTGGCACCCTATACTTCGCCCTCCAGAAACCCACAAACCCCTGTTGAACCGCACCACAAGTGTGCTGGTTGACCCAGTTGTGACTTCTCCCTTACCAGTCATAGGTAGCTACAGGTGTCCCTTAGCATTAGGTAGCCAGTAGTGGTGCCCCAACTGAAGGGAGATCTTGTCAGTGGAATGCCGAGAGCCAAGCGACTAAACTCTCATTTAAACTCTGCTGCTCACTCTGCACAGGGAAGGGGAGTGAGCCGCCCGTACTTTATCAGGCGCATGTAGGCGCGTGCCTACATTGCCTTATGGTACATCCGGCCCTGGTGTACGTACTAAACTTCCACATTTTGTGCAACATGATGATGTACACAATTGATGACCATTTCTTGGATCTGTTGGTACATGTTTAGTACATTAGGAAGGCAGTTTCTACTATCCTCATAGAATTTGTCTAAACTGCCTAGTTCTTGCAGGCTTTCCTGCACATCAGGTGTGCCCACTCCATTTCCATTTAGGAACTTTGTAACAAGAGTCGTGTCATCCACCTGAAGCACTGTGCATCCGCTATATTAGCTGTAGGGAATACAGACCATAAGGAGTGCCAAGAAGAATTTAGGGGCTGATATATTAATTTCCTTTTAAACAATACTAGTTGCCTGGCATCCTGATGATCTTTCATGCTTTACTAGTGTCTGAATCACACACCTGAAACAAACATGCAGCAAATGCAGGCAAACATCTGATCTGCATGCTTGATCAGGGTCTACGGCAAAGTATTTGAAGCAAGGAATCAGGACAGCCAGGCAACTCACATGGTTTATAAATAAATATGGCAGCATTCATATCCCCCTCATTTCAGCTGTCCTTTAATGTCAATCTATTGAACTATTTATTGGTTCCCTGCTGTAAGGCATGTCTGCACAACCACACAGAAGTTTTATAACACATTATTAGTCCTCAGGACTGGGAACAGCAGAAGAGAACTGATGGTGCAGGACAGAATGGGTGAGTTGGAAAAAAAACAAAAAAACAATAGGGTAGTACAGCGCTCGGCCAAGACAATCCACCAGTCTGAATCACTCGGGCACGCATCAGGGAGGATCAGGAGGTGCCGAAAACATGTTAGATTTTCAGCAAAGGTGGCATTGACTGAAAACCATCTAGCATGTGTGCAAGGTTCAACTGCAGAGAACTTGTGATTTACAAACCTTTCATTTAGTAACTTTCACAGTGAAAAAAAGGCACATGAAAGTTCTAAGTAGGGTGGGTATGGTATATACATTAGTTTATCATCATGTTACATGCCACTTCAGGTACAACAACATGTAAAACTCTGCATTCTTAGAAACTTGATATGACATATACCAGTGCCCCACAAGACTTTTTTGTAATTTAAGGTTATTAAAAGGTATCTTTCTACTTCATTTTTCAGCCAGCTATGAATTTCCAAAACTGTCTGAAGTTGAAATTCGTTATTCCCATCCTGTTGCATGAGCGATGAGCTGCACAGAGCAGATGTTTGCTACTCGATTTCTACACCTGGACTAATCCATTGACTAGCAACAATCCTGAATAATTCCGCCTTGCAGCTTCTGTAAAAACCCCTGTGGTATAATTATGCTGAACATTTAAAGGAAACCGGAGATGAAACAAGTACCAGCATTTATACTTACTTGTGGCTTCCTCCAACCCCCTGTAGGCTGTGGGCTCCCTCGCTGTCCTCCCGGTCACTTTGTTCTCTCGCAGGCAACTGCAGGTGCGGCCATGGCCGCAGTAGTCCTTGGTTGTGCTTCCATGGCTGGGAGCATTCTGCATCTGCTGAGATTGTCTTAGTGAACCGCCCATGCCCAGAAAGTTCCTGTTCATGGGATCGCAATCGGGTACCCAGGAGGAGCCCATGGTCTAAAGGGACCTGGAGGAAGCCCCATGTAAAATAAATGCTTGTACTGTTTCATCTTAGGTACACTTTAAGAAAGCTGAAATCAGGCTTACTATTAACCCCTGCAATGTATGGAGATCATCTCTTAGTAGTGGTGTTTCACTTTAATTTGTTATTGAAATGTGCACCAAATTTGGAATTTTTCTCATGCTGAAAAGATTGAATGGTATGTATATATTTGCAAAGACAAGCCTACAATAAATTCAGAAAAATTAGCCAACTGTTTAACTTCTGCATTGTACTGAAAAAGTGTGATTGCTATCATGAAAGAACCAGGTGCTAAAGATTATATTATTTTCAATACACTGTGGACTCAATGAGTTACAGGATGTGCATAAGCAGATGAGCATATTCCAAAAGCAGGTCAAAATAATATACATATATTGTGTAAACAATACATATTGTTGGTTGAAGAGAGAAAGAAATGAGCTTACCTCATTGATGCTTGGGGTAATTGTAGGTGCAGCAATAAAGACCACAAAAGGAGAAAATTCTGCTGTTCTCAAGACTTTAAGAGCCTAAAAATATGAAGACATCCAACTAGTTATTGTACTCTTAATGGAGTAGCCATCAGAATTATTTTAAGAGGATTTTGCCTAGACAGACACATGGGAGTTCTCATTTTTCATTTGTTTAAATCTTTCGCTTAGGTTTTACTTCAGTGCTGTGAAATATATTTTGAAGAACACTCCATAATGTTTTATTAGTTTGGGTACAGAATAAGGAGAACATTTAATCTGACAAAATCCAAAGTGTTTTTTCCATGCAGCCCTCAAATCCCATCTCCACACCTCTCATCGACTACTCTATCTGAACATTCTCTCTCCTCTATAATGTCCAAATCCCATCTAACCACCTGTTCTTTGGACCCTATTCCCTCCAATCTCATTCTGCAGGTAACATCATCGATCATGCCTCTACCGGTAAGAAAGGATCAGCAAACCAGACTTGGCTCGATGAAAAAATGTCCATTCTTTATTAGAAAAATCCACATGACAAAAAGTAGTGCAATAAAACCACAGGATCTCTACAAACTCTACCTCGATCTCTACCACATGCCTCTACTAACATCGCTATTAAACCTATCCATTTCCACTGGCATCTTTCTGTCATCACTTAAAAAAGCTGCTGTGACACCACTACTTAAAAACTCCATGTCTAGATCCCACCGCACTTGCCAACTACCGCCCAGTGTCACTTCTCCTATTTGCATCCAAATTACTTGAACGATACATTCTTTCTGAACTAAGCCATTCTTTCTGAACTAAGCCATTATTTATCTGCTAACTCCCCTGCTTGACCAGTTCCAGTCTGGCTTTCGCTCTAACAACTCCACAGAAACAGCTCTTAGGGCTGTTGCACACTACAAGAGCTTTTCTAAGCGCTATGTGATTTTAAAAGCTCTTGCTAGTGTTATTCTATGTGTGTGTTCACACTGGAGCGATGTGATTTTGTAAAAATCCCCCATAGCATTTCATTAGCAAGAGCTTTTAAAATCTCTAGCGTTTAAAAAGCTCTTGTAGTGTGCACCATTCCTTACTAAAGTGGACAATGATCATCTTGCAGCTAAATCCAAAAGGTCATTATTCCATACTCATCCTCCTTGATCTGTCATCAGCATTTGATACTGATGACCAGACTTTAAGGTGGCCATACACTGGCCCGATTCGCGGGCGTTTTGACAGCAGATTCGATCCTGGGATCGAATCTGCTGCCAATCGTTTGCGGTAAACGCACCCGCCGATCCGATTTCCTCCCGAAATCGTATCGGTCCATCGATCGCGCCGTGCGGGAAATTACCCTCGATCGCCCACGGGTAGGGAGCGCGTCGCTAGCGGCGGCCGATCCGATCAGGTATACATTACCTGACGCTGGCTCCCGGGCATCTTCTCCGCGCTGCACGGCTCTGTTCCGGCTCCATCCCGGCGCTTCCTGTGTCACTGCAGTGACCAGGAAGTTCAAACAGAGGGCGCTCTATTTGAACTTCCTGGTCACGGAGTGACACAGGAAGCGCCGGGATGGAGCCGGAACAGAGCCGTGCAACGCGGAGAAGATGCCCGGGAGCCAGCATCAGGTAATGTATACGGGGGGGGGGGCTCAACAGATTGTGATCGGTTTCAGGCTGAAATCGATTCACAATCTGTTTGCAGTAAAGGCAGCCATACGATCCCTCTCTGATCAGATTCGATCAGATAGGGATCTGTCAGCTGGTCGATCTAATGGGGCAAATCGACCAGTGTATGGCTACCTTTACTCCTACAGATACTATCAACTGTAGGCATAAAGGGCCTCGCTCTCTCCTGGATATTTCCCTATCTCTCTGGAAGGTCTTTCACAGTCTTTTACTAAGATCAGATCTCTTCTCCACATCCTTTGTCTGTGGGGGTACCTCAAGACTTTGTCCTTAGCCCCCTCCTCTTTCTATCTAAATGCACAGTCTTGGCAACTTAACTCATTTGGGTTTCAATACCACTTATATGCAGACAATACACAACTGTAACTCTTACCACCAGACCTTAACTTCCTACTCACAAGTGTTCCTGACTGCTTGTCTGCTATATCCTCTTTCATGACCTCTCGCTTCTTAAAACTTAATATAATTTTTATGAAAATCATTTTTCCACCGTCTGTCCATCTCTGCTGCTATAACAAATACTAACATTAAATAATAATAATAAATGTCCTCTCTCTCTTATTCTGTACATTCACTCCTCAACCAGCTCCTGTCATCCCCAACTCAAAAACATGTCTCGCACCTTTTCTCACTCAGGTCACAACTAAAATGTTAATACCTACTGTTATAATATGTCGTCAGGACTATTGTATCATACTACTTTGTAAACTACCAACTAAAAGGCTGGCACCGCTTCAATCTGTACTTAAAGAGACTCTGAAGAGAGAATAAATCTCGCTTCAGAGCTTATATATAGCAGGGGCATGTGTGCCCCTGCTAAAACGCCGCTATCCCGCCGCTGAACGGGGGTCCCTTACCCCCCAAATCCCCCCTTGCAAAATCTACGACCAACTTGGTCGTAGATTTTGCTGCTGTTGAGGCACGGCTAACGGCTGCAGCCCTGCCTCTCAGCGCCGTCTATCAGCGGCGCATCGCCGCCTCTCCCCACCCCTCTCAGTGAAGGAAGACAGAGGGGCAGGGGAGAGGCAGAGATACGCGCTGATAGACGCGCCTGAGGCAGGGCTGCGTGCATTAGCCCTGCCTCAAACAGGAAGAGATCCCCGTGAGTAGACGAGGGGACTTGGGGGGTAAGGGACCCCCGTTCAGCCGCGGGATAGGGGCATTTTAGTAGGGGCACACATGCCCATGCTGAATATAAGAGCTGAAGAGAGTTTTATACTCGCTTCAGTCTCTCTAACTTGGCTGCTCATTTAATTTACCTTTCTACTCTCTTCTCTGCTGCTTCTTTTTCAAGCTTTTCACTGGCTGCCAATTAACCAGAGGATCCAGTTCAAACTCTTAACCCTAACCTACAAAGTTCTCCACAATTTTTCCTTCCTGTACATCTCCTCACTAGTTTCCAGATACCAACCCAATCTCAGATCTGCACATGACCTTTTTGTCCTCCTCTAGAATTACCTCCTCGCTTTCTTATATACAGGATTTTGCACGTGCTTCACCCCTCCTGTGGAATGCTCTTCCACAACACATCAGTCACTTTCCAACCTGATCTCTAAAAAAGTGCGTTTTGACAGAGCGTTTCAAGATAAGTATACGCTCTACTTTAGGCCATTCCCCTTTAACCTAAGGCCAAGTTGCACTCCTACTAGATATCCTTAAAACATACTGCCTCTAGGTATGTTTATTGTATACTACCCCACCTCGTTTCCCCCCATTCCTTTAGATTGTAGACTCGCAAGGGCAGGGCTCCCTCTCTTCCTTTTGTGTCTTGGAATGTTACACATTTTATTCATCATGTTACTTTTGTCACTGTATTTACCAATTCTGTATTTTGTATATTGCTGTATACCATTGTCTGTATTATTATGTACCCCATGTTGGTTTGTTTTGTACTTTGTACAGTGCCACGGAATATGTTGGCGTTTTTTAAAATCAATAATTATACCTGTAACTTTTTGCTAACAACTGTAAACATTTTTAACATTCCTGAGCAGTCTCTCTAGTCAGCTCTATGTCTAAATTGATGGGAAGAAGACTGGAATACTTAAAGTGAACCTCCGGACTAAAAATCTACTCAGCAGAACTGAAAAGGCTTGGTATTTCTTTAATGATGGGATTTCCTATGTTATTCACGTTGCCTAGCAACTGGGAGAGGTGCTCAGGACACAGGACAGTTGGAACTGTGCATTATGCTCCCTGTCACCTCCTTTCAACCAAAAAGATGGCTGCCATCATGAAATCAAACATTTGCCTGTTCTTTTAAAACAGGGTGGGTAAGAGATTATATTACCTATCTATTTTAATTAACATAACTAATGTAACTTAATGACAGTATATTTGTTTAGGCTGGAGTTTCTCTTTAAGTAAAGGTGGCCATAGACCTGACTATTATAGGCAGATTCGACAAAGAGACAAGATTATCTGTAATCGAATCTGATTAGAGATACATTTGTATCTTGGTTGAAGCTGCCCATATACTACAGGCCGATTCTCGTCCGATTTCAGCATGAAATCTTCAGGGAATCGGCTAAGCTCGCCATGCCCCCCTACTGTATAAATGTACCCCCCTGTGCATTTATACATTATCTGTCCGTCAGCAGCCTCTGTGTGGTGACCGTCCATCTTGCTGGAAAGCCGCATACACGCTAGCGGTCTGACATCAGACGCTATGCGCTGCTAGCGTGTATGTGGAACCCGGTGAGATGGATGGTCACCGCGTACAGGTAATGTATAAATGCAGTAGTATGCACAGGGGTGTCTGCGGGCTTCAGGCAATGGTAAATGTTGTGGGGAGTTCCTATGGCTGGAAGGGTCACCAATCCTCCAAATGATCCAATCAATCCACACAATTCCCATAAGGAACTCAACCCTCAGCGGATACTTATCCAACGAAGAACATTTATTCAAGTGTTACATGAGTATACACAGCATAATACTTCCAGCACAACGTTTCGGGCGAAGTGCCCTTTATCAAGTGCTCGAAGTTTCACATAGAAATAACACATTTATAACATCATTACACCTGACCACACCTTGCATAAGGGGGCGGGAACAATACCTATTGCATTTTAACCCTATGAACAGCTAGCTCTATAAAAAACACCTGAGACTAAAATCCTCGTTTAAGCCCCCTGGCGACTGCGTCCCCAGCCTATCCATCCACCAGGCCTCCCTCCTCAAAAGTTCCCTAATATGGTCACCACCCTCATATCTCGGGACCACCTCCAAAACCTGCCAGCGCAATTGACTCACATTGTGGCCCAACTCAGAAAAATGTCTGGCTAATGGTGGATCCTTTCTAGAATCCTCTTGCTCACCACCTGTGGCCTTTTTAGGTTTTTTGATGTTACTTTTGTGTTCGTTTAATCGGGTCTTTATGTCCCTTGTGGTCTGTCCCACATAGGCCAGACCACAGGGACATTTAATGAAATACACCACCCCCTTTGTATCACAGGTGGCATAATCTCTAAGTGATATACCCTCACCTGACCGAGGGTGATGAACCTTGGGCCCTTTAATGATGTTATTGCAATGTTGGCAATGTAAGCAGAGGAATGTACCCTTTTTAGGGGTACCCAGGAAAATTTGTTTTGCCCCCCCGGGTCTTCCAATGTCAGCTCTGACAAGATGATCCCTTAGGGACTTGCCCTTCCTGTAAACAAATCTGGGGGTGGCCCTACAGACTGACAGTAACTGGGGATCCGCAGCTACCATGGGCCAAAATTTAACTATCTTATCCTTTAAAATGGCGGATTCACGGCAAAAAGTGGTGATGAAGTTCAACTCTCCCCTCTCACCATCACTTATCTTTTCCTTGTAGATTCTCAGTGTTTCTCTCCCCATCATCCCCACCTCACTTGCATTTCCTCGATGTGGAGGTTCGGGTGAAAAATGGTAGTTTTGAAACAGATTTGTACAGAAAGGAGACAGATAAGAATGGCTTTTTATTAGCCACTAGTTGTCACCCGAAGCCCCTCATCGATGGGCTCCCTAAGAGTCAATACATTAGGGTGAGAAGAATCACTTCTTCTGATGAGCTTTATCGCAAGCAATCGCAGCTCCTCACTGATGATTTTGTTAAACGTGGATATAGTCGCAAGAAATGTGAGGAATTAGCCAGTGAGGTGGGGATGATGGGGAGAGAAACACTGAGAATCTACAAGGAAAAGATAAGTGATGGTGAGAGGGGAGAGTTGAACTTCATCACCACTTTTTGCCGTGAATCCGCCATTTTAAAGGATAAGATAGTTAAATTTTGGCGGATCCCCAGTTACTGTCAGTCTGTAGGGCCACCCCCAGATTTGTTTACAGGAAGGGCAAGTCCCTAAGGGATCATCTTGTCAGAGCTGACATTGGAAGACCCGGGGGGGCAAAACAAATGTTCCTGGGTACCCCTAAAAAGGGTACATTCCCCTGCTTACATTGCCAACATTGCAATAACATCATTAAAGGGCCCAAGGTTCATCACCCTCGGTCAGGTGAGGGTATATCACTTAGAGATTATGCCACCTGTGATACAAAGGGGGTGGTGTATTTCATTAAATGTCCCTGTGGTCTGGCCTATGTGGGACAGACCACAAGGGACATAAAGACCCGATTAAACGAACACAAAAGTAACATCAAAAAACCTAAAAAGGCCACAGGTGGTGAGCAAGAGGATTCTAGAAAGGATCCACCATTAGCCAGACATTTTTCTGAGTTGGGCCACAATGTGAGTCAATTGCGCTGGCAGGTTTTGGAGGTGGTCCCGAGATATGAGGGTGGTGACCATATTAGGGAACTTTTGAGGAGGGAGGCCTGGTGGATGGATAGGCTGGGGACGCAGTCGCCAGGGGGCTTAAACGAGGATTTTAGTCTCAGGTGTTTTTTATAGAGCTAGCTGTTCATAGGGTTAAAATGCAATAGGTATTGTTCCCGCCCCCTTATGCAAGGTGTGGTCAGGTGTAATGATGTTATAAATGTGTTATTTCTATGTGAAACTTCGAGCACTTGATAAAGGGCACTTCGCCCGAAACGTTGTGCTGGAAGTATTATGCTGTGTATACTCATGTAACCCTTAAATAAATGTTCTTCGTTGGATAAGTATCCGCTGAGGGTTGAGTTCCTTATGGGAATTGTGTGGATTGAATGTATAAATGCACACACCGGGCACAATTATACATTGCGGCAGCAGCAGTGAGGGTTTTGACGCTCATTCCGAAATTGGCTGCAGTACCGCCGCACACCCGACCAACCAACTTTGGCTCGACATCTTGTGGCATGCACAGTTGTCAATGCGACCAATTTCTTTCCCAAAATTGGTCGCTTTAAAGAAATTGGTCGCTTTGTCGGTCGGGCATGCACTTGGTGGCACAAATTATCGTCCAATTCGATTATAATAATTATTGAATTGGAAGGTTGATCATCGGCCAAGCTGTCCGATGTATAGGCCACCTTTAGGCGTACATTATGCAACTGTGGTAGATCAGTAAATTATTGATATCTCTCTGGTTGTTTACCAGTGTACCACATATTACCAGTAGATATTAACCTCCCTGGCGGTAAGCCCGTGCTGAGCACGGGCTATGCCGCCAGAAGGCACCGCTCAGGCCCTCCTGGGCCGATTTGCATAATTTTTTTTTTGCTACACACAGCTAGCACTTTGCTAGCTGCATGTGCAATCCGATCGCCGCCGCGCCGCAGCCGCCCCCCAGACCCCGTGCACTGCCTGGCCAATCAGTGCCAGGCAGCGCTGTGGGGTGGATCGGAGTCCCCTTTGACGTCACGACGTCGGTGACGTCATCCCGCCCGTCGTCATGGCGATGGGGAAGCCCTCCAGGAGATCCCGTTCTTTGGGCTGGGGGGATGCCGCTGAGCAGCGGCTATGATAAAAAACAAAAACAAAAAACAAAAACAAAAAAAAAACAAAAAAAACCAAACACTTTTTTCCACAGCACTAAAAAGTATTTAGCCACTAGCAGGCTACAGAATAGCGCTATTTCACACATGTAAGCTTTTATTAATGTGCTTTCGGCATGCACTAAAATATTATACACAATGTTATAGGTAATAGGAGCTCATTAAACATATGAAAATTCACAAAGCATTTCTGTGTTAAATATGAGTTGTCAGAATCTAGGTATACCATCAAAACTACTACTGCTTATTTCACTCACGATATCAAGATCCTCTTTCTGTCCCCCCTCCCCCCTCTCATATTTTAAGTGCCAAAAAATGACATCTCACTTTCACACAGAATTTAACATGGCAGTTGATGAAAATGAAAATAACACGTTAAAATCAACTTTTCTCATTTGTAGTTAGAACACAGAATAAGAGGCATCCTATGGGGATAACACTTCATGTAATTCCAATAGGGTACCTCTTATTGTGTATTCGAAGTACCTATTAGTTACCCCCTCAGGGGGAATCATTCAAGGTCTTACTGAAGTTATTGTATCTCAACTCCCAATGGCAAATCAATATGAAGAAAAGGACAGTCCTTGAGAGGACTGTGACCTATCCAGCTACTGTAACCAGTGCATACATGTCTCCGGCCCGCGGGCCAAATCTGGCCCTCAGAGCCATTAAATGTGGCTCTCAAGTGGTTTCCCCACTTTGCATTATGTATGGCCCTCTCTAGACCACCAAGAAAGCTATATTGGAGGTGAAGCCCTAGAACACCAGGGAAGCAATATGGGGGAGGTAGGGGGAAACCACTAAACACCAGGGAACTGTATAGTGGAGGGTGGGGGCCTCTAGACACTAGGGAACTGTATAGGGGTTGGAGGAGGGCCATTAGAAACCAGGTAGCTTTATAAGGGAGAAGGGTGGCCAGTAGACATTGAGTTTGGCCAGCGACTTGGTCCCAGTGTACAATTTCAGCCCACTTTGCATTTGAGTTTGACACCTCCTCTGGATCAACAGGGATATGTGAGGGAGCAGGCTGGTGGTGTACTTTGTTCTCTGGTTGAACTCTATATCTCTATTTTCAACCCAATAACGATGTAACTATGTAACCCCTGAACTAGTGGGTGTGTGTGTGGTACTCCAGAATATACCCTTTAAGCACATACAGTAGTAGAGGTAGAGACAACCCACCTTTGTGTCTTTTCAACTATCCCCCTATTATCAGGTGTTTAAGGTCTGGCTCCCTGGAATTTTATTTTCTCAGCTGTCACCTTTTCAGCTTGAATACATTTATTTTACAATTCAACTGAAAACCATGTACTATTTGTATAAATATTTAACAAGAGAAAAAAATGCAGGCATTAAAAGCCAGCTATGGAAAGCATGCCAAAGTACAGTACACAATATTAGCCACCTAGAGAAGAAAAATTAAACAGATATTCTTATTTATAAATCAATTTACTATGGTTACCTGAGGTTCTACATCAAGTATTGCAATAAGTCCCTGTTCATGGATCTTTCGTATTGTTTCCAGTTTTGTCCCATACATAGCATCCTCATGGCTGCCATATTCTAAGTATTCGTTGTTGGAGATATCTTGCATCATTTGGTCATGAGAAACAAAGAAATAATTTTTTCCATTTTCTTCATCTTTCTTTGGAGGTCTGGTTGTGTCTTAAATGTGAAACAAAATGATCATTTGTAATGCAAAAGCAAAAAGCTACAATAGTTCCATGTTGCAATCCTAAAGACTAAAACCTTTATTTCCCGATTTAGTTCATGCTTTCAGGTGTGGGAAGTGTTCATCATCAATATGAGAGCAAATGAAAGAAAGTTTTCACCTGCTTTACATGGGTAAAAAAAAAAATTAAAAAAAATTTAAACTCATCATGATGTGAAAAAAAAAGGCACCGTCCTTAGCTTAGTAATTCATTTTTTTTTTATTTATTTCTTTACCCAAGGACGGTGCCTTTTTTTTTTACATCATGATGAGTTTAAACTTTTTTTTTTTTGAAAAAAAGAAAAACAGAATGACATCCGCCTCTCCAAAGTGAACTTAGCCTTGTGTTGGTGTCTATAGCTGATGCACTCCACGTGGCATTCCATGTTACTTTAATACTTCCTCCTTCTGGGTTAGAACGAGTGTATCGGCTATAGGTGGTTACAAGGGTAAGTAAGCTACCCCCGGCCGCTGCTCGCACGTATTTCTTGGGATTCCGAATCTGAATGGCAGAGCTCATGCCTGCTCGCGCTCCTGCTGAGATTGCATGCCTCCACTGCTGGAGATTCAGTTATGTGTCAGCTGACATTTGACAATGCTTACCGGCTCCTAATCACAACTGATCATAGTGACCACTTTGTTACTGTGTCTGGCGCATACGCTATTGGAGATGAAAGGTATCCACTAATGATACAATGTTGATTGTACAATCTTACCAAATTTATGTAGTAAAAAGGTAAACTAAGTGAATATACCTCAGGTAGACCCTCATAATACATAGAAGTAGAAAGGTTCCAGAATCAAGACTGCATCATTAGTGGGATTACTGAAAGTAACCCCACCCTCTCAGCGATGGTTAGCCTAGGCCATTGATGGCTAACCTTGGCACTTCAGCTGTGGTGGAACTACAAGTCCCATGAGGGATTGCAATACTCTGACAGCTCTTAAGGTCCGTACACACGCCGGACTGCAGGCAACGACGGGTCTGTCGTCACCTCCCGCTGGGCGGGTCGTTCCAGCGACAGTCCGGCGTGTGTACAGTCTGGCCTGGTGCACACCAAAAACCGCTAGCCGATCCGCAAAATGCTAGCAGATTTTGAAACGCTTTTTCTTCTTTTTCAGTAGCGTTTTAGCTAGCATTTTGCGGTTTTGTAAAGCGTTTTTGGTGTAGTAGATTTCATGTATTGTTACAGTAAAGCTGTTACTGAACAGCTACTGTAACAAAAAAACGCCTGGCAAACCGCTCTGAAGTGCCGTTTTTCAGAGCGGTTTGCGTTTTTCCTATACTTAACATTGAGGCAGAAACGCATCCGCAATCCAAAATCTGCAGCAGCTCGGGAGTATTCGTTTCTGCAAAACGCCTCCCGCTCTGGTGTGCACCAACCCATTGAAATACATTACCCTAGTGGATCCGCACCCGCAAGCGGATCGCAAACCGCAGCAGAACCGCTCTGGTGTGCACTAGGCCTCTGTCTGCAGACTGATACGGCTGTTACTGAGCAATCTGATCTCTGGGAGACTGGGTCATGATTCTGCTGACTTTGGCACAAACAACAAATATTCCAACTGATTTAATGCAGAGGGAAATGTAATTATCACACTAACTTGGCAAGCATTAGCATAGCAATCAAAATCAGACACTAAGATGTGTGAGGTGCAGGGCTGACAGTTTAATCATTTGAGGAGTGTTTACTTTCATCTACGCTTGCAACAAAGCGCTTATCTATCATGAAGACCAAAAAAAAGGTGATTTATTTATTTATTTATTTTTAAGACACGGGGTGATAGTAGCTTTATAGAGGGAAACATTAACACTGTTGTAGGTTAAAATTTGTAATAACTTTGGTGATCCTGATATAGGTTCAACTGTAGACCGAGGTTACATGTGCGTTAGTAGAAGGGCACCAACCTTAGGTAGTAGGCTAAAGGTGGCCACACACACACCATACAATTTTTTTTTTAAATATATTGAACAAAATATATTTGTTCAATTCAAGAATACCACTTTTTCTGACTGTTTGTAACAATTCAAAAATCTGATCAATGTACCACACACCTATGTTCATTTTTCCCCCAATCATAAATAAAATAACTGAAAGCTCAGAAGAAATTGATTGGAACTGCACATCAAGTAATTGACAATCCATCACACACCATACAATTCTTGATAAAGTTGGTCTGAAATTTCCAACTTTCCAAATGTCCAATCTCCAAAAATGGGGGAGGGAAATTTGATCGGATTTATGGATCGAAAAAGAAAAGCTCTTGATTTTTCGGGACAACCGATCAAAATTATTGAATTGGTAAAAAATTGGATCTTTTAATTGTATGGTGTGTGTGGCCACCTTAAAGTGGATCCGAGATAAAAAACTAACTATAACAAGTAACTTTTCTATATATCTTATGTAAAGTTTAGATAGTTTACACAGAAAATCTAGCTGCAAACAGCTTTAATAGAAAATGATTATTTCTTCCTGTGATACAATGACAGCAGCTATGTTGTTTGTAAACATTACACAGAGGCAGGCTTATCTGTATCTTGAGCACTAAGCCTGTGAAAAAAACCTAATCCCCCCCTCCTCCCCTCTGCCTCTGAAATCAATGGCTAGCAACACCTCAACCTCCTCCTGCCCAGACTGAGCTCCCATGAGCCCTTGCTACTGCCAAGGCTCTCTGAAAACCCGTGGGCGTGGTTTATTTAGTTTATAGGGAATTAGAGTATTAAAAAAAAAAAAAAAAAAAGTATTTGGCTTGAGGAATGCCCTATAAACAATAGGAAAGGAACACAATTATGCAATGAGAAAAAGTTCACCTCGGATCCACTTTAAGTCTTTATTTGAATAATTAGATTTCCCAGGGATCTGTGTGGCTGAGACAAAGCGTCTTTTTGATGTGGCTGTGAAACTTGCAAAATATTACAAAGTACACTTGCAAACTCACTATGTTGCTTCTTGCATGGTTGACTAGCACTATCCGACGGTGGTTTACACCATATTTTGTGTTGCCTGTAATAAACCTGGCCACTCCATGTTTAAATAGCCAAACACTTTCAGGAAGCCATGGGAGAAGAACATAATTTATCCAATGCACTTCAAATTAACACTTTGGGGGGGGGGGGGGGGGGATAGGGGGGTTGATGTGTCATTTTTAGATTCAATGGTATTAAATGTGTTAGTCGTGGTCCTGTAGAGGGGTGTGGGTAGTGTGGTGATGATTCAAATAGCGCAAGTTTTTTTGCATTTTTACTTTGGATACAAAGGAGCCAGTTGGTTTCAACTATCATTGGAACATCAACTTACTTTTTATCTACTATTTTCTATTGATTGTCTGGTTACTTGCCAATGAATTCAAATTTCTGTATTTTTTTTTTTTTGCTGTTCTTTGAGCTCCAGCAAGTCAGTCTATCCTTGCTTCCTCCCCATCCCCCCCCCCCCCTCACACTCTGATGTTGTCTGCATTATTTTGTTGTTTTTACTTCGTGTTTTATTTGAAAATATATCTGTGTATGTGGGAACTGCCTACATAGATCATATAGGTATTACTATGCAGCATTAGTTGTGTCAACTGTTTAACCTGGCACTGGGAGTTAATCCCCTTGTCAATTGGGACCGGTTTTCTAGGTAATTGATTAATGAAGTGGGCTGTATCAGGCTTTGCATATCACTGTGTATTTAAATGTGTGACGTGCGATCTTATGATCTGAATCGCGTTTATGCTATGGGCCATCGATCGTGTCTGTATATTTGGATCTGGATTTGGTTGTGCACTGAATTATGTGAAGCTGGGTATGGGGAACTAACCCTTTGTTTGCTAGGCTCTAAATTCTTCTAAAGTGTGAGTAAGTGATGTGTCCGCTGCAGGCCGATTGGCGTGAGCGGAGCGGCAGCTCCAGGACCACTCCATGGCAATTGGCGTTAAGTCCTGGGGCGGGGTGTTGCAGGAGATCGCGCGCGATCACCGCTAGGAGACTGTTAGATGGTGAAACTGCCGTCTAATAACACTGTACAGCGCTGCGATCTACAGCAGCACTGTACTGGGGACAGCTGTGTGACACGGCTGTCCCCCTGGACGGCAGGAAAGCGATCCACTGTCATAGGCTTGAGTTGTTCGGCCCTGCAGCGAGCCCTTACAGCGGGATTGTCACCGTAAAAATCAAATTTCAACTGCAACTGGTTTGAGTGTATTAAAGAGAATCTGTATTGTTAAAATCGCACAAAAGTAAACATACCAGTGCGTTAGGGGACATCTCCTATTACCCTCTGACACAATTTCGCCGCTCCTCGACGCATTAAAATTGGTTAAAAACAGTTTTAAAAAGTTTGTTTATAAACAAACAAAATGGCCACCAAAACAGGAAGTAGGTTGATGTACAGTATGTCCACACATAGAAAATACATCCATACACAATCAGGCTGTATACAGCCTTCCTTTTGAATCTCAAGAGATTATTTGTGTGTTTCTTTCCCCCTGTTCTCATGCACTGAAGTTTCAGGCTGCTTGTTTCTTCCTGCAAACAGCTTTGCCCTTGTCTGTAATTCTTCAGTATGTGAAAGCCCAGCCAGCTCAGAGGACGATTTATCCAGCTTGTAAAAGATGAGAGAGAAGAGAGAAGCTGCTCTAATCCTAAATATCACACAGGCAATGTGCAGAGAGGGGCCTGGATGGGGGAGTTCATAGCAGAACCACAACACTGAAGAACTTGGCAGCCTTCCAGACACAGGCTGACAAGTCTGACAAGAGAGAGATAAGTTGATTTATTACAGAGATGGTGATAGTAGAACGTGCTGCAGTAAGCCAGAACACATTAGAATAGCTTTTTGAACTTGTAGGATGATAAAAAACAGGATGCAATTTTTGTTACGGAGTCTCTTTAAGTGATAAAGATGCTAATCCTGCAGTCAAAACTTTTTCTGCTGTTATGGTTTGGAGTTATCACATACCTTAGGAGCACTGGCCCTTTAATTGCCATTGCCAAACAGTTGCATGCTGGGGGTTCTTTTTATCTATAATATATTCCTCCTCTTCCCTTTATCTCCCTGCCTAGCTGAAACATTATCCTCTGCTCAATTGTGTTTACAAGCAAGGCTGAGGTGACTCAGCCTTTGGAGAAGAAAATAATAAAAAAAAAAGTTAAGGGAAGAAATGACATAAGTATTTAGCCTCAAACTGTGAGCAAAAGATATGGTTCCCACCAGGAACAGAATTATCTTCATTTACTATATAAAATTTACTGGGTACTTATCAGTTAGCCGGGCGCATCCGGCAGGTGGCGCTGTTGTTGTTAATTCCAATCATAATTACAGTCACGTAACAAAACTGTGAATGTAAACGCCGGATGCGCCCTGCTAACGGATGTATGTAATGCGCCCGGCTAACTGTGAATGTCAATGTAAACGCCGCAGGTGGCGCTAATTGTATTCTTTGTCAAGGTGACAATATGTATATTAAAGAAGAGAGTTGACAAATAAGCCGGCAGCAATGTAACAGATCAAGCCGCCGGCATTCTCCGTGTCTCGCTCTCCTCCCCCCTTGCCCTCTCTGGTATAGAGCCCTGCAGGGGGGGGGGGGGGGGGCGTGTCCCCCCAGAGTCGTTCGTTAACAAAAGCTCTTTTCTAAGCTCCAAGTGCAGAGAAAAGCACTTTGAAAAAAGCTCAATGAATCGTTCAGCGCTTGCGATAGCGCTAGTGATTTATAATGTGAACAAGGACTTACTGAGGTAAAATAAACTGTTGAAACAACTGCATCTATCCTCCTCCTAAAAATGACTTTTATAGATATCACCCAGTTTTATTTTTAAATCCACTTTTAAAATTGTTGGCTGTTTCACACTTGTTTCTCCATCCTGTTCTGATGTCATTCTGGTTCCCACTCTCCAGTTCCACAGAGAAAATGTTTATATATACAAATGTTAGTCTGTAACAACATGTGCTGTACTTACGTGGGATAGGGTAAGCAAATCTGTCAGGATGTTTAGTAATTAGTGTATTTTTTATATGTCGTCTGCCAACACCATGTGCACCTATTAATACAGATAAGTACAAAATTAGGATTTGTGCTCCACAAGAATTCAAACTGCAAGAAAATCAGGCAAAGTACATTACCTAGAAGAACTAATGTTTTCCTTTTGAAGGCGGGCAGTTTCACTACTTCTTCATACGTAACCAGATCTAATTGATCAAAAACTAAGGGAAATAAATAAAATATTACATTTTTTCAGTACAAAAATGATTATCTTACAGTTAATACTGATAGATTCATAGTTTTTCTTAATGTATGCTCTTGAACACTTCCCCACCCCCTTCCACCCAAATTCTGAATTTCTGCACACATTTAACTATATTCAACTTGTTCAGAAACCCAATGCTCCTAATTGCAAGTGTAAAGGCTAAGGCCTATTGCTACTGCAGCCGAATTGCATTGTTCTCCCGCATGCAAATTCGGATGTGGAATCGCAGCCTAGTGAAATCAATAGGCTGACTAGATTGTGAGCTCCTCCGAGGGACAGAGTGACAAAACAATATATACTCTGTACAGCGCTGCGTAAGAGGTCGGTGCTATATAAATACTACTACTACTACTACTACTACTAATAGGCTGCTTCCGAATCATGTGAAGAGGGAAAAAAAATGCTGCTTGCTGCAGTTTTCACACAATGCATCTGAATTCCCATAGCTGTGCATACCCCAGCTGGAGCGATTCGGATGTGAACTGGCATCAGCTCAGGTGCCACTTCTGTTTCTGAAACTGCGGCATCCCAATAGAAACCTAGCCTTCCATTTTATGCAGTTCTGCTGCTCCTCCGAAACATATTTACTTATACAACATAATTTAAACACTGGGAAGGCAATTGTATTGGGTGTACATAAACATCAGGTTGTTTTCATATTGGCTGACCATAAACCTCTTTGGGACATGCAGGCTCTGGTCATTTAAGGACCCTAGTTTTTTTTTTTTTTTTTTTAAAGATTTCAATTGTCAGCGCACGGCTCTCTGGCCTGATGTACACCAAAACCCTCTAGCAGGTCCGCAAAATGCTAGCAGATTTTGAAACGCTTTTTGTTATTTTTCTGTAGCATTTCAGCTAGCATTTTGCGGTTTTGTGAAGCGTTTTTGGTGTAGTAGATTTCATATATTGTTACAGTAAAGCTGTTACTGAACAGCTTCTGTAACAAAAACGCCTGCAAAACCGCTCTGAACTGCCGTTTTTCAGAGTGGTTTGCGTTTTTCCTATACTTTACATTGGAGGCAGAAACGCCTCCACAATCCAAAAAAATGCCTCGGCCCGGGAGTATGCGTTTCAGCAAAACGCCTCCCGCTCTGGTGTAAACCAACCCATTGAGATACATTGACCAAGCGTATCCGCAGCCGCAAGCGGCTGTAAAAACGCCAAAAAACTTGCACGGTGTGCACCAGCCCACAGACAGTTGAGTGCAGTGGTGAGATCAGCGTGCGCTTAGAAACAGAAGATTAAAATCTACACCTTGGCACAGATTTCAATCAGCTACATCTGGACCTGGTTAAACTAAACTCTGTAAATAAGTGAGATTCCACAGCTATGGAAGATTTTAGCTGGCTGGAAAGATTCTTCAGTGGTGGCAATTCTACACCCAAATATTCTATTACTATGACCTGTCTTGCACTCTGACAGGATTGGGCATACAATTTTTGTATATGCCTTACTGCAGGCAGCAGGGTTGCTAAATTTTGTTTTGCACGTACATATTTTAAAGGAGAACTCCAGGAAGTGTTACACAAAAGCATTCTCCCAGTTATACCAGTTTTTTGCAAACGCAAGTGTGAATGGGCCCTATAAGAGAGCGTTTTAAAATATTTGCAGCTCTTTGCTTTTGAAGGACTAAAACATGTTTTAACCTCAAGGACCACAGGTTTATATCCCCCCCCTAGTGATGATCAGGCGATTTTTTTTACAATTCAGCCCTTTGCAACTTTAACAGTTTATTGCTCAGCCATACAACTTAGCACCCAAATGAATTTTACCTCCTTTTCTTTCATCTAATAGAGCTGTCATTTGGGAGGTCTGATTGCTGCTGCTATTGTCAATTTTTTTTTTTAATAATAATAAAAAGGCTATTTTTTTTTTTGCATCCCCCCCCAATTGGCCCTACACTATGATCCGTACACTACACATTAAATACATAGGCATATGTCTGTGATAGGGATTAGATTGTGAGTCCATCAGAGGGACAGTTAAAGAGAAACCGTGACAAAGAATTGAACTTCATCCCAATCAATAGCTGATGCCCCATTTTACATGAGAAATCTATTCCTTTTCACAAATAGATCAGGGGGCTCTGTATGGCTGATATTGTGGTGAAGTCCCTCCCATAACAGACTGTGAGGCCCTTTTCCCTGGCAGTTATCTGTCTGTGAACTTCATTGCATTGTGGGAAATAGCGGTTTACAGCGGTTTCCAACTGCCAAAAATAGCAAGAACAGGTACTTCCACTTACATCACCTGCCAGCAGTAAAAATGTCACCATGTGATAAATGTCAGAATGTAAATCAAGGAGAGGAAAGCTTTTACAATTGGCAAACACTGGCTAAATCATTTATACATAATTATTGTAAAAATGAAGCACTTTTTCATTACATAATTTTCACTGGAGTTTCTCTTTAAGTAACAAGATCATTCTCTTTACAGTGCTGCGCTAGACCGCAGCACTGGATACATATATTTTACCTTTTTTCTTGTGAAATCATTCTGCCAGCTTCGATCGTGGCTGGCAGGCGGATGACGGATAACCGCTCTATTCACCCGCAGGGAACGCACGTACGAGCATTCCCTGCTAACCCCGCCTTCAGGACTTTGACGCCAATCAGCATTAGGCGGTCCTGTGAGCGCCACTCTCCCACGGCCAGTCGGCACTAGGCGGTCGGGAGAGGGTTAAAAGGTATAAAGCATAAATGTTAATTAAATGTATTATTCAACCCAAAGACACTTCATGGAGATCTCCTTTAATTTTCCTAGCAAGTTTTTATATTTAAAGTAAACATCAACTAAGGCCAGGAAGCCACTAGCAGTGTTTTTCTAAGCACTTGTGATTTGTAAAGCTCTTGCTACTGGGGGATTTTTAGAAAATCACATCCCTCAAGTGGGATTACACACCAATATTGATTTCATCACACACATATTGACACAGATGATTTCATTTTGGAATTGTGGTAATGGTAGGAGTCTTTGTGTAGCATATTACTTGTATTCACAACCCCAAATTGAATCTTTAAAGAGGCACTTAAGTCTAAAATAAAAAATGAGTTTTACTCACTTGGGGCTTCCCTCAGCCCCCTGCAGCTGATCGGTGCCCTCGCCGTGTCTCTCCAATCCTCCCGTCCCCGCCGGCGGCTACTTTCGGTTTCACCGTCAGGTCCCGACAGACTGGGAACGTGTGTGATTCTTCGCGTTCCCAGCCACAATATCGCCCCCTATACTGCTATTGCGGCAAGGAAGGCCGCAATAGCAGCATAGGGGGAGATATTGTGGCTGGGAACGCGAGGAATCACTCGCGTTCCCAGCCTGTCGGGTTCTGACGGCGAAACCGGAAGTGGTCGCCGGCGGGGACGGGAGGATCGGAGAGACACGGCGAGGGCACCGATCAGCTGCAGGAGGCCTGAGGGAAGCCCCAGGTGAGTAAAATTCTTTTTTTTTTTTTTTTTTTTAGACTTAAGGTTCACTTTAAGCATTGTACTGATATTCACTTTGGAGAAACTTGCACTTGTGGAGGGGCCAACATATCAATCAATAAGGAAATAATGTAAGGGTGGCCATTAACACACAATTTTAGTGAACAATTGTATTTTTTATCAGGTTATACAGATCATACTGATGGGCCAAATCAATAGTTTCCATAAAGAGATACGATCATAAATGGTTAAGATGCAAAAGATTTTTGAATTTTCAAGCTTTTCTAGCCGAGAAGCTGAGAGAGCACCTGCACAAATTAATTCCATCCACAAAATGCAAAAAAACAACCCCCCCCCCAAAAACCCCCCCCCCCACCAACCAACAACATAGTTACATAGTTATTTAGGTTGAAAAAAGACATACGCCCATCGAGTTCAACCAGAGAACAAAGTACAATACCAGCCGTCTCCCTCACATATCCCTATTGATCCAGAGGAAGGCGAAAAACCCTTACAAGACATGGTCCAATTAGCCCCAAAGGGAAAAAATTCCTTCCCGACTCCAGATGGCAATAATATCCCTGGATCAACATCCCTGGGCATTACCTAGTAATTGTAGCCATGGATGTCTTTCAACGCAAGGAAAGCATCTAAGCCCCCTTTAAATGCAGATATAGAATTTGCCATAACTACTTCCTGTGGCAATGCATTCCACATTTTAATTACTCTTACTGTAAAGAACCCTTTCCTAAATAAATGGCTAAAACGTTTTTCCTCCATGCGCAGATCATGTCCTCTAGTCCATTGAGAAGGCCTAGGGACAAAAAGCTCATCCGCCAAGCTTTTATATTGCCCTCTGATGTATTTATACATGTTAATTAGATCCCCTCTAAGGCGTCTTTTCTCTAGACTAAATAAACCCAGTTTATCTAACCTGCAATATCACTATTACCCAGGGCTGGCATGACTCTCCCCTAGCATTGGCATCTGAAAACAATGCAGCCTGAAAGCTTTCTATTCAAATGCAATTTGGTAGATATTGTAGTGAAAGCCAAATATCTTTCAAGAACTTTTATTTTAAAGCAAGCAGAAACCAACTTGTACATGCATTGTGCTTCAGTGCAAGGGCTTAATTTTCTAACATGCAATGATTCTTGCAAAAAAGATGAATACAGTCATGCTGCTTACAAATTTTATTCTAGAACAGTGAATTTGTTTAAATAAATATCCTGCTTAAAATTAAATAGCATATGTTCAAGGTCAATGGTTACAATTACTGGTCATAATTTACTTTAAAAGTTATGTAGAACAATAAAATTAAAAGTATAAAACACTGTTCTACAATAAAATTATAAGGTGAGTAGCCAGTACAGAAGAAAAGTGAAGTGAACATAAATGATTATAAACTAAATTCATCATTAAAAGTATTCTTAGATGACTAAAATGCAAAATAAAACTACAATGAACAATTATTAATATTCAGGATTTCTTACAAAGGCAAATAACTAGTTTGGGAGGTAACATAACAGTTTTCACATTGGAAGACAATACACGTGGAACAGATTATCACATTATAGCATATGTGCAATGCTCACAGTGTGACTAATTAGGATTATGCAAAACAGCCTGTTCGTTTCATTATTGCCTGCTTCCCTATCCACAGATCAGTACAATTATTCTTGTATATACTCGCATATAAGCCGACCCGTGTATAAGCCGAGGCGCCCACTTTACCCTAAGAAAACAGGAAAAAGTGATAGACTCGCATATGAGCCCCCTCCCCAGTATAGCCACCTCCACAGAAGCCAGATGTGCCCCAGTACTAGTCAACTCCCCTCCCCATAGCCAGATGTGTCCCAAGGATGATACAGCTGTGTCAAGATGCCACACAGGAAGAATCCCCGATTATTGCACCGCTGACACATTGCTGGCATGCTCTACTCCAAATGCTGGGGAACATAGCTAGTCTTGAGCAGCACACTCTGCACACCATGTTGCCGGGGATGGGGGGAAACGGAAACAGCAGGGGGCCAGATGGCAAGAGCAGGATTACTAATGCATGATCCTTACGCTTCAATGCCAGTAACAAAACCTGCTCCACCATCTGTTTTGCTCCACTGACTCGCATTTAAGCCGAGGGGGTAACTTTTTAGCACATTATTTGTGCTGAAAAATTAGGCTTATACGTGAGTATATACAGTATATGGCTCTCGGACACACTATTTCTGTTCATTGCTTATTCCATCTACTATACGAATCCGTATTACATATAATCTATGCTAATCTGCTGCATCTCACAAACTTCACAATGCTCCACTATACACATTCACTGTTCACTTTATTGGGTACACCTGTTCAATTGCTTGTTAACAAAAAAACAAACAAAAAAACGAATCTGCCAATCAACATAGCAACTCAATCCATGAGAATCAGAATGAGGAAGACAAGTGTTTACAGAGAATGGGCCAAAGGGAAGAAAATATCCAGTGAGTGGCAGTTGTGTAGATAAAATTGTCTTCTAGTGATGTTAGCTACGAGTACATAGTTACTATTAATCAAAATTCAAATTAGATAGCGCTACCTAGGGCAGAAGGAGGTTAACTTCTGCTGCCATTTATAGCTGATGCGTTCCACTCGTGGTCCACGTAACGCCACTACTTCCTTCTTCCGGGTTTAAAGGAGGAAGTAGTAGAATTCTATGGACTACAAGTGGAATGCATCAGCTATAGGTGGTGGCATAGGTAAGTTACCGCTATAGCTATCTAATGGGAGATTAGATTTAACATTCAAGTTAGAGTTAGGCATAATCATTTTACTTCGGGTGAGCTTTAGGTTAGGTGTCATGATGGGATTTATGCAGGGGAGGTCAGGACAATTCCTCGTGAAAGAAGTAACATTAGGGGAAGTTGCTACATTTCCTCCCAGTCCCTAAATTACATATAGTGGGGGTACTAAGTAATGTATGACTCAGCCTCTGTAGAGCTAAATAGAGGAAGTGTTTTGGACCACAACAACGTCATAGCCCCTAGAAAGTTCCAAGTCCGCTGGAAAACAAAACAAAAAACAGACAGCCCATAGTGCCCACAAGTCTACCAATTCAGCTTTGAGATGTAGGAAACAGTATGGGATTTGGAAAGATCCCCTTGGAGGAGCGATCAGGCAGTCCCTATATAGGCAGCTCTATATTCCACTATGTAGATAAAAGACAAACAAAGAGAGCGCTCTATAAAGGATATGTCAATCTGTATATTGCCCTGTCCAGGACAGATCTCACCTGATTCAATTGTGGCTGTTTGCAGAAACCAGCCAGAGAAGGCATGTGTCCCTTTCAGGCCAGCCAGGGACCACGCTCTCACAGAGGTGGCCAGATGAGTCCCCAGGGAGACAGCACATACTCCTTCGCTGGATGGTGTTGGTCCAGGTATGTATAGGGGACGCCGACTCGACCCAAGTGTGGCAGTAATGGGGAACGGTGTCCTCCTAGCTATAGCCGTTAGCAGTTGTAGGCAGGGTAATAGGCCTCATGCGTTTACTAGGCAGTGCCGCGGTGGCTTGGAATGCTAGGTGGCTTGGAAAGATTTATTGGGCATACAAGGTAAAGGGGGTACAGACATTGCGGCTCACAGAGAATCCTCAGAATTCGTTTCCTCAGGTCATTTTATATTCTGTATGTCAAACATTAACTAGCATGGTGTGGGGCATTATCAATATAAATGGCTTTGTATGGATTAATTTAAGTATGAAGTAATTTAAGGTTACGGTATTTAACTTTTAAAACGTGTTTAAGGTGAACTCTGTAATGCATTAAAATGTTTCTTTAAAGTGCTTGCTTTATTTACTGTTGAATATCCCATTTACTGCTTTGAAAAACTTCCAAATCATAATCAGCTTAGAAAAACTTCTAAAATGGCCATTTCTGCCCCTGTAAAAGTGGAGGCAACTATTTGAAGCTGACAGGTAGTTTGATGGACAAGTTCATAGCTTAGGCAGCAAACTTAGGTTGATGTGGCAGTGAGTTCCTCTATTTGCTCCGTAAAATTGCATAGATTTAGTATGTAACTGTAGGAAAAGTCCTTCGTTACAATAAAAGGCTTGTATGAAATTTTAGCTTTCTTGATTGTAGAGCGACAAAAGGCATGTGAAAGGCGATTCTAGAATATAGGAGAGATCTGTGAGATGTCCTAAATAGGAGGGTGTGCAGAGGTGATTCTAATGGAGCAGAGGAGTAATATGTATTGTATTGGAGATTGTGGATATAAAAATAAACTCTTAAAAAAACTTTACTTTTTTTTTTTTTTTCAAAACGCAAGATCTAGGCAAGGGAGAAAGCCAAACTAGTCATCACAATGTTAACTGGATGCATTATTTTATTCTTTAACTTTTCATAGTCCACGACTTACGATCGCCTGCCGATACAAACCACCGACCCACAGCGACATTGGGGACTCCCTGCATCATCAGCAGAAGCCTTCACTAGGGGGAGCCGTGCGGAAAATGAGAGGTCTGCTGATCGCCGCTGGAATCACTTGTGAGGTGAGCCGCTCTGCGGCTAATTCTACACACAGGGAGTGGAGGAGACCAGTAGGGGGGGCCAGGAGGTGACACGGGGACGCAAAAGAGGACGTGGATAGAAGGGTACACAGGAGGACAATAATTGGGAGAGAAAATCTAAAAAACACTTCAGGAACGTAGATACACCAGGTATATATATATATATATATATATATATATATATATATAACACTTTTTGGTTTTTATTCGCTCTAAGTCTTGTATTCTGAAAAATACAGTAATTATAAAATGTACGCTCCTCCCACAATGCACTTTTAATTACTTTTGCTGCGGCTTACAGTAGACAGTCAAAATTGGACAGATTAGGCAGGTTTTGCACTAGTCCCATCTCCTTGTGTGGGATTCTTAGCATATTCTTTATTCCTTATGACAGCTCTCCCTGGAAAGGAGCTATACAAAGATGCCAACCAGTCTACTCCGTTGCTCAGTATTTTGGCAGTTGGACTGAGCAAGTGCAGTTTGGTAATTGCTTTCGAAAATAAAAGAAAACCCTGATAAACCCCATGAGAATGTCAGACGTTACTGGTGTTGCTGTTGGTTACTGTATGAATGGGACAGCAGGACTGCATTTGGGGAATAAAATGCAGGAAGTAGTGCATTTTGAGAATGCCCTGGTGTGCAGTAGAAGTGGAAATGTCACACAGTGCAGACTATGCCCTTCTGATGCCCTTGTGTTAGCACATTATATATTGCTGAAATGTGCACAGCAATACATTAGTGCATACAACATGAAAGAAGCCTTAGAAAGGGAACATTAACTAAACCCTTACTACCTCATGTGAAAGTTTCCCAAAATTAAAATTACATTTGGGGGTTGCTTAAACAGAAATGCATGTTATAAAGGCACATCAACTCATATTATAAAATAAACAGACCTACAAATAAATAAATAAAACAAAAAATGTCCATCTGCTTGTGTAAGGTGTACCTCACACTTGCAAATTGTGCAAACATGGAACTACAGGTAAAGCAATCTTGAACAGCTGAAGAATATTAAGAAGGAGATGTAAGCCTGGTATATACAATCAATTTTGATTGGCCAGCCACTGGTCAGTTTTACCACCTCCATGCAGCATGAGGGCCAACAAAATGGCTTGCTTGAGTGAAAAGTTGACAATCCCAAGGCCCTCTTCAACACCACACCAGACTTTCGAATCTATTGGATCCCTGAGTAAACCGCCTGCATCTTTGGAATACTGCAGCAGGGCCACATAGGTCAAATTTAGTTCTGGTGTTCATAGCAGCTTGTTACAGCTTTCTAGTGTCTCCATAACCTCTAGAAATATTTATGTGCTAACCAGTGCTCTGATTTTCAGTGACACATGTAGTTTGTCCCAGTTTGCACTACCCACAAAACTTATTTAAGCTGTTTCGTTCCCCTACAGTTTAGTAAGTCATGAAGTAAGTAATTTAGTCATGCCTTGTGTTCCCAGTAGTTTTGCAGTGCCCACCAATCGCCCATGTCTACTGTGATATGGTGGAGACCGCTGTGAATGCTAGTAGACTTCGGGTGGATGTAATTTGTTCTAAGTAGAAGTTTTACACACCTAAGGTTTTTGTTTTTCCTTTTAGACAGAGCTATAGTCCAACTATAGTCAACAATAGCTGCCTAGCATAAAACCACATCTTAGCACTATCCATTTGTAAAGTCCAACATTTTAAACCATTCAGAATATCACTAGAAGGGTCTGAAAGCAGGACTGTTGCTGTAACAGAGCTGTACAAAAGTCTTGAGATGTGGCAACTTGATAATGTAAATAAATACAACAAAATTAATTCACTTTCACTGTGTTTTTTTTTATATAAAATGTTCAACCTTGGTTTAGGAAACTAAAGGGTCATACAAATGTGCATTTTTTTTTGTTATTTGAAACAATCATTTATGGTTGTTTTAAGTGCCCATGCAGTGTCAGCGTGTGTTGCCAATTGGGTGTACTGGAAAACTCAACCCCTACTTTGATGCCCCGACTGTTACTAGGCAGCTAAACCACAAACTGACAACCTGAAAAAGCCTCAAGTAAAATAAACATGCCTATTATTTCAAGCAAAAAAAAAAAAAAAACTAAAAAAAAAAAACAAAAAACACCTTTTAACCTTAAAACTTTAGGAAATTGTAATTGCATAAGGCTTGCAATAGCAGTGACTTAAGCTTTGTTTTAATTAAATAGGATAATGGTAAAAAACCACAGTTTAAGAACCACACAAGAATATCAATAGTTGCAAACACTAAACAACACACAATACAGTTTTACACATTTTAGAAGCCATAAAGAGCAGTAAAATATGGGGGTTATGAAAGAAACACAATGAGAGTGACGAGTGTAGCAATGAGAGGAGGGCCCTGATTCAATGAACAGTGCTCTGGAGCTTTCTCACGGAAGACGTTTTCTCATCTTATTCACAAAATAAGTTTTCAATATGCAGTGAATAAAATGGTAATACAAAGTGGGCAAGCAAAATAGTAATCAGATCAGTCATTTTGGGACAACTTCGTTTTAGTAATTTTTTTTTTTTTTACTTACTGTGGGCTGAAGTTATTAATAAAGAGTAAACACCTCTATTATGAGAAATCTCTAGAGAAGTGTTTAGTAAATCTGGCCAAGATTCAATAACCACACAAGAAATTACAATGGATTATAGCTGCAGGTTTAGTATCAAAACGGTCTCATGAACTAAAGTTATTCCAATAGCTGAAAACTGAGGAACAACGTTACTGAAAAGAAAACAGAAAAGCAGGCATCATCACTTCACAAGTTACTTACATGCATAGAGGCCATTAGGAGGAAGACGGCATGAAAAATGTACAGGGGTAATTGAGATATGGATTGCAAAATATTAAAGCACAAGAAAACAATTTAACACAAAGCATTTTTTCACATTAACACAGCACAACTTTATAAACTCAGAAGTACCATAAATAAGGAGCATCAACTGATGCTAAACAGAAAAGCATGCTTTTTTCACTTATTTACTTGAACAAACTGACAGTACACTGGACACAGAAACAAGTGTGTGTACTAAACAGCAGAGCCCATCAATGAGGAGCTGATAATTATGACTTGCAGGAAAGGGTAAAGTAAGTTGTAGGCAGCTTGGAATTGTGTCAATTAAATGCACTTTATTAAATGCCCAATTCCAAAGTGCACACAATTTACACTATTTGCATTTCACTGACTTATCTTTCCTGAGCAGGAGCTTATTTGAGTTGAAAACTCAAGATCATCTTTCTCACGCTCTCTTTTTGTAAAGCATACCTGGAAAAAAAAACCCTCGTTGGCTTTGTAGAGTTGTGAAAGGTTAACACATCTGACAAGATTTTATTGTCCTCTGCATTAACACTTCAAGATATTTCCACTGACTTCCTGTTGTGTGAGTTCATAACAGAACAGGATGTGAGAAAAACCTGCCCAGCAGGTATTTGACACCATTAAAAACTTTACAGATGCTAAAGTAATTTTTCATACTATAGTACTAAAAATGTGTGTTTATTTAAGCACTCATTGGAGAGATTTTACCCCCCTTTCTATTCAGTTAAGTGGGAGGGGACGTGAAATCTCATTGAACTTGGACAACTACAGCATAAAAAAACAAGCAGATGATGTACCCCCTCCTCACTCTATAGCAAATAAAAAAATAAAATGTAAAAAGTCAGAAGCCCTCTGATCCCTTCACTAAATTCTATATAGTTTTGGGAATGTTGCACACATTTTCTGTCTGTTGTATAATTTAGCTTGGTGCATATTCTTCCCCGCTCTCCTTGCTTTGTTTCACCTGTCAAATATGGCGATTGTGCATTACCACTGATGCACTAAAGTCACCACCTCGACAACACTCCATCGTGGTTAGTGAAACCGTGCCATGCTTGCCTCTAAATTTGCATGCACAAACCCAGTTTTAATCTAGCCAGTTTTACTACCTCCATGTAGAATGAGGGCCAAATATTTTGATTACTGTGAACAGATTGTGTACAGATTAACCATATTGTGTAGGTAAGCCTTTATACTACAAGCAAGTAGTAGAATTGGCCATTCAAAATTGGATGTGTGTACCCAGGCGTAATTTTTTAAAGCCCCTCCAAAGATTGGAGGCTAACCAGATCTAAACCATCTTTATCATATGGTGGAATATAATCAATCATGCTTCCAGCGCATAATCCACTGCTTGTTTGCTACAAAAAAAGGTTTGTAGTTTCTACTTTAAAACCACAAAACAGGTTTGTAGCTTCTACTTTGCATGCATTTATTCTTAAATGGCAATAAAACTGCACATCTGACATCAAATGCGAAAGTACACATGAAGGAAGCTGATTTAGCAGATTACTGAGGTTGATGATTGGATGTCCCGTTAAAGCTTTCTGACAACCTTATAATGTGAATTGTCAGTGGCTGGTAAGCCTCTCTCTTTTTAGGGTGTACGAAAAACTATTCATATGCATGAACACGGAAGTTGTTAGAGACTTTTGCGCTGAAATATTAATAAAAACATGTCTTGGCTATAGAGACCCTAGGACAATAAAAATGTAATCTCTCCGACTGGAACATACACTATTGCAGAAACCAAACGATGTCATAACATTTTGAACTTATCCAAAACTAAGCATTGGTCAACAGTATGCTTCAAACCTGACGAGGATATGAAAGTCTGGCAAGGCACAGGTACAATTGTTTAACATGTGATGCCTCACTTTCTCTAGCAAATACTCAACCAGCAACCAGTAGAATTCTGGCTAATCCTTTGATCCAAGGCAACACTTTCTGAGGCACATACAAAAGATAAATAAATTAAGGACAGAAAGCAAGCAAGCAGAATCCATGAGCTTGTAAATGTTCTTTGCACAATTTGGTTTCACATCGCCCAATTAAACCCCAATTCAAAGACTGCTGATCTGTTGGGGTTTAGTTTTCAGGTAAAGTGATACTTCTGAAACATGGATCAAGCTGGTCTAAAACAGGGGTGCCCATTGGGAAGATCGCAATCTACCAGTATATCACAAAGGGCTTCATGGTAGATCCCGACCGCACTACATTTTCCATTCTGTATATACAATTATGCTCCTAAAATTGTACATAGGTATTTCATTTTGACTTTCTAATTTTAAAAAGTAGCTCACAAGCCAAAAAAGTGTGGGCACCTCTGGTGTAAAAGAAAATACCACCACTGAAATTATAATAAAAAAAAAGTTTTGTGTAACAATGTACACGATTAATTGCAACAGTTTTATCTTGTGGTAAAAAAATAGTAGATTTTGCCTGAAGCCAACCTCACCAGCTGTTATCTCCAGGAAAATAACTGAAGAGTACACCAACTATTATTAAGTCTGAAAATGACTGAAAACATTTGGAAGACCATGATATGATGCATCCATCTTTTCTAAAATGCTGCTTAATACAATCCTTTCTGGTTGATTCACCCACTCTTGGGAAAAAACTAAAATCGACCAGCAGATAGTCATGCATAAGAAGCATATATTTGTATCAAATATACATTTGCTGTTTTGTGTAATCTATCAACAAAAAAATGCAGTTAATTTTGCCCAGGGCTTTGTTGTAGATTAAACTGGCCCTGACTTTATGCCTCAATGCTTCATACACTGTAAAGCTAAAGATTTGTTCCAAGCCAATAAGCTTACAGCTAGATTGGAGTATATATACTGTATGCCACAAAATCATGTTGATTCAGATATATAGGGATGTTTTAATGACCACCATATACACAAGGGCCAGACAAATCAGCACACAGAAGGTCCTAAAATCTACAAAAAAAAGATTGGAACTCTCCTATAAGAATATGGTTTACTGTATAAAAAATGTTAATAAGCACTAATTATTACTACATTACTGAAAAGTGAAGGTGAGACTGAATGGTTCGCACATCTCTCTAGACGTTGACATGGAGTGTGTAAACTCCTGACATACAAACATGCAAGATAAATAAATGTATGTAAAAAATGTCTTTCCTACCTGAAATGCCCAGTAGGGATGATCAATGAGATGCAAATATTTCTGAGTTCATGCAGGATTATGTAAATCTATATGCAAATATATGCAGCTTTAAAATGGCCCAATCAAGTCCCACCAAGGTTTAAATTGATTGGTCCATTTTCAAGCTGCATATTTTTGCATGAAAATGTACGTAATCCTGCATGAACTCAGACAAATGCATCTTGTTGATCATAACCAATGCCCAGTTTGTCCTGAGGTTCAAATAACTAAGCCAAATAGCTCAGTCAAACACTTCCCATCCTGAATAGTCAATGGAAAATACCAGAAAGCCGAGAAGGCATTATTCTGCTTTCCCATACTGTAATAAAACTCACTTTAAGATCCAACACTATCCAACATCGCTGTTTCTTACACCCTCAAAACTGGCCTTCCCAATGCCCATGTAAATACTGTTGAGCATGGCTATTACATGAAAGTGATATATTTCTCAACAAGGGACAGTAAGAAGTTTTGTCAGCATAATTTAGGCATGCTATTACAGAACTATTGATTACCTATTGATCTCCAAAAACTGGAGGATTTTGGTAGCAGGTTGGTTTTAGTAGCAGATTCTCTAGTGGCAGGCAGGTAGTGATATTCAGAATCTTGTGATGGGTAGATTGTGATCAGTAGCAATAGTTAGACTCTAATTACAGGCAGGTAGCACTTGGCAGACTGTGTTCACCCCAGAATTTTCCCCAGCTGGAAAGCATGAAAAATTAGCTGGATGGGGCGGGACAGGGAAATACAAGGGTGGCGCCTTCCAAAGAGACAAGCTGAGCAATTGCCCAGGGCTCTAGAGCTGGCTGGCAGGCCCCAAGATCTCCAACCTCCCTCCAGTTGCAGTGCAGCTCCCCCCCCCAAGGGGGTGCCTGGATATCCCTGCAGGGATCAGATGGAACGTCAGCTCTTCGACCCAGTGATGCAGTGGGGACCCTCTGATGACCTGTGTGTTCTCTTGACTGGTTCTGTCATGGCAGTTGCAGTTTAGTTGCCCTGAACTATTCGAGCGGGTTACAGGATGTTGATGCAACTTTCAGGGACCAGGTCTAAGGCAGAACTTTGAGAGTGCCATAGGCTTGCTGCAGTCCCCGAGTGTGGCATCTACTTGCAGGCAAACAGTCAGAGGACCTCCTCCTTCCCCCCACCCCTCTCTGCTCAGCTCCTGTTGCTGAAACTTTTGGAGCACTATAAAAGCCTGCTCAGATTCTCTCTCACCATCCCAGAGACACTTCAAGCTGTGGAATAGCTGCATTCTAAATTCCCCCAAAACCCTGTCCCTTCTGGCCCCTGATCACCGTCCATGACACAGGTGTATGACAGAAGAAGATCCAGCAGACTGGCAGCAGCATGTGGAGAGCAGGCAGAGCCAGCCATAAGTGCAATAAAAACTGATGAAGAGGGGCGGAACACACATCTGCAGCTCTCCTGTCCTGCAAGTCAGCAGCAGGGGGAGAGTGTGAGAAAGATGGCCTGCTTTTCCAGTGTACAGGGCTGCTGCCCCTTGAGTTTGCTGCCTGAACTACCGTGACAAAAATCTGAATCAAGTAATTGAGCAAACACTAGGGGGCAGCAGCGCTGTACATTGGAAAAGCAGACAATGTTTTTCACATTCTCCCTCTCCTGTTCACTCAAGGCTGGTGCACACTACAAGAACTTTTTAAACGCTACAGATTTTACAAGCTCTTGCTAATGCAATGCTATGGGAGATTTTTACAAAATCACATTGTTCCAGTGTGAACACACACATGGGATAACATTAGCAAGAGTTTTTAAAATCACAAAACACTTAGAAACACTCTTGCCGTGTGCACCAGCTTTCACAGGACAGGCGAGTTGCTGCTGTATTGAGAGCTGGGAGTGAGTGTCCCGCCCTTCTTTATTAGTATTCACTGCTCTGCTGGCTGGCCCCACTTCCTCTGCTTGTATTGCCTATAGGAGAGCTGTAACAGCCGGGCAGTCACCAGAATTAGCCGGGCGGCGCATCCGGCTAAAAGGGCTTGGCAAGAACACTGCTAGATTTTAGTAGCAGCCAGTTCTGTTGGCTTTGTCCCACGGCTCACTACCGCACTTCCTCCTTTCAGCTTGAAGAAGAAAGCACGGTAATGAATCGTGGAACGCAGCCAACACTTTGCGTATGACGCGATTGACACGCAGAGGATCCCATGGACTTATGGGTAAGTTAACCCTCCATCACCCATGGTCACAGCTGATTAATCAGCTCTTCATTAACATTTCGAATCAGACTAGCTGCAGCTTCGTAGCTACTCGGAAGTCCATCCCTGCTTACTAGACAGTGGATCAATGGTGAGATGGAACTAATGACTTAACACCACCAGAGAAAACAAGCAAAGGGAAGGAACAAAGCTGTTTCATGAAATAGTGGTTGGTACCTTACTAGCTAAGCAGTGCAGTTGAAAATTCTCACACACAGATGTTGAAAAAAAAAAAAAAAAGAAAAAGTGCATCTTATATTGTTAAAAATATGATCATTCTTTTTAAAGGTCCAGAAACTATAAAACACACACTTCCCCCCCCCCCCCAAAAAAAAAAAATTAGGCATAAAGCTATTTCCCCAAAGCTCGGTTTTAATTTTGTGACAGTCATCGTTTTTTGTTAAAGTTGTAGGTTTATTTTACAAACTTTTTTTTATATCTGTTGTATGGCTAGGAAAATCTACTTATTAACTCTGAAGAAGGTTCTCTACAAAACAATTCCTAGTGTTAATTCAATTATGCTAAATAAAACTTTAGTGTCTTACCTGGGTATAATTAGACAACATGAAACAGCAATTAAACCAGTGAGGTAAACAGTTTACAAGTGAATTTCATTCAAAGTAAAATCACCACTGTTCAATGCCAATAATGCAGACAGAAAATTCTGTGGCTAGCACAGGAACGATTAGGAAAAGGAGAAAATTTACAGTCATGTGAAAGATTAAGACGATCTCATTTAAAGTGTTTCTTGCGGTTTCTTTTTTCAAAACACGTGGACACATCAATAATTTACTTTTATCCCAAAAATTTTGAAGATAAAGGTGATGTAAGCAAACAAGAATAGGAAGAACTAACTATGCAATCCTTTATTCAACAATAGTTTTTCCACAGAAAAAAAAAAAAGAACGTACACCCTTGGCTTTAGTACACAATACCATGCCCTTTATTAGTAAGGGGTAGGAATTTCATACAACTGACAGTCTCTGACACTGACTTATGCTGGGAATACACGGTTCGTTTTTGCCTTCGTTTAAACCTTCGTTTCAATTGTGCCTTTTGTCCTTTTCGATCCCGAAATAATCGATCATACGGTTAATATCACCACCCACGGTTGCGTTTTTTTTTTCGATTCTGATGGTTTCGTTTTTCCAATGATCGAAGGCTGCAAAGAAACGAAACGAAAATCCCTTTTTACAGGGACGGACTAGCATAAACGAATATATAATCGATCTGAACAGCCATCAAGCCTACCAATGGCTCGATTAGATGGATAAAGAGAGATAATATCAAACATGTTCGATCACTAGTCGTTCGTTTTTGGGGTCTATTAATCGAAACTATAATGAGATTATGACTATTTTCACATACGTTTTTAACACTCGATTCGTTTACCGAACGAATCGAAGGTTTAAACGAAGGCAAAAACGAACCGTGTATTCCCAGCATTAGAGGAAGGTTTTCAGCTCTTCACACTGATGGGAAAAAAAGACCCACATGGATGTTGATGGGTTTGCTTCATCACAGCTTATTTTACACCACCCACAACATCACAAGAGCTCAGATTTTGGCTTTAGCTTGGTCATGTCAACATTTTTAATTTCTTTAGCCAATTTTGGTGTAGTTATTTAAAACTGTAGGGTCACTGTCAAGTTAAAAGGTCTATAAGTCTCATTATCCTCAACTACCCCTCTGATGCAGTTAAGAATTTACAGTGGTTTCTAGTCTTGAGTTACCCAGGCACTGGTGCTGCAAACCATAACATTTCCATCACCATGCTTTACAGCTGATATTATCAGGCTCTACTGTTAAAGTACCCTTGGTTTTAATCATAACACCTTTGGTACTATAGCCAAATAACTACCGGTATCTTTGTGTTCTGTGCATAAGGCACAAATCTAATCTCTGCCTGGTTGTTCATGGGTAGATTTAGAGACACTGAAGCGAATTTTTTTTTTATGATATAATGAATTGGTTATGTAGTACGGGTAATTACTAGAACATTGGTAGCAAAAAAAATATTCTCATTTTTTTTTAGCTATACAGATTTTTTTTTTTTATAACATTGCATCATTCTCTAATACTTAAGGTCCGTACACACGCCGGACTGGAGGCAACGACGGGTCCGTCGTTGCCTCCCGCTGGGTGGGCGTTCCAATGACAGTCCGGCGTGTGTACGCACTGTCGGCGGACTGATACGGCTGTTTCTGAGCGATCCGCCGGGCGGATCGCTCAGAAACAGCAGTATCAGTCCGCCGACAGTGCGTACACACGCCGGACTGTCATTGGAACGCCCACCCAGCGGGAGGCAACGACGGATCCGTCGTTGCCTCCAGTCCGGCGTGTGTACGGACCTTAACAGTTTACACATTAATCAGCATTCTAAAAGTTTTTGCAGAACAGGCAGTGAACTTTTGACCTGTCCTGAACTGTTTTCTGCAAAAGAAAAACACAATACAGCTGAGATAACCTAATCAGAAGTCAGAGCTCTGCAAGACTTTCAAAGTCACAGAGCTCAATGGCTATTTGCATAGATAACAACTGGAGTTTCTTAACTCTTCCTGTACTGGAAGCAAATATTAGACTTATGTCTCTGTTCCTAATGCTTTATTTCTTAGCTGTACTACACAACCAATTCATTATATCAATTTTTTTTCACTTCAGTGTCTCTTTAAGATAGATGGATATGGAGGCTGCCATATTTATTTCCTTTTAAACAAAATCAGTTGCCTGACAGCCCTAATCTATTTGGCTGCAGTAGTGTCCGAATCACACCAGAAACAAGCATGCAGCTAATCTTGTCAGATTTGACAATGTCAGAAACACCTGATCTGCATATGCTTGTTCAGGGTCTATGGCTAAAAGGCTAAAAAGGATTAGGCGCAGAGGATCAGCAATGCTGTCAGGCAACTGGTATTGGTTAAAGGATACCAGAGGCGAAAAATATAGGAGAAATGGGGGTTGCTGGCATGTATGGTGAGCTGTCCCGAGGCCCACCACTCTGACTGCAGCCGAGAGTACTCTGCACATGCACGTGACGTAATCGTGATGTCACACGCATGCGCAGAGCACACCTGACCGCGGTCGCATGCTGCCAGGCAACTATGTTTTTCGCCTCTGGTACCCTGTAAAAAGGAAATAAATATGGCAGCCTCCATATCCCTCTAGCTACAGCTGTCCTTTAGGTACTGCATTCTTTTTGGAAAGAAAATGTATCCTTCCTGGCACACATTCCATCTACATGTAATTTGAGCAGTTTTTCTTAAGATAAACCCATGTTCCTCAAAATAACAGTAGTGAAAGCTACCTGTAGACCATGTAATGAAATACTGACATTTATAATTATTTTTTGAAGTGTATTCTATACTCTTCCTGGCCTGGGGCTTCCTCCAGCACCCTTCAGGCCGTGGGCTGCCTCGCCGCCCCAGCCAACCAAACCCCCACCCCGGTCCAATCCTCCGCTGGCCGCCCCTGTTACATATGCCCAGTCACTATCAATTGCGCGGTCCGGCATCGCCCCTCCCCGGCAGCGTTCTGGACTTGCGCAATAGTACTGCGCAGGTGCAGAATGATCAAGGCCATAGGAGCATGACAAGGGTGTGCGTGCTGCTGGTCCATGTATGCACAATAGATCTAGGTTGAATGAAGGATTTGCCAGGCTGGCCAGTGGAGGATCAAAGCGGCCCAGGAGGATGGAGGGGGGAGGAGTGGCCTAAAAGAGGCAGAAGCCCCAGGTATGTATAAATGCTTTTATTTCAGGTACACCTTAAGGACTCCTTTCCATGAGCAGGCGGTGAATTCACTACCTACCAGCTGCTCACTACCTACCCAGCTGCTTCACTACCAACCCAGCTGCTAGTGCCATCCCGGCACTAGTGGCTGGCAGCCTGAACTTCCTGACAAGTGCGCCTCCTGTGGAAGAGAGGCCTTAATGTCATCAAGAAAGTAAAACTAAACTGTGGAATTGAATACAAGTTCTAAAGGAAACTATAAACCATAATCATCGAAGGACTGCAAATGAGCTTAACAGGAGTGGTAGTGCAAAGCAAACTGATCTAATCACAAAAGTCAACCAAGTGAGATGCAAAACAACATCTAAACAAGTTAGGAACCCTGTGGAGATGAGAAAAAACAAAACAAAAAACTTTTACCACAATCACCAACTGGTGTGTCACCACAAACTAATTTTCTAGGGTTTCCAACTCCTGCACATGCCACAAATACGACTTAATTTGTTCCTATGTTTTAAAGTTTTTTCTGAGTGTCCCTCTTTAGCCAATGTCTATAGTATTCCCTTATAGACTGTACACAATAAATATTGTCTATTCTAGTACCCCCTGGACTATGACTAAGGGCAGATTGTAAGCCCGACACGCGTTAGTCGATCCTGTGATTTTATTGCACTACCATTTTTGTCATGTGATACTATTTCATAAAGAACAGACAATTTTTTCACTCAACCAAGTCTGGTTTGCGGATCCTTCTCCCATGTCTAGTACCCCCCCCACCCGTTTAATCATCACAGAGGCCCCCTCCCTTTATTTAATCATTTGTACTCTGGCTCACTCCCCCGCAGTTCCTGTCAACCCTGCTGTCCCTTCTGTCTTGCCTGGAACCCACTAGATTGATTTAACAGTATGGTCTCCAATGTGCTCCCTCCTTGTACTTCTAGCCCCACAGTGGTTCCCTATTCTTTAGTATTCCTACTGTAGGTCCATCCCCTCTACTGTCCCCACTGTGCCCCCCAACTCTAGAAATCCCCGTGTGATCCTTTTCTCTCACAGTTTTGTCCTGATGTGCCCCATACCCTGTATTTAGTCCACCTCTGCTCTATAATCCTGACTGTGCCCCTTTACACTGTAGTGTCACCCCACAATAATTTCCCCTGCATCTTTGCAGCCAACAGCCTGCTTACCTGTGTGTGCCCAAGTTCATAGTTTCAACTGTGCAGCTCCTGGCAGCGAGAATGAATGCCCCTTAATGCTCCATGTGGTGTGAATAGATAGAAACCGGGTGTTGGAAAGGAGAGTAAATGGTCAGCATTCCAATCATAAGTAAATTGTTTTTATTGCTACATATTACAATATTCCAACGTTTCGAGACAACGTTGTGTCTCTTTGCAGACCCATGTGCACACACAAGCTTTCTCTCCAGGAGTGCACATTTGCTTTGGCATTATTGCACTTGAGAAAGAGAAATGTTGGAATATTGTAATATGCAGCCATAAAGACAGTTTACCTTTGATTGGAGTGCCGACCATTTACTCTTCTGATCTAGTGATTATCTAGTTACCAGATCCATAGAACCTGGGTGATTCACAGTTTCTTAACCCATTCAGGTTCCGTGGTTTTCACGTGAGAAATGTTCACCTCCCATTCATTAGCCTATAACTTTATCACTACTTATCACAATGAACTGATCTATATCTTGTTTTTTTCCGCCACCAATTAGGCTTTCTTTGGGGGGTACATTTTGCTAAGAGCCACTTTACTGTAAACGCATTTTAACAGGAAGAATAAGAAAAAAATTGAAAAATTCATTATTTCTCAGTTTTCAGCCATTATAGTTTTAAAATAATACATGCCTCCATAGTTAAAACTCACGTATAGTATTTGCCCATATGTCCCAGTTATTACACCGTTAAAATTATGTCCCTATCACAATATATGGCGACAATATTTTATTTGGAAATAAAGGTGCATTTTTTCCATTTTGCATCTATCACTATTAACAAGTTTAAAATAAAAAAAAATATAGAAATATTTCATCTTTACATTGATATTTAAAAAGTTTAGACCCTTAGGTAAATATTTACATGTTTTTTTTTATTGTAATTTTTTTTTTTATAGTAAACATTTTATTTGGGTAGTTTTGGGGGGGTGGGAGGTAAACAATAGATTTTTAATGTAAATGTGTGTTCATTTTAATTTATTTTTAATTTCAGTTGTAGTATTACTTTTTGGCCACAAGATGGCGGCCATGAGTTTGTTTACATGACGTCACTCTAAGCGTAACACACGCTTAGAGTGACGCATCGGCGAGGGAACAGCCACAAAAGGCGCAGCTTCCAAGAGAAGCTGTCGCTTTTTCAGCGGGGGAGAGGATTCAGTGATCGGGCACCATAGCCCGATACATTGATTCCCTGGCTACCGAATCCGCGGCCGGGAGTGCGCGTGCACGCGCGCGATCGGCCGCGGGAGCGCGCATGGTTCCTGGACGTAGTTTCTACGTCCAGGAACCAAAATAGGTTAAGCTGTACAGGTAGGCAAAAAACTTCTTGTATATATAAAAAAAAATTCACGTAAGGCCAAGTGCTATTTCATGCAGTGTATTGAACAATTTTATCAACATGAGCAATTGCACAACCCCTGTTTAAAACACTGAACACTTGTTGGCCTGCATGCAAAAAGTGTTCAGTGTTTTAAACAGGGATTGTGCAATTGCTCATGGAATAGGGTGCAATTTAGAGGTGTATGTTGATAAAATTGTTCAATACACTGCATGAAATAGCACTTGGCCTCATGTAATCTTTTTATATTGTATTTGAGCTGTGCAATGCATAGAATTGGTTGTGGTTTACAGAAGAAGACAAAAAACATCTGGCTTCAATTCACATTGCACCGACTTGCTGAGAATAAATGCTGTGAAGGGCACGTGCTCCTGCTGCCAGAAGCTGCTCAGTTAAAACTATGAACTCATGCAAGGAGGCTGTTGGCGGCAAGGATGCAAGCAAAGAGATTGTGGTGGGAAAAAAGAGATGCTTATTAAAAACTTATTTGGCTTAGAGACACTGGTTCAAGAAACACACAGTAGAAAAGTGACACTAAATTCCTGGATGCTTTGGCCCCTTTATAGTCAGATGAGAGGAAAAAAAAAAGATATTAGTCATGGTTTGAGACAAGGTCTTAGTGGGCTTTCATAAATGGTTATCCTGTTCTTGTTATAAGATGGGTGTATTTTCCTTTTTGTGAGGAGAGTGATTTATCTATCTATGCTGGGCGATAATGTTAGACCTCTTGGTGTGGGTTCACTGACTGGGAGGGAGGGGCAGGGGGTGGAGGGGGTTGTAGACAAAGAAATTCCTTTTCCGTTCGAAGTAGCTGTACTATTTCGGAGAAGCCTTGACTTATGATACAATGGAAAAGCCTTGATCTTTGCTTACTAGATTATTGCTTACAAAAAGAAAACATCTTAAGATGACAACCACATAGTAAATTGGTTGTCATCTTAGGATGTTCGGATGTGCTCTTTTTGCACATGCTGCAGGTAGCAGCAGCAACTGTATACTATGTTATTTGCACGTTTGTGTTTTTGCTTCTTTAGAGACAAATAAAAGAATATTGAAATAAAAAACAAAAAACAAACAACAACTTTGTTGGCTCTGAAGACGAGAGCCGGGACCTTTGAGCAGTCTGAACACAAAGCCTCGGGTGTCCTTGTGGATAATCTGGCCCTGTTTTTGACCTAGCAACACTGATCGCCAGATACTAAGACACAAGAAACTAAATCTGATATTTAAATAAAATGAGTCTCCAAAAGACCCACTGATAATGTTCTAATGTTCTAATCTGCTGCATGATTCTTCTAGCAGGCAGAAGTAGAGATAAACATATGGGTATACCTTTTCTCCATGTGACATTCGTATTAAAGGATAACCGAAGTGACATGTGACATGGTGAGATAGACATGGGTATGTACAGTGCCTAGCACACAAATAACTATGCTGTGTTTCTTTTTTTCTTTCTCTGCCTGAAAGAGTTAAATATCAGGTATGCAAGTGGCTGACCCAGCCCTGACCCAGACAGGAAGTGACTATAGTGTGACCCTCACTGATAAGAAATTCCCCTTTTTATCTCTGCCTTGCTCTCAGAAGCCATTTTCTGCTAGGAAAGGGTTTTATAGTTGGAATTTCTTATCAGCGAGGGTCACAGTGTAGTCACTTCCTGTCTGAGTCAGGAATGAGCTAGGCACTGTACATACACATGTCTATCATCATGTCACTTTGGGTATCCTTTAAGTGGTGTAAATTGATTTGGGGCCCATGTCCTGAACTACAGTTGGACTGCCTGAATCGTAACTACAGGTTTCCATAAACTATCTAGCATGCAACTTGCTTATGTCTAAGATTGCAGAGCTAGTGAGGACAGAGACATGAGCAGGAAGGTCACAGTACTCTTCTGCCCGGCTGGCACACTATGTCTCGCCAGAAAGATGATATTGTAGGGGGAGCAGAAACATGGATGGATACTAGCCATGATTGGATGGTAAATTTGGAAGGTTACAGTGTTCTAAAAAAGATAGGGTGAATACAAAAAAAAAAATGAGTGGCGGAAACCATAACAGATTTGCATACACATTCTGTTCCCCATGTGATCACTCTTGACCCACTTAAGTGGCTATAACAGCAAAAGTCACATGGAGGAGAGCCAGTCTGCACACAACCAATAGACACCTAATTGCAGGTAAATATTTGGGTGTCTGCATTCTTACAAAACAGGAACACAGGTATGGTGGTGGGCATAGTATGTGTAACATCCCACAGCATGAATGTACTGGGGTTTTCCTCTTTTGCTGTGTTCATGAGCTTACTTATAATCAACAAGTTCTCTAAAGGTGCGTACACACGTACTACTGTAATGAACAACGGGTCCGTCAGACCCTCCCGCTGGGCGGGAGTTCTGCCAACAGTCGTGCGTGTGTACAGTCTGTAAGGCAGACCGATAAGGCTGTTTGTGAACGATGCACTGAGGGTCTGACGGACCTGTCGTTTATTACAGTAGTGCGTGTGTACGCACCTTAAATTAGATATTGGACAACAGTGATATAGAGACCAATGTTCTCCTAATCACTCTAGTGATCATGGTGTCCCACAAGCTACATGCTGATGGACTAATTTTTCTCCTTGATTCCAAAGAGGCAAAAAGAACCAATAGGTGAAATAACCATTTTTTGGAGGCAGTCTCTCCAATTATAAACTTAAGAAACAAGTAGTTAATAATTGTGAATTATTAGCTTAATGACAGAATTACATGTGACAGCTCAATGATGACTCTGGTTACATACTTCAGCTGCTACTTTTAGGTTCCCTTTTACACACTACACACTCCAATGAGTTCTGGTTCACCATGAGCTTGCTGGTTAGTCTGTACCTCTGGGTTTTTCAAGCCCTACTCCATAGAGCCAAATTAATACATGCCATGCACTGATGAGGATCAACCAATCCGAAACAGTCTGTATGCATGTTGGATTATTATGGCTCTGTACTAATTACAAGCTAAAACATCATTGCATTCCAGCGGGTCTGAAGGTGTGTTTAGCTTCTGAGGGCAACAATGGTTGATTTGCATATATTCAGCAATGATGCACTGGGAGACATCTCGGAGATCACTCCAACCTGAATTATCGCAAATTCTTTCTGTTTTAAGAAAGCAAACTTATTTTCCATAGCATTTTAGTAAGGGGGCTTTTATGACCATTGTAGCCCATCACACACTCCAATGAGTTCTGGTTCACCATGAGCTTGTTGGTTAGTCTATAACTTTTACACACTAACATACTTTTAAGCAATTTTGTACATGGAGGAAGGCAGGGAAGGCACAATTTGCAAGAATCACTGCATACAAAAAAATAAAATAAACTAAGAATCTTAGTGGACACAATAGTCACAGTTTTTGTGGATACAAATAACGCACAATTATTGATGCAGGTTTACTTAATCACAATAGCCAACTTAAAAAAAGAAAAACACACTGTTTCAAATAAATATATACAAAAGAGTTTATTTTAGACTATATCTAATTAACTACTAATCGGAAAACAGGCACTTAATCAGTTAGGCTGCTTTCGCACTGGTGCATTGCATCATGCAATATAATTTATTGTAATGGAACGTTCACATCTGCATGTTAGCAGTGCAGTACAGCAATGCATGCTGTGAAGTACTGCCTAACATACGCATTAACAGTAGCAGTGAAGCTACTTTCTATGTACTGTATGTATGCTTTGCACTGCATGTAAAGTACTGTATGCGGCGTGTCTTTTTCTCTCCATTGCAATCCTGTTTTCCATGGAATGCAAGGCAACTTCCCAGTGTGAAAGTAGCTTTAAAGATAATCTGAACAGGAATGCCAATATTTGCTAGAATAACTTTCAAATATGCATATAAAAACATTTAACATACAGTATTTAATTTCATAATCAAAAGAAAAACTACTTTGATTAAAGGATTTTGTTTTTCTTGCAACCTCTGCCTTCTAATGGCTATTTCTAACAAAAAGCAACAACAAACCTGAGTAGTCATCTACACAGCAACATTGGAACACAACTTGCTAGGAACCAGTACTGTTTGCACCATTATTGCAAAGGCATTTGAATGTAATATATAGAAGTTAAGATAAAACAGAGTAATAAAGTGTTTGCTCCTTGTCAGATTTAGTGCAGTTTCCATTAGTGCCTTTTCTACCGGTTGCATTGCGGTCCATTTTTAAGAACGCATATAATTTGCAAATCTCAAGGACAGGATGAATATAATGTAAATAACAGTGAACACTTTTCAAATGCCATGTTTCTATTTTGTACGTTTTAAAGGAGTGGTCCAAGGAAAATAAAAAAATCCACTTACCTGTGGCTTCTTCCAGCCCCTGGCATCCATCCTGTGCCCTCGCTGCAGCTCCGGTGGCTCCTGGTCCCCTCCGGTGGCGAAGCCGACCTCGCCAGGTCGGCTTCCGCGTCGGCTCCCTCTGCGCTCCAGCGTGCGGTTCACTGGTCGCACTGACGTCATATGGACTGTACAGCGCAGGCGCAGTAGTTCTGCGCTGTACAGTCCAAATGACGTCAGTGCGACTCAGAGCCGTTCGCGCAGGCGCAGTAGAAATCCAGCGCTGGAGTGGACCCAGGACCACCAGCGTGGAGCGAAACTGAGGCGCGGTCACAGAACGGCAGGTAGAGGCTGTAGGAAGCCCGAGGTAAGTGGATTTTTTAATTTTTATTCTGCTTGGATGTGTCCTTTAAAAAAGCATGGCATGCTACATTTTAGTCCGTTTTGCGATCCAATGAAAGCCAATGGAATTGCATTGTGAAATAACTTCCAGTGGCTCTCAATCTACCGTCGCTCCTGCTCCTCAAATTGGTAAGGAATCAAATTTTTACTTTACTAAAAAAACTACTATAAAACTTTACTCATAATGGTCATAATTTACATTTACAACTGTGCAGGCCATATATTCCCTCAAAAAATACAGAAGGAGTCATATAAAAAGTACACAAAATGCAAACGCAAATTGATAACTATAAAAACGCATTGCAGTGTTCTCTTCAGAATTTTTTTCCTGCTGGGTGGCATGAAAAAGTAGCCGGATGGGGCGTGACGTGGGAATGCAGGGTCGGCCAACTCTGCTTACAAGTATTGGTGGAGGATGAGGAGGTGACAGCCAGGTGCTCACCGAAATCAGACGTCTGGAGCACCCAGCTAAAAGAGCTATAAGCAGGGAAAACACTAGCATTGAAATATACACAATCGCAGAAGACCAAAAGAAAACAATTGCACAATGAAAAAGCAAACACATGCAATTTTTAGTGCAAGTTGTGTTGGAAAAGGGCCCTTCCACCACAAATCACAATCAGAAATGCACTGCGATTGCATTTTCCACTGGATACTAGGAACACAGACCCAAACATACAAAAAAGCAGCAGCACGACTTATGCAATTGGGGGGAAAATATCAATCGCAATTGCATCTCAGTAATGGAAAAGTAACCTCATGATTTACATTATTGTTTTAATACAAGGTGTCGTAGTAGAAAACAGCCCTTTCTTCCTGATCAGCTAATGTGAAAATGTGACTGGAAAAAAACACACTAGCAAATTATCAACATTTTTGGGGTTTAAGTAAAAAGTCTAAAAAAGCTCCAGGTGCCAAAATTGCCTACCATAATCAGTCTTATTTATGAAGAGCAATGTATACGAGGCAACACACTATTAAGAGTAAAGAAAGTAGAAAATGAATGCAGCTTGAAAATTAATTGAATGAATCCCTTCCAAGGTCATTTGATTGATCCATGTCAAGCTGTGTAAATATTCATGCACAATTTGTATAATCCTGCATTAACTTGAAATTATCTGCAGAGGCGTATTTGGTGGGGTGCACATGGGGAACCTGCTATAGGCGCCCCTTGTCACTCACTTGGGGGGGAGGGGGGGCATCTCTGAGCACACAAATCACCCCCTCCCTCAGGTCTGAGCACTTCATGCTCCTTCCCATGATCCTTGGCCGCCAGAGCCATTACCGCTATGCTGCCCTGCCCTGAGGAGAGGTCTGACACACTGTGTCGTGCGGCATCCTCCAGCTTCTCTCGTTGCCCTGGCAATGTCGTCAACTTCTAACGCAGTCTGCAGAACTGTTTTCCCTTCCTCCCTCTATCCAGGAACCCTGGCAGACAAGCAGTGGAACGCAGAGAGGACAGAGCTGAACATCTGAAGTCACCTCCTCCCCCGCTGGAGTTTGTAACAGCTGCTGCTGGATAACGGGATGCTATCATACCAGCCCAGCATGCAGCCTGTAATTATCTGCAGAGTGGGCTGTCTGTGAGGCTTCACTAGTGATTGGGCTGATATCCCCCTCTCATCACTGTCCCATGGACTTAGGGGCAGCAGGTACTTTACACACTTCCACCCACTGTCAGTCAAAACTTATGTTGCACACAGAATTTGGTTCACCACACTGTGTGCGAAGACTGTTTGCTTCCACAGCACTGTTTTTTTTTTTGTTTGATTTATTTTCCTCTGGGGCTACTTGACTGGCCCTTACATACCCACAGCAGCTTACCATTTCCTCTCAGAGCTGAAAACGAAGTTAGAAATCAAACCATAAGATAATAAGACATGAACTGTTATAACCTATTATAAAATATGTTCTGCAACAGCAGCAGCTGGCCACTGCTTTTCCACTGGCCCACATTTTATTTCAGTTACAATTTCCATACTACTACAGGCCACTGCTTTCCCACATACGTTCTGGGATTTTCCCAAAAGAAATTAAATTATGTGTGAAAACATTGCGGTGGCCTACTGTAGAATGGTTGGAAATGTGTAAGAACTACTGAAATGTGGAAAAGCAGGGGCCCGCTGTAGTATGGAATAAGGTTCCTTGCGGTTGAAAATAATGATTGTGCATGTGACGTCTTTTACTTACCTGGGGCTTCCTGCAGAATCCAGGCCCTGAAAGCTTATAGTTCTCTCGTCCACCCAGTCCTCATCCTTGATTTGCTGTGCGGCCCTGTAAACTGTGTACACTACTGCGCATGTGTTGGCTTGGCGGCGAGGCACTTTGATCACACTCCTGTAGAGCGTTATGTACAGGCACAGAATGCTCCCAGCCACAGGAGCTCAAACAAGTAGGTGTAGGCCAAGTAGGCCAACGCATGGGATGTAGTGCACGACTACTTAGTCACACACCTTACTGGGCCACAGCGGATAAATGATGAAGACCAGGAGGTCAGTGAGGAAACTACGAGATTGCGGAGGCCCCAGGTAAGTGAAAGTGTTTTATCTGGTATTATGGGAGGGCGCAATTTCAGTGCTTGCCATAGGTGCAGATAGTCTACGCAATGCTAGTAATATTGAGTTGATGCAAATTGTATCCAGCTTGGAACTAGACCAATCAAAATCATCAGCTTCTTCATTTGACTGGTCTGATTTCAAGCTGTATACAGTTGTATAAAATTAACATAAATTTGACATCAAAGCAAAATTATTAGCATCTCACAATCTCCACGGGAGCACGACCAAGGAGGACTGCAGGCAGGGTCATGCATGTACAGTAGTCCCTGAATGACTAAGTCTGTGTCTTTACTGGGGATAACTGCAGGAAATCGGATGGTTACCATGGGAGCCCGAAGACTACAGGAGGCTGTAGGAAGCCTCAGGCAAGTATATATCCTTTTATTGTCTTCATCAAAGGTACACTTTAAATAGCCTAACACTGCTCTTTTATAAAAATGTGTGAAAGAGAAACTGCGTAGTTGTTCAATGCACTCTCCTCTTCAATTTAAAAAGCAGCCCCTAAGCAGATTAACTTTTCTAGTCATTTACGTCGCCGCTAAGAATCTCCCTGACTTCTTATCCTGGTAAAACAGAGAAAAGTACCGGGAAATATTCACAAAAGGGACCAACAATGCAACAGAAAACAGGTGGTTTCTTACACTTCACTGCATTGAAAGAAACACAAAATAAAAACGCAAACTTTAAAGCTGTTCTGCTTTGTGCCATAGGTCGTTATCCAGCAGAACTTCCAGGTAAAGCAAAAAGAAAAACATCAACCCAACATACCTGCGTTGTGCTTTGCCAGGTATTTATCTTTGTACTGCTTCTTTTTCTTGCCAAACCAGGTACAGCTGGCTTGCTGCTCCTGCTTTGTTTTTTCCATTGCAATGCAAGCAACACGCCTAAAAACAAAAACAAAAAAAACTCTGATTATACAGCTACGAGTAAAGTAGCATTATGAGCAACAAAGACATTTTAACCTCCCCTTGTCAAAGAGTATAAAATGCTACAGTGACTGCACTGTTTGTATTGCCTGGTACACACCATGCAATTTCCTGTCAGCTAGATGGCTCAAATAAATTATTTCCAAAAGGTCCAATCTGATTCCCTGATCGTTTTTCTGATTACTTCTAAACAAAACCTGATTTCTGATTTTTTTTTATCTGACCTGTTGGAAACTATCTATTCGACTCATCTACCTGACGAGAAATTGCATTGTGTGTACCAGGCATTAGGCCGCTGTCTATTAAAGCAAACACTACAGAGTCAAGTCACAAGCTACTCATTGGCCCTATGAAGCCCATGTAATCTGTGGGCTAAATGCTTTGGCTCCTCCCACTGGCCATGCCTGAGTGGCTGTTTTGGAAGCAGGCCTTTTGCAACGTATATATGCTGAATCAAGTGTCACGTGGAGTGGCAGACAATCTACTTGGCCATTTGCAGTGCTATGGATGCCCACTGTAGAAGCAGCTGAGAGTGTTATGGTCTATGCTGGCAGATCACGCTCTGGCTGAAGAGCCTTATAGGCTGTCCGTGGAAGATTATACCTGGTTTGTACAGACCCATGTGATGGTGACTACAGGATGCTGCAAGTATATAGTTGCATTTAGTCCCACTTGAACATACAATAGAGTAACCAAGCAGCTCAGGGTGACCCAAACTACTAGGAATGTATAGGGGGATAAAAGGAACCAAAAAGTCCTCCTACTAAAAAAAGCAAAGCTTGGTGTAATTGCCTTCTTAAAACAGAAGGAAATTTGCAATAATTCAGTTATAAATGAACATTTGTGGTTACCCACAATGCACACCTACTAAATATGCAAATTATCCCTTTTCGCCCTTGTTAAGCCAAGCAAGCATCCAGAACCGCTGGTTTATAGCAAGCCTATAGCTTTAAGTTTTACAGAGCCATATCAAACCCACATGTAAACAGCCTGTTTCAGACTTTTGGTCCTCATCAGTACATGGCAGGGATTGATAAGGCTGTATGAAATAGGGCTTGGACGAGTACAACAGAGTAACCAAGCAGCTCAGGGTGACCCAAACTACTAGGAATGTATAGGGGGATAAAACTGCTTGACTTTGAACTGCCATCTGGCTACATAGCACCACAGCAAACTAATTGCTTAGCCATCTACTGCCTATCCCTGCAAACACAGTGTGACAAGTTTCACAAACCTATTTATCCACGTGTGGACTAATCTCTTGGCCCTATTCGAATACTGAAGCCTTGTGGATAATTTATGCCCGTATTGTGTTAGTTTAGGAAGCTATCCCAGGCATGGCAGGCTGGTGGTTGAGCATCTGCAGAGTGGGATTGAAAATGTGTGGTGGACCAGCAACATTTTAGTTTTTAGTATTGGTGGTTAACCTTGTGTATTTATAATAGAATAAAGATTCAGTTTTCATACACTCTACTGTATTTTAACCGTTTATCTCCCTCATTCTTCCTGTTTCCCCTTTTCTCTCTATGTTTAAAGAGACTCTGTAACAAAATATTCAGCCTTATTTCTTCTATCCTATAAGTTCCTATACCTGTTCTAATGTGGTCTGTCTTACTGCAGCCTTTCCTAGTTGCACAGTGGCTGTATTATCTCTGTTATATAATCTAATCTTCTTTCCTCTGATGGCTTTGTCGGGCTCAGGCACTCAGGCAGGAATGTGCTGTTCTGCTTGTGATAGGATAGAAGCTATACACACCCTCTCCAGGCTCTGTGTGAGTCACAGACTGAGCTCCTCTCAGCCTATTACACTCTGGTTAGAAGCCATGTCTTGTTTGTAAACCCTGCCTAAAACTGGCAATTACAAGCCAGGATCGCAGCAGGGAGTGGCAGAAACAGCACAGAGGGGCCCAGGAGAACATAATGAATAGAATGGTATGCTTTTTATTGTAAGAATTTTAGAGTACAGATTCTTGGTACATTGAGGTACAGTGAGGAAGGAATTTTTCAAAAAGGGAACATTTTCATTTGCTGCAAAATCTGAAATTTTTCGAGCACCCCCATAGGAATTTCAGTTACAGAAGTAAATGGCACCTGGTATAATTTCCTTCTACAACTGAAATTCTTATGGGCGCCCACATTTCTTGTTTCTGTCTGGACAGCTCCCCCCCCCCCCAAAGTAAAATTATCCAGTGGCCTCAACAGAAAATGGGAGTAAAGGATCTGGGTGTTCCAACACCCTTAACCTATTTTGGGTCCTGGACGTAGAAACTACGTCCAGGAACCATGCGCGCTACAATGGCCGATCGCGCGCGTGCACGCGCGCTCCCGCCCTGCGGTTCGTTAGCCAGGCAATCAGTGAATCAGGCTATGGTGCCCAATCACTGATTCCTCTCCCCCGCTGAAAAAGCGACAGCTTCTCTCGGAAGCTTCGCTTTTTCTGTCTGTTCCCTCCCCGATGCGTCACTCTAAGCGTGTTACGCTTAAAGTGACGTCATGTAAACAAACTCATGGCCGCCATCTTGTGGCCAAAAAGTAAAACTACAACAAAAAGTAAAAAAAATTTAAATCAACACACAATAACATTAAAAAACTATGGTTTACATCCCACCCTCCCAAAAATACCCAAATAAATTGTTTAATATAAAAAAAAAAACCCATTACAATAACAAAAACTAAAACATGTAAATATTTACCTAAGGGTCTAAACTTTTTAAATATCAATGTAAAGATGAAATATTTCTATATTTTTTTTATTTTAAACTTGGAAATAGTGATCGATGCAAAACGGAAAATATGCACCTTTATTTCCAAATAAAATATCGCCATACATTGTGATAGGGACATAATTTTAACGGTGTAATAACCGGGACATATGGGCAAATACAATACGTGAGTTTAAATTATGGAGGCATGTATTATTTTAAAACTATAATGGCTGAAAACTGAGAAATAATGATTTTTTTCCGTTTTTTTTATTCTTCCTGTTAAAATGCATTTACAGTAAAGTGGCTCTTAGCAAAATGTACCCCCCAAAGAAAGCTTAATTGGTGGCAGAAAAAACAAGATATAGATCAGTTCATTGTGATAATTAAGTAGTGATAAAGTTATAGGCTAATCAATGGGAGGTGAACATTGCTCAAGTGAAAACGACGGAACGTGAATGGGTTAAAGTACTTCTGGTAATCTTAGTGTGTGCTTACCCACCACCTCGCTTATTTGTCCTAATACTCACAAAATATGCTGCAATAGCCATTGCAGCGTTGGATAACACTACTGCATAGGGGGCCTGGGTGGACCAGAATGTGTTCATTACCATTTTAATTTTTCTGTGTTCCTCTACCCTTTGACTTTATATCTTTATGTTCAAGTTGTGATGTGCTGAACACTGCATGAAAGTGTATGTTGCCAAGTTCACTTATATCCACAGGGCAAGGGAAGGGGTCACCACTCAAGCGTGTCTAGGTTTGGGGGCCTAATCAAAATTTTTATCAGATTTCTAGCTATGCCACCGCTGTGCTCACAAATCTGTGTTCATGCTCAACTAATTTTCTTTTTTTCCTTCCCATTCTTAGCTTGCATTTCTCCTACATCCAAAAGTTTCATATCTGCTCACCCTCCCCACAGCATATGTGGCAAGGGGTTGTATGCACAAAATTAAGTTGAACTTTACATGATTACATAATTAGCACAATAACCACTATACACGCAGCCTGCATATTGCTTGTATACCGTGCATTACTGGGTGACTAGTCAGCTGGTAATGGAAGTTATACAAGCAACGTATAGATTATGTAGAACACAAGTTAAGCCATTTAGGCAATACCAGTTATGTGTATTAAGATTGCACAGCGCAGATTTACTCTTCTTAGCAAATGATGCATCTCTCCACTTCTCCACCTGTATGCACTCAATGTGCGAACAAAGCAAACAGGGATGCTTTCAGTGGATTATACAAGTTATTTTTATTACTGGATAAAGGCAATACGAGGTGGGCACTTACTTCTAGAGGGTCCTAATCCACTTAGGACCCTCCCTGGCTGATTGCGCTTCCCACTCAATGTGGTACTCAAGCCCCTCAACTCAATCCTGTTTCCATGTTGCCCACTCCTGTCCCGACTAGTTTCGGCAATTGCCGTCTTCAGGGGATTATCCCCTGAAGAAGGCAATTGCCGAAAACTAGTCGGGAAAAAATACCAGTTATGTGGTTTGCATTAACATCCAGTAAGCTTTACATGGACAATCTGCAATCCAATTTTCGGAATGCTTGTATGCTGCAGACCGCAAGGTCAGTACTATAGTACTATTATAATAAAGGGGACGCATTCACACTGAATGTGTTCCAATTTTACCAATCCCTGCCCTTGCTGCATTTTTTCTTCTGTTTGCAACCAAGGCCGATAAAAAACAACAAACACCGATTTTTGGTGTGAAACTGCAGTTAGCTCTACGGACAAACATAAAAGGATGTCCTCCTGCAAATATGTACTAAAAGGCTTTGCAGAAGCTCTATTAGGGCTTGTAGAGGTGAGCAGTTAAAAGTAGTTTTTCTGCTGCTCCTCAAGCATTGCCATCAATCACCCAGTGACAATGTATGAATTTAGAAACATGGTTCAGTAAAGATTACAGCAGCTAGCTATTGGTCAAATGTCACACAGCAGTCCTTTCCAAATGACCCATGCATTTACCACCCATGTAAATGAGCACTGGGGCCCATATGCAATTCTGTTTTTCACCTGAGTTTTCTCCAAGGTGATATTTTTACAACTTCTCATAAAATGCCTTTTAAGCTATCAGCAAGCAAGAAAATACTCAATATGAATGTGATAGTACTATTTCACCAACATTTGGGTACTTTTTAAATTGTAAAATGCTGAAAAGTTAGTTTAAAGAGAAGATGAAAAATTATCTCCTAGGAGATAACTCAAGGTGAAAAAGTGAATTGCATATGACCCTTAGTGCAGTAACTTTGCCCCTATATCAATGCAGTTCTTGAAACAATGACCAGTTGGAGGATGTATCAGATTTACAATTCACTTGGTGACTAAAGGTGTGTGTACACACATAAAAAGATCACCCGCAGGAATCGGGATTAGATCCATCTGGTGACAGTTCAGGACAGAGCTATGGAGGAGGGAAGAGGGATAATGGCATGGAGCATCATGGATGATGGCACTTCCAGTGGGAGGGGTAAGGTGGAGGAACAATGTGCCCGGCTGAGTCAATACGGCACTCCAGATGGCTTGGCGATTCATTAGGGAAGCTGCACACAAGCTAGATTGAACCATCAAGCGTGTGTACGAGGCTTTAGAGTTGTACATTCAAGAGACAATCACCAATGAATCAATAGATGCATTGCTCTGTTTATTGAAAGGTACAAATCAGGGCCAAGAAGGAGAAGAAAGGGCATTGATACATCAGTCTGTGCATCAAACTTTAGCATATGATGAAAACAATTTCTAATAAACTGCTCAAAAAAAATTACAAGAACACTTTAATCAGAAGCGATGGCAATCACAAAATTGAGACTAGGAGCCAATATAGTGGTATGTTAAGTACATTTGGAGAGGTGAATAATAAGTGTACTCACAAAGGTAAGTTGCATGCACCTGCAACCACTGAATAGGTCTTGCTGGGTAATGCTGGGCATACACGAGTCGACCCGGCGGCTCGATTAGCTGCCGGATTGACTCCCGCCGTGTCCCGCGCGGGCAGCCGGATCAATTCCCGCTCGTCCTCGCGGGCGCTTCTCATCTTCCGCTCGATTCCCCGCTATTGTCCGCCCGTGGGGATCAAGCGGGGTATCAATCCGGCGGGTCATCGGACCTGTCGGAAATTGTCAATCGAGCCATCAGTGGCTTGACTGATAAGGGCGCATCGGCCTGTGTATGCCCAGCATAATACCCACACCCCTGCTCGGGATAGGATAGTAAGGACTTCATGTCCTGGTCAGTCACATCCCATCAATAGTTTCCTTTTGTGCTAATAAATATTTTTTTTCAAAACACCATTGGCTGTTCAAGAGGTAAGACAACCTCTGCCCCTCTTTTTTCAACTTTTTTTTTTTTTTAAGCATTTTATAACTCTTGGGCGCATCCATCCATCAGTTAAATTTTTAATCAGAGCATGGAGTGTATCAATCAGTTTCAGCTGCTTTAGTGTTAATAAATAGGTGCACTAGAGGGGAAACAGTGAGACAACTAAATGAGTCGACAGGTGTAGGCCATTTCCATTTATCACTACTTTTACATTTGGAAAGGTTCAGTATCACTTCAGTAGCATGAGGCAATACCTGGACCATACAGGGAAGTCTAAATCCTCTAGGATGGCACATTAATAACTTCCATTGCCAGAAGGTTTGCTGTGTCTTCCAGTACAGTCTCAGGAGGCAGGCAGTTAACAGGCCACGGCCATACACGGTCCTTAACCCAACAGCAGGACTGTTACCTGCTTCTTTGGGCAGGGAGGAACAGAGCCCTTGAGCAGGCCACTGGTGTGAATGTCTCAATCAAAAACAAACTTCATGAGGATGGATTGAGGTCCAGATGTCTTCTAGTGGACCTAGTGCTCACTGTCCGGCAAAGAGGAGCTCAATTGGCATTTGCCACTGGATGTCAGAATTTGCATACCTGCTACTGGCAGCCTGTGCTTTCACAGATGAAAGCAGGTTTGTCCTGGGCACGTCACAGATGTTTAAGGGCTTGGAAAATCTGTGGAGACTTGTCCCCTGTAACATCATACAGCATAATTGTTTTTGGGTGGTGGAGCAGTAATGGTCTGTGGAGGCACACAGAGCTCTAAAGGCTAGACAACTGCACACTGTCTCCCATTAGGTACTGTGATGAAAGCTTTGGACCCATTGTCAGACTGTAAACTGATGCAGGGGGTCATGGGTTTTTTTCTGGTGCAGGACAATGCTCGGTAATGCAGGTAATTCCTGAAGAATGATGAAATATTTCACTAGTGCAGGGGTTGGATTGTGACTATCAAGACACGTCTGCACTTCTAAAATGCCTACCTACAGTCAGAGTGGGTGAATTGACAGGGTTCAAAAGTTTTTTTTTTGGGGGGGGGGAAAGTAATTGTCCACAAAAAAGGCAGCCTTACTTGTAAAGTGTTCACGTCCACATTACATCAGACCTGAGCTCAGAACTTACTCTATGGTCTAAAATATACGCAACAGTATGAAAACTTTTAAAGAAAAACATTTGTTACAGCTGATACAAATCCTACAATAAATCTGCAGTGCTTGTACTTCATGCTTTCATGGAAGCAGATATATTGTTAACATCCTGTGCTTTCAAACGAGCTGATCTACCTTGGCAGAAAACAGAAAACCTGAAACAGGGGAGAGATCAAATTACAACTTTTGATTAGACACAGATGAGGGGAAATTAGACAGGCTAAACTCTAGAAATACATACAGGGTGCATTTCTTTAGATTTTCCTTCTGACCTGTGCAAGAGATCAGGTCCACTTTAAGCAGTAATGTCAGTATACAAACATTAAGACTTTTGTCAGGCTGGTGCTAAGTTGTGTACACACGCCAGATGAAAAACATGTTCGGCATTCTCCCATCCTGCAGAAATGTGACCGTTCATATGGGGATTATGGTAGTCTGTATGCCAATACATTTCTTTTATTTCAAATAACTATGGTTATTTTGAGTAAAAAGATTCTGCCCATTTTTTTAACATTGTAAAAAATAAATAAAAATAAAATACAATATTGAAATTGTTTTCAGTTACTTACCACTCCTGGAGCTCGGGAGATGGAATGAGACCAGCTGTACCATTCTTGGCATTTTCCAGTTTGCCTTGCCACCAGTTGTGATCATCTTTACTAATTATTTGGATAATGTCACCAACTCTAAACCTGATGCCTGCTTCTTTACAGGGTATGAGGTCATCCTTTGCAGGATCATATTCAAATTGTGCTCTTACGTAGATCTACAAAATAACACCTCTATTACTGTCATATAAAGCAAAACAGCCAGGAAATACAAAACAAAATCAGAGAAGAAACCTACAAGATGTAAAGATTAAACTATACAACATAAGAATATGCGTTTAATGTGGGTCCACAGGAAGTTGGAACTGCTGGGCAAAAGCATGCATGAAAGTGATCCCACTACTATTGTACTTTACCAAAATTTATTTTTGGGATATCCCAGGCCTCTCAAATATACTATACTTAAAGTGGATCCGAGGTGAACTTTTACTCATTGCATAATTGTGTTCCTTTCCTATTGTTTATAGGGCATTCCTCAAGCCAAATACTTTTTTGTTTTAATACTCTAATTTCCTATAAACTAAATAAACCATGCCCACAGGTTTTCAGAGAGCCTTGGCAGTGGTAATGGCTCATGGGAGCTCAGTCTGGGCAGGAGGAGGAGGAGGTGTTACTAGCCATTGATTTCAGAGGCAGAGGGGAGGAGGGGGGATTACGTTTTTTCACAGGCTTAGTGATCAAGATACAGATAAGCCTGCCTCTGTGTAATGTTTACAAACAACATGGCTGCTGTCATTGTATCACAGGAAGAAATAATCATTTTCTATTAAAGCTGTTTGCAGCTAGATTTGCTGTGTAAACTATCTAAACTTTAGATAAGATATATAGACAAGTTACTTGTTATAGTTAGTTTTTCATCTTGGATCCGCTTTAAAGCATTAGAATTGTTGGATGCCAAACAAATCTGAAGTAAACTTATGGCATAACATACGGAACCCACCACAACCACATTAGTGTAAATAGTTTTAAAAGCCCAAATCATGCTACAAGAAAGAAAGGGAGATTTCGGAGGGGTTTAGAGGTACGTACTATGGTGGACCATACCACTGTTAGCAGTACTGTGTACACATGAGTATTGGGAACAGTGATTGAAAGTACAGAGGTAGAAGGTAGGAATTGGATACAGAAGCATTAGTACATGAAACACTAACAATGGCTATATGTAATAAAGCAGCCTTTGCTATGGCACAAACGAGCACTCATTACAGCAGCAAGGTAGAGGGTAAAAAAGGTGTACAAGAATGGTTGAAGGTGCACTAGATAAACAGAGGAGAACAAGTGACAAAGACTACACTAGAAACCTCTTTAGAACTGGAAAGAAATTTAATTGAAAGGTGAATTGATGACTTATGAAGGGCCCTTCATGACAGTTTATATAATTCAATATGGTGAGTAATAAAGATTTAAAGTGAATCTTAAGTCTCCTAAAAAAAAAAAAAAAATGAGTTTTACTCACCTGGGGCTTCCCTCAGCCCCCTGCAGTCGACCGGTGCCCTCGCCGTGTCTCTACGATCCTCCCGTCCCCGCCGGCGACCACTTTAGGTTTCACCGTCAGGACCCGACAGGCATGGGAACGCGAGTGATTATTCGCGTTCCCAGCTACAATATCACCCCCTATGCTGCTATTGCTGCCAGGAGGAGGCCGCAATAGCAGCATAGGGGGCGATATTGTGGCTGGGAACGCGAATAATCACTCGCGTTCCCATGCCTCTCGGGTCCTGATGGCGAAATCGGAAGTGGTCGCCGGCGAGGATGGGAGGATCGCAGAGACACGGCGAGGGCACCGATCGGCTGCAGGGGGCTGAGGGAAGCCCCAGGTGAGTAAAACTCATTTTTTTTAGGAGACCTAAGTGCCTCTTAAACTAGTGCATATAAAAATCAGATAGACACTAGGTTAGATAGTAAAATTAGTATGAGGATGGTTGCTGAGCTGCGTGCCACTCTTTCTATAGTGACCGCTTATGAGCCAAAATAGGGGAGCAGTTTGATTAGTCCATAGGCGCAAACAAAATGGTGTCCTATTTCTAAAACATTTTTTGGTAGATATATCCAGCTTTTCAACAAAATTTAACAACTTGATCACTACACGCGGTGTTCTCCAAATGGGCCAGAGCAATGTTCACATTTCAGCACTCCTCCCATTCATTCACCAATAATTTTATCACTAATTATCACACCAAAATGATCTTTATCTTTTTTTTTTTTTGCCACCATTTCAGCTTTCTTTGGGTGGTACTTTTTGCTAAGAATTACATTATGTTTTATACATTTTAAATGGGAATAAGAAGAAAAAGATCAAAAAAAAAATTCTAAATTTTCAGCCATTATAGTACTGTGGATAAAACCCACACATTTTATTTGCTCATTTGTCCCGGCTATTACAAGGGTTAAATTAAGTCCCTAGTACAATACATGGTGACAATATTTTGTTGTTCATTTACACTATCACCAATTACAAGCCCTTATTTGCAAAATAACAGTAATAAATCCTCATGACATACATGTTAAAAAAAGACATTTAAAAAAAATGTAACTTTTTTTAATAAGTGTTTCATTTTGGTAACTATGGGAGAGGGGGAGGTAAGGAGTTAATGGAGGATTTGTTTATTTTTAATGTATATAGTGTCTTTATTTTTTGGCCACCCCCCCCCCCCGCCATCTGTGAAACCACTTGGCTAATGTATCCCAATGGGCTGGTGCACACCAGCGGTTTGCGGTTTTTAGCAAACCGCAAACGTGGCTCCAGTAGCATTTTTGCAGTTTGCAGATGCGTTTCTGCCTTAATGAGTATAGGAAAGTGGAAAACTGCTCTGAAATAAGCTAGATCAGAGCGGTTTTCCAAGCATTTTTGTTACAGAAGCTGTACAGTAACAGCTTTACTGTAACAATACATGAAATCTGCAAAAACTCGGTATACAGAGGTGCCAGAGTAGAGTAAAACGTTTTAAAAGCTGCTTAAAAGCAGAAGGGGATGTTAGGGTGGACTTACCTCCCTCTTACAAAAAAAGAAAACTCACTCGAGTAATAAGAATTGACAAATAATTTATTCAACTCAACAAATGCGATGCGGGCCCCGATGCAAGTTTTAACAATGGGCCCCCCCCCCCCCCAAGTACTCTATACATAGCAATTGATATGGCACACCAAAACCTGCTAATGGCAACTAGTGTCAGAGGTGCAAGAAGGGGGTGGGGAACAGTGTGTTAATGATTACCACTACTCAAAAAGTTTCTATAGAAGTGATTATTATGAGCACAGGACCAATAGAGAGCTAATACTGTATTTGAAGGAGGGTCCTTCGGGCCCCCTCTGGCCCAAGGGCCCCGATGTGGTTGCAACCTATGCCCCCCCACATTGCTACGCCCCTGTAAATCTACACCCCTGGAGCAAAGATGAAATTTCAAGGGGCGTAGATATACTGTTGACGCTCCCATAACTGGTTAAAAGCAATTTGTCACTTATTAATATTAATAAGAACTATAACAAAAAATGAAGTGAAGGAGCACCCATGCAAAAAAGGAAAAGGTGTGCTCAAGCCTATGGTCCCAGTACCAGAGACCAGTCTGTAAACAATCCAATGAGGCTGGCACCACAAATAAGTAAAAATAGCTCTTTATTTAAAAGTCACTAAAATGACATTATGTCAGATATAAAAGTAAAAAATAATGGCCATGCCGACAGCCTGCTGTTTCAAGCTTGATGCACTTTATTAAGCCATACGTAGCCATATGGCTTTATGGCTTGATAAAGGGTGTCAAGCTTGAAACAGCGGGCTGTCTCCATGGCCATTATTTTTTACTCTTACATCTGACATAATGCCATTTTAATGACATGTAAATAAAGAGCTATTTTTACTTATTTGTGGTGCCAGCCTCATCGGATTGTTTAAAAACGAATCACAAAATATGAACATAAACTGTTAAATGAAGAACAAAGCTTTGGGTTAATTAGTCTTGGTTCAAACTAGAACATGCAGTGCTGCATCTGTATTGTAAGGGTAGGTTGTACATGCACTGTTGTCCACAGCAGAATCTTTTGCCACTGTGGAGCAGATGTGTGCAATCCAGCTGATAAATGGCAATGCCTGTGTAAAAAAGTACCGGATATGTCTGTCCTTCAAAAATGGAAATATGAAACAGGCACATCAAAAACAGACAGGTATGAACCGACCCTAAAAATCATTCCCAGCTTTGCCTCATCCGTTTGTGTCCACTCCCCATTACATCATAGATGTAGGGCAGTAGACCTTATGTAAAATACAAAATAAACAGAGCTTTATGCAGGCTTCTGGCTTTAGTTTGTACTCAGTTTGCCAATGAACAATGTAGCTGGGATGAAAAACTGATCTCAAACTCAAAGCAAACAAAATGTCAAAATCCTGTGCACACCATCCCTTATTAAATAAATCCACTGTTTAAAGTTTACAGTGAGTACCCCCCCCCCCCCCCCCCCCCAAAGAAAAAAAAAAATCACAAAAAAAAAATCACACGAGTTTCAAGGCTGGGTTCATAATACGCCGCAATCGTGCTGTGGATGGTACAGTGGATTCTATGTATAATATGCTATGACTGTCATATTTTTGTTGGCATATCCATAAACAACATGTCTGAAAAAGTCACGCAGGACGGGATTTGCATTTTCATTGGTAATGACAAAACATGACTGAACGTATCCAATATTTAAAGGACCATTTGTAAAGTTTAAAATACATGTGTATCAGTTGTAGATTTGTCCCAGACTAAAATATTTTTTTTCTTATGTTCCAGTCACTTACAATATCCAGTAGAAATGTGACAGATCTGACCGATTTTGGACTAATCCATCTCACCAGGGATTCACAAATTCCTTTATGGCAGTAGCACAACTGAAACTGCCAGAATAGTGTCTAAAGGAGAACACTGGCTTTCCAGTACCAATGTAAAGGTCCTTTCCATTGAGCGCTTTTGAAAAGAATTAAAAAAAAAAACAAAAAAAAACTAGAGAATGCCAAATAAGCAGATGGGTAGTCCAAAAGTGACCACTACATATGAAAAAATACATTTAAAGCACATGAGATCTGCAGCATCTCCTGCATAAAACTCAGGCATGGGATTACCGCTCTGCGATCCGAATTTCCGTCCCAAGCCTGACTCGGGATTACCGCTAAGGAGGTTAATTCTGGGACAAATGTACAGCACATACACATGCATTTTAAATTCTACACATTTTTGTTACTATTGAACTTTAACATAGGATCTGTCAACATATTAGTTTGTGCACTGTTCAATTCTGGAAATAAGCAAGTTTCTGGCTCTAGTATGAACCTAGCCTATGTTCGGTTACCACTACACTGGAAAACGGACATTTTTATGCCTGTTTAACCGCAATGAAAATTTGTTTTATAAATAGGATCTGTTCACACTTACAATGGATCCGTTGCTGCAAGCAGAACACATTCTAGTATTGTTCGTGATTTTTCCCCAGAGAGCAGATCATTTTCCGATATGGCCTTTAGTGAAAACGCATCTGCCCCGGGCTCCACCCAGACCACAAACAGATTATCTGAGCGGACACTACACTGTTCCACTGGCTCTGGGAGTCTGGCTCAAGTGGGAACCTAGCATTACTGTAATTTGGGGAATTTTCCACTTGCTGTAACCAGAAGTTGTCACAGATAAGCTGTTCTAAGGTTGCAAATTTCATAAATCCGTTGTCTAAACTTTCCCCTTTACTACCGCTTGCTGTTAACATAGTAAAGGAAATCTACACAAAACTATAATTCACTAGTTTTACAATCCATTCGACAACATGATAATCTTAAGGAAATTACATATGACTATGAATGTAGTAGAAAAGCATAGATTGATCAGCAGATCAATCATTTAAATGAATGATTTATAATACAATTTATAATAAAATCAACGGAACATTTTAAAGGACATTATAATAAAAGGCGTATGGTTAATCTAACCTTCACTTTCAATTAATTGTAAACTATCAATATTTGTCATTGTCCGATACTGATAAATCATTCTATGAACATTTCTGAGCACAGCCAGCATTAAGCTGATCATACACTTCATTAATCTCCACTGAAGCGGTCAGAGATCTAATAATCACAGGAAGCCGAAATGATAAACTTTCAATAGATTTTAAACTGTTTATCAATTGAAAGTGTAACTAGGTGCGGTGGTAAACTTTTGTCAAGCTGTTTAGGGGAAGCAAAGGAGCTCACAGTCTAAGGTAACTACCATCAACTGGTATTAGCCACCTTTGGAGCATGTGTAAATGCACCTTGAATGCTAGTGCAAGTTGATTGCAGTTGCTAGTGTACATGGAACTTTATATTGAGTTTTGGTTCAGTTGCCCTCTCTTGTAAAGCTAGGACACTCAAGTTAAAATAATCGGAAGTCAAAGATACACGTACAGCTCTTAGAGTGGTTATCCATCCACAACTTTTTATTTTGTAGAAATAAAGTAGGGAAACGTCAGCTCATCTGTCACGTTTTATTTATTAATCAATAATGTGTCCTATCTGAGAATATTGTAAACTTCATGTTAATGATGACCCTGTCACATATACTGAAAATGAGAATACGCTTCTCCACACGGTCACTGACAGCAAACCTTATAGATTTATATAATTTTTTTTTTATTATTATTTTTGTCTATAGCTCGTTGGGAAGCTTTTTTCTCAACTACTCTCTCTGTACTCGGCAACCAAGAACCTGGCAACTATTAAAACAGGTTTTTAAAGGGAACCCACAATGAGAGGTATATGGAGGATATAATTCCTTTTAAACAATACCAGTTCCTGGCTGCCCTGCTAATCATTCTGGCACCAGTAGTGTCTGAATCACATACTTGAAACAAGCTGGTTTTGTTTAAAATTAAACATGACATCCTCTATTATGCTTCGCTCTTCAGGCTCCCCTTTAACTCTTACATCTATCTGAAAAATATTTTGACTGATGCTCCATTTTAACGCAAAATTGGTGCAAGAACGACTCCCACTGTGTCGTGGATTTGGCATACACCTATTAAAGGATACTAGAGGCAAAAATAAACGAATGAAATAAACGATTGTATCTATCTTCCTTCTCTTAAAAATGACTTAAGATATTCCACAGTTGTATTTTATGTTTAAATCTACTTTTAAAGTTTTAACTGTTTTATTGTTTTTGCTCAGTGACACATTCATTGAAGTATGCCAGAGCTGAAATCTATGAACCATTGACCCTTTTTATCTGTTTCCTGCTCTCAGAAGCCATTTTCTGCTAGGAAAGTGTTTTATAGTTGGAATTCCTTATCAGTGAGGGTCACAATGTAGTCACTTCCTGTCTGAGTCAGGACTGAGTCAGCCACTTACATACCTGATATTTAACTCTTTCAGGCAGAGAAAGAAAAAAAGGAACAGCACAGTTATTAGTGTGCTAGGCACTGTACATATAGATGTCTATCTCATCCTGTCACATCGGGTATCCTTTAATCTAACATACACGGAGGGGGAGAACCAAAAGCTTTAAAGATATATTAGATGGTGTGAAAATAGTAATAGACACCAGTCTGGACAATTAAGGTTTTGGTATCTGGATGGGAAATCTTGTCTATAATAATATCCTTGGAACTTATAAGGTTTCTTTGGCTTGTGTTATTCTCTGCTATGGTTTCTTTTATCAAAAATTACAAAAGAACACAGTTATAAAACACCACAAATATAACCTAAAATGCCTTAAGTAGGGTCACACGAACAAAAATTTACCTGTGTGAAAACACACAAGTACATTTAGTTTGGTGTAATTTTATGTGTTTTGTGATTTTAATGTGAATGGTGAATCTTATGATTTTTGCTTTAATAACACCCCAAAATATTAACTTTGACTACTCTTAACACTAACCATAACTCTATGGTTCTTGTGTGTAACTAGTCACACTAACCTGAAATCTAATGCTGGAAACACCCTGATGTTTAAAAGATTGATTCTCAAAACAATCCCATCTGCTTTGCTAAAAAAACAAAAACAAAAACACAACAGTGAAACAACTGAAAATGGCACCGACAAGTTCTGACCATAATGACAATCAAAATTAGCAGGAAAAAGCAATTAAAACAAAATTTTTCAAATCACATCATCTGCCAGCCTGGTCCATAGGCTGTACCAGAGACACACTGCTGCAGCTCTTAGTGCCATGTTACTCACAAACTCCATTTACCTTAAACGGAGGAGAGCTGTGGCTGTTACAACCACTACATCACTCTTCAGTGTAGGCCTATGGAGGGGGAGAGACTATGGGGTAATCGGCTATTTAGCCTACCTCTAGGAGAGAGAGAGAGAGAGAGAGAGAGAGAGAGAGAGAGAGAGGAAGAGAGAGGAAGAGAGAGAGAGAGAGAGAGGAAGAGAGAGAGAGAGAGGAAGAGAGAGAGAGAGAGAGGAAGAGAGAGAGAGAGAGGAAGAGAGAGAGAGAGGAAGAGAGAGAGAGAGGAAGAGAGAGAGAGAGGAAGAGAGAGAGAGAGGAAGAGAGAGAGAGAGGAAGAGAGAGAGAGAGAGTATGTGTGTCTAGACAATTATGCAGACAGTTGGAAGCCTGTTGGAGTGAAACAGCATCTTTTGTCAGATGAGGGACTTGGAAGAGAGGAAACGTAAAACAGAATTCCGGAACAGGATATTATCATCCTTTAGCCAGATACCACCAACATATTATGAAGCTCTGTGCAAAAATATGACACGGGTGAGAAAAAAAAAACACAAGACATTTGATTTACTGTTAATGTGCATAAAACGTGCATCAAGTCAGAAATACTTTTACCTCACTGCCCACCCTAATAAGGTACCCAGTTAATACCTTTTAACGCCCAAAAGTATGGGCATTGCACTTTTCAACTCTGTGCAACCAGTTCGTTTTTTTTTTTTTTTTTAACAGATTATTCATTTCGATCTAATACAATAATGACCTGCAGAAAATTCATTTTCAAGTTGGAAAATCACTTGCCTTCAATAATGGTTTTCATATCTAGAATGATGTACTGGCTATTCAGTTTATCAAATCTTAGAACATGGTAGTATGGATAGCCATATTCTGTCACATGCTTTCACTTACTGTTAAATGCCTGTTGTAATGGGATGGATCTCATTAAAAAAATATTCCAGGTAGCTCTCTTGCCTGCTAGCTACAGTTATTTCCTGAACGTCATCTAGCAAGCAAGGACTTAGGTACACACTCAGTAGATACAAGTCACCCAAAGCAATCTTTCCCTTAACCAGTTACAGATGAGCTCATTCTTTCCGATAGAGTGTGTTGCCCACAAAGCCTTGCTAGCTGCAGGGTCTGAGTAACCCACCGCTCTACTCATCACAACCTTGGTCTCATTTGCTCTAAGTACTCCACACTTGCTTACCTGGACATCTCACATTTTCCCCTCTCTGACCATGACCTAGTCGCATTCTCACTCTCTGCATCCTGCCATACTCACCTGCCCCAGGTTGTTGGCAAAGAGATCTCTGCAAGCTCACTATGACCTCATCTTAACCAAAACCAACCATAACTTTTCCATCCTCCTCGACCTCTCTTTTGCCTTCAACACTGTTGACCATCGCCTACTCCTCCAACTTCTGCATTCTATTCGTATCCATGACTACGCTCTGGCTTGGCTCTCCTCATTTTTCTGATCGTTCCTTTCAGACCTCCCTTACCACATCCTCTTTCCTGCACACCACCCTATCTCTTGAAGTTCGCCATGCCTCTGTCTTCGGCCCCCTACACCTCCTCCCTTGGCAGTCTTTTCTCCTTATTTGGTCTAAATTATAACCACCCTGCTGAGGACACCCAAATCCACTTTCACACCCTTGATCTCCCCCCCCCTACTCTGCATAAAATCTCCACTTGCTTGGCTGTCTTCTCCTCCTGGAAGTTCAACAGATTCTAGAAACTCAATCTGGAAAAAAACAACTTCTGAACCTTCTCACTTCGCTCATCCAATACTCTCCCTAATGTCTCCATTACCATCAATAACCACGTTAATTCATCCTATCTAACAAGCCCGATGCCACCCTCGACTCGGTACTTTCCATTACCACCCCACCCCCCATTAAAAACATCTCCGGTTCATGCCATTTCCATATCTGGAATGTTGTTACAATTCGCCCATAACTATCCACCTGACACCAAACGCCTCCTCTACATGCTTGTCATCTCTTGTCTGGACTCATGCAACATGCTTCTTTCTGGACTTCCAGAGACCAGACTCCGACCCTTGCAATCTGTCATGATGCGGCTGTCAGGCTTATCTACTCCTCCCAATGCTCATCAGCTGCCTCATTCTGCAAGCCCCTTCTTTGGGCACCAGTCCCCCTTTAGAATTGAATTCAAACTCCTCTGCCTGGTTTATAAGTTGATACACCATACCTGCCTCTTGAACATCTCAGATCTCACTCAGAAATATTCCCCAAATTGCACCCTTAGCTTCTCCATCACGCTACATATGTCCATCCCACATTTCAACATATCACATGTGAGGGACCAGTACTTCTCCAGAGGACCACCTACTCTCTGGAACTTTCTTCCACCATTAGGTTTGCCCCACCTTCAACTCATTCAAGCAGACCTTAACAACCCGTGTGTTCACCCTTGCCTACCCATCTTCATAGTACTCAAACCCACCCCTGGACTTACACGCCATCCATTCCACCCATTGTGTCACCTCTCCCCCCAAACGCCTGTAAGCCTGTATGGCAGGGCCCTCCTCTCATGTTTAGTGCTCCACCACCTAATGGACATAGCGACTGCTTTATATATTGACCCCTTGTTGTCTTGTGATATATGACTGGTCTATGTTGTAATGTCGCCCATATTTGTTGTACAGCACTGCATAATATGTTGGCGCTATATAAAGTGATAATATAAAGGAGGAAGAGGGGATAATGTGCAAGAAGTGGTCTATTACTACATCAGAAGAGGATTTTTAAACTTGCAGATAGGTACATGGGTGGCAGCCAAAGTCAGAGGACATGTGCACTAGGTTTTCACCCATAATAATCAGGACCAATCATTTTGGTCAGTCTAATGGTTGTACGTAGCTTTAGTTGCTCCCTGTTCATTGTGTGCTTGTGCAAATGAGACATGACGAAAAGGATATCGGGATAAGTTATTATGAAAACATGGAGGATGGGATTTGTTAAAAGACTAACAGCAACATATTATAAAAAGAAATGCTATTCACCTGTCGTCCTTTAGTTTGGATAGTTGATGGTATGTCCTGCAGAATAAAGTCAACCCAGAAGAAGACATTTCATCTTACTAATTAGTATTTTTTTTTCTTTTCATAAAATCACAAGTAAGTGTAACTGACAAACAAGATGTTTAGCATAAGCTTAAGAAAGCAGAGCAGGTTTAAAGCACAAAAATGATGCATAATATAATGAAAGTATAGTTAAGTACTGTCATCTTCAACACAAATGCATTAGCAAAATATAGCAAGTGTAGACACTACACATACACACATCTTGGGAGTGCAAGCATGTAAGCAGGCTAGACCAAAAACTGTCAGTGGTCTCTTCAACGTTAATATTATATTGTGACAACTACAACACTAATATTAATGAAAGCAAAAACTCATAGGATTAAAAAAAATGCTTAACAAGGTTATTACTACACAGTCTATGCAGAACAAATTTAAAGTGATTTGCTGTGTACACAAGATAAAGAAAAAATAATACTTATAACAATTACACAACCTTTATAATGAGCACAGTCTAAGCAGTACATGATTTTATAGTGAAAGGTTATATATGCAAGAAAAAAAATCATATTTCAGGCTCTGGCCTTAAAATGAAGGCCTCAGACATACTGCTGAGAATACATAATTAAATATGTGGGCATTTTAAGGCAATAAATAGCAGTATTAGCTGTGCTCGCGTCTTACATTTTTCATGGGAATAGTTTATAGCAAAAGATAAAATAAAATCAAAGCACATTTACGGGGAACCATGCATTGTCAATATATATATAGTTTATGAAGAAGCGGTGTGTGCAGAAGCAGCTTTAAGGACATCATACAGCAAGCAATTTGTGTTAAAGATGTTTCAGAGAAAGATCTGAGACTGCAGCTACTGCATTTTTTTCTTTTAAATAAACTGCAGTTGCACAGAGGGGAGTAAAGAGAGCTTAACGTTACAAGCCAAACTTATGCAGAATATGTGCAAATAACACAGTAGCAGAGGGCACACCAATTCTTTAACTCAGATAGCGGAAACTAAATTCTGATTCCAGACAGCTTTCTGAATATTTACAGGGATCCATCACCTGCACATAGTGGAAGCAGCCTTTTTTGTGGGCCCAATTAATAAAAAACATAATCACTGCCGCACAAGGAAGGAAGGAAGCAAGCTGTGGCATCAAAAGGATCTTTTCAAACAGTAAACATAGCTGAAGAAAACATGCCTGAGTTCTCTACACAGGAAAGGATTTGGAGCATAAAAAGGTGGTTGCAATAACTTTGTGGAGCCTATTTAACAGGTATTGTTGCTTTAAAAACATTGAGAACCCTGCCAGGCTCAGTTTAAATAGCCTGCAATATCCTAGTAGCACTGTTGCTTTCTCCTGTGCAGATGTACTATGGAATACAACAGTAGAATTGACATCTGTTATTACTGCTAATGAAATGCTGCTGGACTTGTCTGCATCACAGATGCTCATGAAATATTTCCAATATGTCTTTAGCTCACAGGGAAATGGCTGCCTCCAATGACTGAGTGGTCCTAGACAATTCACAAGATTACAGAAAACAATCCTCAAAAATGCTTCACCCATGTTAAAATGGCAGTGCATATCCATGAATGAAAAAACAAATATACTGATACAAAACTGGAAAAAAAAATTCCCTTCACCCTTTTTGTGTGTATATGCAATTGCTGATCTTACCGAAATAGAATTGTTAATGCTGCTATGACCATTAGCTGGGGACTGTCTGGATGTAGAGGGGGAATCTCTCTGAAATAAGACATAAGTTTTATTAACACATTTGACTGTGATGCAATAATGCAATTACCATGGCATTAACAATATGTAGAATCTTGACAGTAAGCCTGCCTTCTGGTTGTATTTCAAACCTTCTTATTCACATTTGTTTTTGGTGCACTGTTAAAATTAAAATCTGTATTAATTGCAGTTCCCTTAATCTCCACTAAGAGGAGCTCATGGCCCAGACAGCAGCACATAATACATGGTCCATTTGCCACTCAGCAGTTTAGCAGAAAATACATCTGCTTCTCACATAGATGTAGAGAGAATTACTAGTAATCGTAAAACAAAAATTTACCTGGAAGCCAAAACTAATCTCAATGAAATACATAATGTGTCCATACTCATCTTAACAAAACACTAAGTGAGAAATTACTTGACAACATGAATACTTCCAGCTGCTTGACTAAGACATTTCCAAATTATTATCAAGAATGACCAGATAAACCTGGAAGATTTCTATGATCAGCTTGGCTTGCTAAGAAGAAAGTAATAGCAGCACTTTTGTTAACACTTAGAGAACTGTGGGGATAACATGAGCAGGTGCATTACTGAACAAATTTCAAAATACAAGCTCTGTGGCCATCATCTTCATCACAATTTACACATTTTGCGATTTACCGATTTGGACCAAGCATGATGCCAGTGGAGCGGTCCCTCTGCATGGTCATTCCAGGTCACTACTTTGTTACATCATGCATTGAGAATCAGCAATGCAGTCCTGCACCTTTTAAATTTCAAAATAGAAATGGCAGCTATACTTTCCTTACCGATTCTCCTAAAAGTGGGTTGAATGCAAACTTTTAAAAAAGTTAAAAGGACAACTGAAAGGGACTCCGAGCTCACCCAAAAAAAGAAAGTTGTACTCACCAGGGGCTTTCTCCAGCCCAGTGCTGGTCGGGAGGTCCCACGCCGGCGTCCTGGCTCCTCTCCTTCTCCCCGCTCCGGAATGGCTGACAGGCCGCAGCCCGGGCGACACTCTGCAGAGTGTCGGGCTGCTCCTTCTGCGTATGACGCGGCTGACGTCACACGCCGGCCGCCTCACGTCATCACGGCGGCCGGCGTGAAAGTACTGCGCATGCGCGCTTTAATCGCGCATGCGCAGTACTTTCACGCCGGCCGCCGTGATGACGCGAGGCGGCCGGCGTGTGACGTCAGCCGCGTCATACGCGGAAGGAGCAGCCCGACACTATGCAGAGTGTCGCCCCGGCCTGCGGCCTGTCAGCCATTCCGGAGGCGGGAGAAGGAGAGGAGCCAGGACGCCGGCGTGGGACCTACCGACCAGCACTGGGCTGGAGAAAGCCCCTGGTGAGTACAACTTTCTTTTTTTGGGTGAGCTCGGAGTCCCTTGAAATTAGTAGAATATGGAGGCTGACATTTATTTCTAAACACTACCAGCTGCCTGGCAGCCCTGCTGATCATTTGGTTGGAGTAGTGTCTGAATCACACCAGAAACAAGCACACAGTTAATCTCGTCAGATCTGACATTAAAGAACAAGTGATCCCCATGCTAACCTAGAAATAAAAAAAACACATATATAAGTAGATAAATACTAGTTCTACTTACTTAACAGATGTATTGCACTGTCAACATTATGATTCCTGTGACTTGTATTAAAGTGTACCTTAAGTGTCCCCAAAAAAATGAGTTTTACTCACCTGGGGCTTACCTCAGCCCCCTGCAGCTGATCGGTGCCCACGACGAGTCGCTCTGATGCTCCGGGTCCCGCTGGCGGCCACTTCCGGTTTCGCCGTCAGGACCCGTCAGGCTGGGGAACGCGGCTGATACTACGCGTTCCCAGCCAAAATAGCACCCCTATGCGGCCATATGTCCGCATAGGCACCCGTATGCGGACATATGGCCGCATAGGGGTGCTATTTTGGCTGGGAACGCGTAGTATCAGCCGCGTTCCCCAGCCTGACGGGTCCTGACGGCGAAACCGGAAGTGGCCGCCAGCGGGACCCGGAGCATCAGAGCGACTCGTCGTGGGCACCGATCAGCTGCAGGGGGCTGAGGTAAGCCCCAGGTGAGTAAAACTCATTTTTTTTGGGACACTTAAGGTTCACTTTAAGGAAAAGCAGAGAGTCCTACTCTAGGCAGTTTCCATCTTTGTTACCTTTGACCTCCTGACATTTCCTCCCTCACTTTTTTCCTCCTATTGCTAATAGTGTATACTTTACCCACCCTCCTCCCAGAGTCTTCAGACACTCCCACTGAGGTCTATACTAGGAAGTGCTTATGTCATTAGAAGGAGGGGAAAGAGGATGAATATATTATGGATAAAAAGACCCCCAGCAATGGCAATGCAATGGAACTCAAAGGGCCAATGCTCCTAAGGTATGTGATAACTCCAAACCATAACAGCAGAAAACGTTTTGAAGTTTTGAATGCAGGATTCACATCTTTATCACTTACTACACTCAGACCAGTTGCTGTTGAAATTTGATTTTTATGGTGACAATCCTGCTTTAATATCAGAAACACCTGATCTGCTTCATGCTTGTTCAAGGTCTAAGGCTAAAAGTATTAGAGAGAATCAGAATAGGATAGCCAGGCAACTGGTATTGATTAAAAGGAAATAAATATGGCAGTCTCCATATGCCTTTTGCTTCAGTTGTCCTTTTAAGATACACACCTCAGCAGAGGGGAGTCTCTGGATATATGTGCTCAAATGGGAGATAAAAGGCTTCTCCCCCATTTGAGCACACTATTCCAGTGCTGGGCCCCTCTGAAGCACCGCCCCACTGCGCCAGTGCAAGAAAGCCTGGAGCCACCTCTGCATGGCTCTGTGCCACTGCGCATGTGGGGGCCATTAGTGCATCTGCGCATATTCACAGACGTGAACATGGCTACAAAGAAGAAGGTCCTGGCGACTAGTGGCAAGCTCAAGAAGGATTGGAAGATCTAGAGGATTACTAAAGTGAGTATTTTTTTAAATCACAGATTTCCTATAATAAAGATGTAAAGCATACACCATCAGTGAAAAGTCTTAGAATGTCCCAATATCTACCTCAACTGAAATTCAAGCAGCTCAAGCACATGAATACCTTGAAATGTTACAAAAGATAAGTGTTGATCTGCCAGAGGTTAAACAAAAAGTGAGGTTACCCAAAACTGAAGAGTAGTGTACACGTCAGAATTCTATTAAATTACCTTTTACAGCAAACAAGAAATGGTTTAATAACTTATAGCTGTTGTGCAGCAATGGAGTGGATCAAGCCTGTTGTTGCTATCAATTCCCAGTGTCCCAACTTTTTCTAGGCTTCTTACAACCCCTTCTGTCTGCATAAAAATAGTTTTGGGACATACTGTGGTACCACACCCTTGTGAGCATTGTCTGACCAATACAGTACTGCAGAAAATAGTGTGTTGCTTTAAAATGGGAGAAAAAGGCAATTTACAATAGGAAGAGAGAAAGACCATCATAACACCCAATAGTGCAGGTCTTTTCTACAGCCAACACGACTAAAGATAGGGAGATCAGACCTGAACAACTGACTGTGCGCAGTCTGGGTGTACAGACTGATTGGGAATTAAAAATTGCTCACCCTGCACAAGTCAGCAGCGTTAAATACTATTTGCCCTCTATGCCACCACGGACCAAGGAGGAATTACGTAATTCGGCTTTCAGCTGGAGCTCACCACCAAATTACGCTGTTTTTATAGTAATTTGGGCTCAGTCTTTTGACGGCAGCCAAATTACTGTCTGAGCGCCGCATTAGCCGTAATTTCTATTACGGCCTATGGTGGCGTCATGTGCGTTGGAATCTTCGGCACTGCTTTTACTTGCTTCAATCGCTGGAAGCATTTAAGTCCAAACACAAAGAGACACCTGTTTAGTATGGGATTTATGAACACCTGACTACTTCCTCTGTAAAACAGTCCAGCCTTCAACCCTGTATTGATCTGAGTCATATCTATGCGCTTTGAGTACTAAGGAAGAAATGGTCCAGACATCACACTGTGGGAGGACCACAATATCAGCCATACAGATATCCCTGATGAACTGTTTGAGAAAAGGTAAAGATTTCTCGAGGGAAAGTGAGTATCGGCTACTGATTGGGACGAAGTTCAATCCAAGGTTAAAGTTCCTCTTTAAAGCCCATTGAGTTGGATTGGGATGAACCGGACAGAAGAGTGAAAGCAAAGCAATGTACAAGTGCTATACATTATTGGGAACTTAAAGCGGATCCGAGATGAAAAACTAACTATAACAAGTAACTATATATATTATCTAAAGTTTAGATAGTTTACACAGAAAATCTAGCTGCAAACAGCTTTAATAGAATATGATTATTTTTTCCTGTGATACGACAGCAGCCAAGTTGTTTGTAAACATTACATAGAGGCAGGCTTATCTGCATCTTGAACAAAACAACCTAATTCCCCCTCCTCCTCCCCTCTGAAATCTCTGGCTAGTATTACCTCCCCCTCCTCCTGCCCAGACTGAGCTCCCATGAGCCCTTGCTACTGTCTGAAAGTGCCTTGGCTCTCTGAAAACCTGTGGGCATGGCTTGTTTAGTTTATAGGGAATTAGATTATTAAAACAAAAACAAAAAATGATTTGGCTTGAGGAATGCCCTATAAACAATAGGAAAGGAACACAATTATGCAATGTGTAAAAGTTCATCTCGGATCCACTTTAAGCAACACAGCAGGGAAGAACTTTCTGAAGAATATTTGATTTCCATTGTAAAAAGAATGCCATGCGTGTATTTAGCAGTTATATCTATCAAAGGTAGCTGCTGAGGATAGTCAATGTTTAAAATGATGCAAATATTGTACACAAATTTATGCAGCCTGAAAATGGACAAATCTAATAATGCCAGGGTGAACTCAATTGATCAATTTTAAAGTTGCATAAACCGCATTATCCTACATCAATTATTCACATCTCATTGAGCATCCCTAGAGGCTACTTTGATAAGACAAAAAACTTTAGAATACATTTTGGTTTACACTTGAATTCCATTATTTCTTTAACTTCAACTGCTTATTTGTTTTAGGCTTTGCAGAGTACAATGAGACATTGAACTGCTTGACTTTTAATAAAACACTGGGAAACTTGGGGTGACTGGTAGTGTATAGTCACATTATAGCAAGACTGACTAAAACAAATTGCACTCAGATTTCATTTATATATTTCAAGGCCGGACATTCTTTCTGATATTTTTACTTTTTTGTAAGTATATTAGGAAAAGTTGGCCAGATAATGGACCTGTGGATGTTGCAATTTACAATAAACAACATATGCAACATATGTAAACAAAAATATATAAACAACATATGTACCACTATCCAAAAGGTTCCAAAAGTAATAGTTATTTATTTGGGTTGGAAAAAAAAAAAAGAAAAAAAAAAAAAAGACATATGTCCATAGAGTTCAACCAGATTAAAGAGAGAACCTTTTCTGTCCAAAATACACAAGGGTGATAAGCAGAGGTTTATTCCTCTAGTTGCATTAGCACGAATGGATGACAAAGGAAATGTTTAGAAGGTAAAGTAAAATGCTTAGATCTCTTTCACAACAGAGCCGATTTCTGGTGCTTTGACACAAAGTCAGAACTTTACTTTAGCCAAGGTAAAATGAAAATCCATAGACTTTCATTTTACCTTTTACATCTAATGCTGAGTTTTAGCGTGGTGCGGTACGACGCATCCGGGGCTTTTAATTGTCCGGCGCTGGTGGTTTCCTGTTGGGTGAATTATTAAAAGATAGAGATTTTCCAGCAGCTCCTTCATGTCAGTCCAAGACTGCACGCCTGAAGCCTGATATGTGCTGCATGCATTGCCTAAGCAACTCTTATTTAATAAGACAATCTGCACAAAGTCCATGGCAACTGTCACTCCAAGTTTGCAACGCTCTTCAGATCCTAGGAATACAGAACTGGACTGACATTAAGAGGAACTGTAGTGAAAATAACATAACGAACAACATTGCTCATTTTTTACAATATTAATTTATAGATTCAGTCAGTGTTTGCTCCGTGTATCTTTCTTCTCCCTGATTCACATTCTGAAAGGAATCACTGGTGGCCACATCTTTAGTTCTACCAGGTGATTTGTGCGGAATGTTAGATTACTGAGAGTTCTATGCACAGAGGGAGACACTGCTTGCTTGGCAGTTGGAAAAACCTTCAAATCACAAGTCTTCCAGGTTTGCGGATACAAGGTGAACTGGATTTCTGAATTATGTCCACAACTTGAATCCACAACATGGAAGACTTGTGATTTGAAGAATAAAGAATGAAATTTTCCTTTAAAACCCCTCTTTCTCTGCTTGGACTTATGTATACATTGTGTACTGCTCTAGGGTGGAACAGTGCGAATTTTATATAGGCTTTTAGTTGGAAAAACCTGTTATTTCCCACAATGCAATGAGGTTCATAGACAGCAAACTCTCAGGACCACGGTCATGACATCACACTGGGGGTGTCACCACCCTGATGATCTATTTGAAAAAAGGTAAAGATTTCTCATGGGAAAGAGGGTATCAGCTACTGACTGGGATGAAAGTCAGTCCTGAGTTAAAGTTCCTCTAAGTATTGCTGGGCTGCATTTACTTGGTCTATAATTTTAACTTGCATACATAAAGACCTATAATTTAAAAGACCGATACTCACTCCATTACGATATTTAAATTGTTGGTGCAGGCTAGCCAGGCACAATAATTTCTGATGTCAATTCTCATCTAGGTAGGGGGTAGGAGTTTCACCTGTATAATTATCAACACTCATGGCTTATCCATTCACTGATACCATAGTGGGAAGACACTTCATTGAAAATTTTGACAGGCCAGGATGTATTGGCTCATTCTACATATAATGGGATTGGGCAGCACATTAAGCAGCACTCTGGTAAAGGGGGCACAAAATGTTAACTATACTGCTGTTTGTAAGTAGTTATTCTGTACTATACAGTAATTATACAGCATTTAAATCTGTTAACACGAGTGACATGCAAGCAAGTAGACCTGTCTGCATGCATCTTATACAGTGTAGAGTATTCCAGGAGCCCTAAATTCTAGGATACTTCGATACATAAAAAAATGGTTAATAGTTTAGATTAGTCCGACCAATTCCTTGGTTAGCTCTGCCCTTTCCATTTTCCAATCCTACCTATTAGACTAATGCAAAGTTCAGTGACAAATTATAAACCTTGGAAGGCAGGAGGCTTTGCAGTGAATTTCAACAAGCAGCACATGTATTTGAGAGTAACTTAATTTGGGCTCCAAGGGATCTCTCTGCAAGGTATATGGAGGTACATGAAGATATGTAGAGTTAACGTAGACTTGAAGAATACTAATCTTACTCCAATTAGTAAAAACTAAAGAAAGGAGATCAGTATGCTCAAAAGGTCATGCTAGGTAAACTTCTGAAAAAGAGAAAGATATTTTATAGTTCTAATCAACCATATGAAATTTCACCAACTATTACATTTCAGGAACAAGTTTCATCAATATTAATTTAGTCCCCAAACTGATGATAACCAGTACTTAAAGCACACATCCAAACTGCAAAGTTCTATGCAAGACAATCTAATAAACAGCTGAAGAGACAACAGGTGCTTGCCTGAAAAAATAAAGCCATAGGAGAAATGCAATATACTCTATACCAATTTTTAAAAGTTCTAATTTGCTCATGTCATACAAAAGCACATAAGAGCTTATCGGACAACCAATGAACAATAATCTGCAAAATGCAATAACTGAACACATTTTTTTTTAAAGATTAAATATTACTGGCTGCTGCACAATTTCTGCATTGGCATCGACATGGAAAGATCAATTTTAAAAAAAAGCCTATATACTATAACTCTACTTAAATAACTCCTTAATAAGAAAATGAAAATACTACGGGTAAAATAGTATAACGGAAATGTTATTTTCAGAAGAAAACAGACTCTAAAGGAGTGAGACATATATGGTTCCGTTATCTTTGTTGTAAAATTGGTGTGCATGATCTACTAGCACAGGCAGAAAAAAACTTCTCAAGAAGCATATAACAGCCATTAGCAGGTGGTTAGAACCAAGGTACAGGAAGAGAAGGTGGTCAGAGTATGGAGGAATTACCTCACAGGATGAAGATTGGGTGCGGTAACTTGGAACAATCTTGAAAGTGATGCTACCCCGCATTTCTCTCTGAAAATATAAAGAAAGATGTTTAACACCACAAAACTGTAAAAAAACAAAAACAAAATTCATCACAAACAGAAACACTAACACTGAATAAAATTTCCCTCCAAATTTTTAACCTTTGCAACATGTATTTTATAAATTGTACTATCATTCATTAACATGCTTCTAAGCAGTATTAAGCAGGACAGTGCAAATTAAACTAGTCAAATGAAAAAAGTACTGGGTGTCCCTCTGCTGCAGCTGAGAGTCTGGGTCATGGATGTAGCACATAAGATGGATAGACATAGTCTTAATTATACAGAGACAACATTTGTGTTGACTAAAATTAAAGTAAAGAACATACACAAAAGTTTATTAAAAATAAGGATGTGAAACCCAATGTTTGGCTGTCTGCACATTGATCCAACATGTCCATTCCAACTCATGTTGGGCGTACTGGAAAAGGAGTGAGGGCCTGAGCCCACCAATGCAGATGTGCGCAGTTGTGTCCGCTTTTCAGCAACACATCAATATGACAGATGCTGAAAAGTGGACAGAAGCAGACACAACTGTGTTAGTGGGCCTCGGGCCCTAAGGGGAGGACAGTTATGTAAAGGTGCAAGGTGGAAGACTTTGATCATTTACCTGATCTACTACTCATTGTATAAAGTATGGATATCATAATTTAGCAGGGAATTAGCCAATACAATCAGCCAGCAGTTTAATCTACAAAAGGAGCCACCAGAAATGCCATTTCATTAACAAAAAAAAACAGGACATGAAAATTTTCTATGCATCTACAGATATCTTCAACTGACACCTGTGTTCATAACTACAGATTAAATAAAAGTACAGATCAGCGAGAGTGATTTAGAATTTCTCTTTAAACTATGCCATTATTCTAAGTTCCTTACTCCATGTATCACAGCAGATTACAAAACATGTTTATAAAACTGGAAAAAAATATCTGGCACAGATGTAGTCAGAAAAGTACAGCAGCAAATGGCACAGCTAGTGTGCAACTATTCACTGCACCCCGAAAGGCGTGCAGAAGACATCTATAGTTCAGATACACTTTTTAGTTACATATACACTTTGTGATAAATATTTCTTGAATTTTTTTTACAAAATATTGAAAAACAGTTAAATCAATCCTTATGGTCTCTCTAGCCAAAACCCCTAGCCCCATACAAAGCAATATAAGGAGCAGAATAATCTCTCATTCAGAAGATATTGTAATGGGTAAAGTATAGTTTACATCTACATATCAATTTTATAAATAGATATCCAACAGTTCCTAAACTTTTTAGTAGTACTTCTATTTTCGTAGACACTTTTGTACAGAGGCAAGCCTACATTTATGAGTGCTATAAGTTCTGTCAGTCGGTGCCATGGGGTTCTTCCACCAGTTTCTTAGCATAAAATATAAGTAATCTAGCTATTAAACACTGCCGATATTTAATTGAAATTTCTTAGAAAAGATCAAGAAGCAGGGCCTTGGGAGTACATGGAAATTAATTGTCGAGTCTGGTGAGGATATACATTTGGCTCCTGAACATCTAAGGGAAAACCGTATCACCACATCTTCAACAAATATCATGAGCAAGGCTCTATTTAAAAGACTCTATATGATGTTAAATACGTTTTATAAAGAAATATGAGTGGTCAGCTTGTGTCGCATTGAAGTAGGAGTTTTTAATAGCGTGTGAATTGACTTCAGGCTACTCTTCTTCAGTCAAATCATGAATGTCACATTGCCAGGCTAAAAGAGGTTTCTTAAAAGTCCCCATATCACCAGTCAACAGCACCCCATGTTACGGTGATGTGACCCGTGTAAGACCAGAGTGGATTCGTAGTTCTTCAATAGGATGTGATTCCATAGTTAAGGGGTGTTCATCAAACTGGGTTTTGATGGTGTGGTGGAGTTGAAGATACCTGTAGTACACATAATTTGGTAAAAAATGCTGATCTTTAAGAGCAATTGAATTGCATGATATCACTGCTTTCTATAGTTTACAGCTTAACAATACCTTCATCCAGCCATATAGGAGGATCAGGTGGTAAATTCTTTTAATTTAGCAATATTCTATAACCGGGTGAATGGAGATCCTTGTCACCCCTTCCCTTTTTTTAAAGGCATAAACCCACCTGCCAGCTCCCAAATTTGAAAAGTGGTAATTATAGGCAGAGCAAAAAGATCAGGGCAGAGTGGGCATCCCTGAATCGTACCACGCTCTAGGTGAAAGTACAAAGACTCTGTCGTAGCCCTGAATTACCCTTACACGCCCTGCACAGCATAACATTGCTGCTATGGGGCACCTGGTTTCAGTGCCTGGCGCTAAGCATCATGCGCTGAAACTACCTGCTTCATTGTAGCATGGTATATGATGATAAAGGCAAGAAAGTATCTCCAATATAGATTTATGGCATACATTCAATATTAAGTCCACTCAACAGTGTTGATAGCTTTTTCAGCAACAAGGGATGCTAGAACCTAGATCTTGAATTGACATGTTGAGTGGAGAGGTCATTAACTATTGCAGGTTAAAGTGGACCTGAACTCTTGCACAGGACAGAAGGAAAACTGAGAAAGGCACCCTGTATGTATTTAGAGAGTTTAGCCTGTCTAATTCCCCCTCATTTGAGACTATTCACAAGTTGTAATTTGAGCTCTCCTGTGGCACATGAATGCCATGGTAGATAAGATCATTTAAAAGCACAGGATGTTAACAATATGTCTGCTTCCATGAATTAGGACGTAGAAACAGTGCAGATTTATTTTATGATTTATATCAGCTCCAACAAAGAGGTTTTTTTGTTTTAAGGTTATTATGCTGTTGCGTATCTTTTACTGCAGAGAGGACGTTCTGAGTTCAGGTCCACTTTAATGTCACTGCCTTTTCCCGGAATGAAACCAGATTTGCCTTCATGGATGACAGAAGCAATAATTCTATTTAATCGTATTGATAAGAACTTAGCCAGTATTTTGCGGTCTACATTTAACAGGGAAATTGGCTTGTATGAATAGCCTAGTATGTATCACATTCCTTTTTATATAGGACTGTAATCAAAGCTACTGCCAGGATAGAGAGGTAAAGCCTGCATTGCTTTTGAAATTTAACCTTTTTGCAGTCTCAAACAAATTATCTTCTTCGAGATAGTGCAATGTATTTTGAACTCAGCTGGCAGAACTCATTGTGCTGTAAATTCTTGGAATGCTTTGATGTCTCTGCTAGCAGAGGATATAGAAACTGAAAGAAGAAGTCCTTTGCTATTGTCTCACACTGCCTCCTAGTGGGCAAGTGGACATAAACACACATTACAGCAGTACTAATTAGTAGCAAGGTAATGTAACAAATAAAACAATTGCTAAAATAAATTGGCCTGAAGCACTTGCAAGCCTCTAAATAAATTGGCTGCTAAAGGGTTAGAAAAGGCAACAGGACCCCTAGCACCTATACCACCAAGATGCACTTCTGTGATACATTTTTACATTGTGATGTACAACTGTGATGAATTTTACAATGTGATGTGATGTACCTCTAAATCTTCAATGAATCATGCCACCAAAGGTACAGTGCCAGATTCACGTTTGTTTACTGCTCTATTTGTTTTTAAATTTTCCTTAAAGTCCTTAAGTAGCCAAGGCACTTTTTTATAGATTATATATAGCTTTCATGGTGAGTAGTAAAGGTCAGGGGCTTTTCTAGTCTTAAGAGTTATATATAGTAGATTAGATATACAGTGGTGTGAAAAACTATTTGCCCCCTTCCTGATTTCTTATTCTTTTGCATGTCTGTCACACTTAAATGTTTCTGCTCATCAAAAACCGTTAACTATTAGTCAAAGATAACATAATTGAACACAAAATGCAGTTTTAAATGATGGTTTTTATTATTTAGTGAGAAAAAAACCTCCAAATCTACATGGCCCTGTGTGAAAAAGTGTTTGCCCCCCTTGTTAAAAAATAACTTAACTGTGGTTTATCACACCTGAGTTCAATTTCTGTAGTCACCCCCAGGCCTGATTTCTGCCACACCTGTTTCAATCAAGAAATCACTTAAATAGGAGCTATCTGACACAGAAAAGTAGACCAAAAGCACCTCAAAAGCTAGACATCATGCTAAGATCCAAAGAAATTCAGGAACAAATGAGAACAAAGTACTGTAATTGAGATCTATCAGTCTGGTAAAGGTTATAAAGCCATTTCTAAAGCTTTGGGACTCCAGCGAACCACAGTGAGAGCCATTATCCACAAATGGCAAAAACATGGAACAGTGATGAACCTTCCCAGGAGTGGCTGGCCGACCAAAATTACCCCAAGAGCGCAGAGAAAACTCATCCGAGAGGCCACAAAAGACCCCAGGACAACATCTAAAGAACTGCAGGCCTCACTTGCCTCAATTAAGGTCATTGTTCACGACTCCACCATAAGAAAGAGACTGGGCAAAAACGGTCTGCATGGCAGATATCCAAGGCGCAAACCACTTTTAAGCAAAAAGAACATTAAGGCTCGTCTCAATTTTGCTAAAATACATCTCAATGATTGGCAAGACTTTTGGGAAAATACCTTGTGGACCGACGAGACAAAAGTTGAACTTTTTGGAAGGTGCGTGTCCCGTTACAGCTGGCGTAGAAGTAACAGCATTTCAGCAAAAGAACATCATACCAACAGTAAAATATGGTGGTGGTAGTGTGATGGTCTGGGATTGTTTTGCTGCTTCAGGACCTGGAAGGCTTGCTGTGATAGATGGAACCATGAATTCTACTGTCTACCAAAAAATCCTGAAGGAGAATGTCCGGCCATCTGTTCATCAACTCAAGCTGAAGCGATCTTGGGTGCTGCAGCAGTGCAATGATCCAAAACACACCAGCAAATCCACCTCTGAATGGCTGAAGAAAAACAAAATGAAGACTTTGGAGTGGCCTAGTCAAAGTCCTGACCTGAATCCTATTGAGATGTTGTCTCATGACCTTAACCTCCTGAGCGGTATGGACGAGCTCAGCTCGTCCATCACCGCCGGAGGCTGCCGCTCAGGCCCTGCTGGGCCGATTTGCACCAAATAAAGTGCAGCACACGCAGCCGGCACTTTGCCAGCCACGTGTGCTGCCTGATCGCCGCCGCTCTGCGGCGATTCGCCGCGAGCAGCGGCAAAAGAGGGCCCCCCTAGCCGCCTGAGCCCTGCGCAGCCGGAACAAAAAGTTCCGGCCAGCGCTAAGGGCTGGATCGGAGGCGGCTGACGTCAGGACGTCGGCTGACGTCCATGACGTCACTCCGCTCGTCGCTATGGCGACGATCTAAGCAAAACAAGGAAGGCCGCTCATTGCGGCCTTCCTTGTTTATTCTGGGCGCCGGAGGCGATCGGAAGAACGCCTCCGGAGCGCCCTCTAGTGGGCTTTCATGCAGCCAACTTTCAGTTGGCTGCATGAAATAGTTTTTTTTTAATTAAAAAAAAACCCTCCCGCAGCCTCCCTGGCGATCTCAATAGAACGCCGGGGAGGTTAAAAAGGCGGTTCAAGCTAGAAAACCCTCAAATAAAGCTGAATTACAACAATTCTGCAAAGATGAGTAGGCCAAATTTCCTCCAGAGTGCTGTAAAAGACTCGTTGCAAGTTATCGCAAACGCTTGATTGCAGTTATTGCTGCTAAGGGTGGCCCAACCAGTTATTAGGTTCAGGGGGCAGTTTCTTTTTCACACAGGGCCATGTAGGTTTTGAGTTATTTTTCTCACTAAATAATAAAAACCATCATTTAAAACTGGATTTTGTGTTCAATTATGTTATCTTTGACTAATAGTTAACGGTTTTTGACGAGCAGAAACATTTAAGTGTGACAAACATGCAAAAGAATAAGAAATCAGGAAGGGGGCAAATAGTTTTTCACACCACTGTAGTTGGCTCGATTTCCTCAAGAGTGATGCCAACCACCAGTGACTCAAGCTCTTCTGTAGTAAAATGAGAGAGTGAGAGAGTGATATCTACATAATAAAGATTAGTTTGCAGTGTAGAGGTTTTAGACATATAAAATTCATATAAAATATCTCCCGGATGCCTCAACTCTACACCAGAGTTATAAGTTTAGCAATAGGAGTTGGGCTTTTCTCATGACCTACCATTTGAGCTAGTAATTTGCTAGCTTTGTCACCATGCTCAAAAATTCTAATTTGCTTAGTTTACCATTTAGTATAGCCAATCTTTTTTTTTTTTTTTTTTTTTTACTGTACTAAGGTAAGAGAGCAACTGGACTCTAGGCACAGTGAGTCAATGGGGAGAGAGCCATCATAGGCGACCAGTAACTGATGCACCAAAGTCAAGGACCTCCTCCAGAGGTCTGAAATTCCTCTAGTTAACATGTATCAAGGATTATCCTGCAAAGGAATCATATATTAAGTCTATTCTGGATAATATACAAAAAGAGGACAAGTGGCATGTAAACCCTTGGCTATTGGGGTGCTTTCATCGCCATACATTGATCAGGAAGTAGATTTTTTTACTAGCCAGAGTGCTGGGACCTCTGAAGATCTGGGATGCAATCTATCCTTAGATGGGTATCGCGCTCTTCTAGTGCTACCTGCTAGCCCATGTGCATGACCACACCCTCACATTTACACATTAGTTTTCACAGTAATTGTATGCCTCTGTCTTTTTTTTTTTACTCTTTAATTTATATGCATGGCCTTGGAAACTTATTAAATTCATTAGGTTTTCAATATTAATGCTTTTTTATATTGTACACATGCTCGCAGACAGCTTGCAAGATAGCAATTAGCAAGGGGTGTGCAAAAATGCTTACACTATAAAGAAAACCTTAAAGAATTATACTGCTTTTGGTACAAAAATGGTGTGGAAAATAAATGCCAGGAAGGTATAAGTTAGGTATTCGAAACTAGAATAAAAGTTTTTTTTCTATGTGGGGTGTCTTTTTTTTAACAACCTTTTTGTGTGAAAATAGATACCCCTATACCAATCTAGGTGGGGAAAGGTGGCGTTATTAGGCTGGCATCTGGGGCCCCCTCTGAACTTAACTCAGAGAGATACAAATAATTCGGAGTTGGAAACTAATTTTGTATGCAAATTTATGCAGCCTAAAATGGTACAATTGAATTCTACCTTGGCATGATTTACTTGGTCCACTGTCAAGTTGCAAACATTTGCATACAACATTTGCACATCACTGTCCATCTGTAATGAGGTGCTAAATTATTACCAGGATTTATATACTGTTATGCCATATATAAAATGGTGAAAATAAATGCCAAAAAAAGAGTAAAGGCAAATCTGACTGGGCCACTGTAAAGAAGTTCTTTTTTGATTAGGTGTAGATTAACCACTTCACCACTGAGGGGTTTTACCCCCTGACCACCAGAGCAATTTTCACCTTTCAGCGCTCCGTCCATTCATTCGTCTATAACTTTATTATTACTTATCGCAATGAAATGAACTATATCTTGTTTTTTCCGCCACCAATTAGGCTTTCTTTAGGTGGGACATTATGCCAAGAATGATTTTATTCTAAATGTGTTTTAATGGGGAAAATAGGAAAAAATGTGGGAAAAATTTATTATTTTCAGTTTTCGGCCATTATAGTTTTTAAATAATGCATGCTACTGTAATTAAAACCCATGAAATTTATTTGCCCATTATTCCCGATTATAAAACCGTTTAAATTATGTCCCTATCACAATGTTTGGCCTCAATATTTTATTTGGAAATAAAGGTGCATTTTTTCAGTTTTGCGTCCATCCCTAATTACAAGCCCGTAGTTTATAAAGTAACAGTGTTATACCCTCTTGACATAAATATTTAAAAAGTTCAGTCCCTAAGGTAACTATTTATGTTTTTTTTTTATTGTTTATATTTTTTTTTTTTTTAAATTACAAAAAAAAATAAAATTGGGGAGTGTGGGAGGTAATGAGTTAATTTATTATGTAAAACAATTTATTTGTATGTGTAAAATGCATTAGGGTGTAGTTTACTATTTGGACACAAGATGGCCACAGTGAGTCTGTTTACATGCGACCTGTAAGCGTCCGGAAGGACGCTTACAGGAAGCAGTAGGAGGCTGGAGAATCACAATGATCGCGCTGTTTCTGAAAGAAGCAGCAGATCATTGCGGGGGCTTAGATCAACGAACAGGAATGGATTTTCCCGTTCATTGATCTCCGGGCAAGCGGGCGGCGGCGTGCACGAGCGGCGGGCGTGCGCGCACGAGCGGCGGTAGCGCGGACAGCAGCGGGAGCGCGGAAGGTACGGATTTCTCAGTCCCTGTTTTTTTAGGAGGGAAAAAAGGGGCGGAGAAATTCGTACCGCCGGGGGTAAAGTGGTTAAGGGCTGCTTGGAGTCATTAACTCAATGTACAACATTGAATGGAAACATTATGAATCTCTTATAACTAAAGCAAAAACACAAACTGTTGACACCTCTAGTATATAATTTTAAACAACTGACCAGCATTTTTTGAAGCTGTTCCACAGTTTGGTTTGCTACACTTATTCCATTGATTTCCCGGATCTCATCACCTACATGAAGGGTACCTGTACAATAAATAAAAAAAATAGTCAGTCCAGGATGTCTCCGTAGCACCACCTAGAAAATATATACACTTTTTTTTTAACAGATAACATTTTATTGAAGATTTTTCGATGTAAAATTACATAAGTCAGTATTGGAACCAAAGGATAAAGGAGGGATGTGGGAAGAGGGGAAAGTAAAGAGCACCAGGTTAAAAGGGTATATATATTTAATAGTCAACAAATTCTTGACCGAAAAAAAAATTATGTTACAAATAGAACATTTGAGAATAAAATTGGTTTACAAAACTAGAGGGAAGAAATATAAAAAAAAAAAAAAAAAAAAGGAAAAGTGGAACGGTTACCCACAGCAATTCTAATCTTCATTTTGCATTACAATTATGTTTGTTTGGCTTGTGTGCCATTTAATATTGCCAGTTTCAATATTTTATGCCACTTTTTAAAATTGGGGGATTGTGTCTGATGGGTTGGTCTGTCACGTCTTGGTCCGCAGACACAGGTACACTGGTTTCTAGGACAATTGGCGCAGAAGTTGCTGTCGTGTGGTATAACCTGACATTTGGAACCAGCATAACGACCCTTAAGTTTAGCCAAGGTCATTAGTTTATTTGAAGAATCTTCTCTTGCCATATAAATCTATGAAAGTATTTTTTAATGCTTATAATGTGGTTTGTAACATTGGCGGTGAATAAACTAAATAGAACATTCAAGGCAATTTTGTCAGCATACCTTTTAACTCCTAATAAAATGGTACATTTTGTGTTCGTTTTTTCTAAATATACAATTACATTATGCAGCTGTTAATGATATGAATAAGATTGTTAAGAGAGCGAGCTTTCTGAGCTACCTAAAGGGTATCAAATCAGATATTGCATTATTACAGGAGTTGCATCTTAAAGGAGTTATCAAGCAAAAAACCCTTGCCCCCTCGCTCTACTTACCCACGACTTCCTCCAGCCCCTTGCAGCCGACATGTCCCACGCAGCATCTCCACTCCCAGCCGCCGGGCCCAGGGTCCCCACCTATGCAGAGGCTGACCTCTTCTACTGTCAATGAAGTCCACGTTGTCCGTAGTGTGCAGTTTTAGGTGCCGCATTACAGGTTAGCCAGATAGATTGTCTCTCCCTCACCGCCGCTGATACCTTCTCCAGCTCCCAGCCCCATCCTCCAGAAAGTCCTGATCCGCATTGCCGTGCTGTCCCCCAGCACAACACGCTTTTCTCCCAGCATGGCCCCCCCCCCCCCCCCCAAGCACATGACACACCTGTCCCCAGCACGATTCCTCCCCTTCCAGCACACTTCTAGCCTGGACAAGCGTGTGGCTCCTTTGGCCCCCAGGGTGATTTTCAGCTCGGGAGTGAGGAGGCGGATGGCGCTCTGCATTTCTTGCAAAAGGCTCTCCTCCCAGCCGCCTTGAGCATTCTTGCCAGCATCACGTGACCAGTAGCGGCGCCGCATCACATGACCAACAGTGCCACACTCTCTCCATGTCACCAGCGTCGCCGCTGCCCGCATCACATGGCCGGCAGTGCCGCTTTCCTCTCAGGCGAAACCGGTTTCCCAGCTGCTTGAGCGTGGCAATGCGGAGGGGGGCCGGGAGCTGGTGCAGAGAAGGGCACAGTGGCAGTGTGGAAAACCGTCCTCTTTGACAATCTCAAGATCGTCTTGCCGCTGATCGAGATTTCGGTTTAAAAAACGAAAATCGTTGAGCCCTAGGAGTGGGGAGGGTTTTTTGCTTGATGACTCCTTTAATAACTTAGAATTAGGGTATGAACTACATTTTACTACATGGTAAAAATCTTTAATACCCTTCTTTAAATAAAGCATGGCATTTGTATATTGATCAGTAAAAAAACACCTTATCAAACTTGTAAAACTTTTGAAAGATGGGAAACCGGAAACCATTATGAATAAATTCTCAGCTGGGAAAATCATAGTGTAGGCTCATGAAATGAAACATTATGGACATTCATTTTTATAAATCATGCAACTGTAAATGTGGTTAAACAGTGCCTCTCCTCTAATGATTTTTGTAGCTCCCATTATTTTCAAGATTTCTGTAGAGACTTTTCACCCAGTTTATAAAGCATAGACTATTTTTGATGGCGTTCCTAAATATTTATTTTCTATTATGAGCAAATATGATATCTAATCTTTCCAATGCAAAGATATATTACAGTTCATTTTTATATATTATTGTTCATTCATCTAATATTGTTCATTTTGATCACACGGCACATTTTCTTAAAATTTACATGTTGCTCCTTAAAACACTCTCCCTCCACTAGTTATCAGCCTTCTTGCAACTCTTGCTCGATACATAATCAACAGAAACAAATCTGAACTTTTGAAGATCATGTGCTCCATAGTACATAACCTTTTTTTTATATAAATGGACTCAGAAGGCAGTTCTATCACCGTGAAAAGTATGTAGTACACCATTTCAGCTTCAGCAGTTAAAAAATGAGTTAGATCGTCCAACATACCAAACTGACTTTAGGTAAAAAGTTTTAATGTACTCATTCAGACCTCAGTAAACAGCTCGCATACACTTTAAAATGCTTTTACTTTGGCCTCCTGGGGAAAGATTATATTTCTGCTGCCTGCTTGGTGTCCATCTGCTCCACGCGTCCACTACATTGGAGACCGAATCAATGCAGCATCTCTTTAACCACACGGCCATTAGTGATGCAAAGTACTGTAGGAAGTCCAGATTATGGATGTGGCCATGTTGAGATGTCCATATTTAGTCTCCACTGATCCACATCCATTTATTTTTACCTCTGGGAGCCCTGACTGTGGGATTCACTGCTGACACACACACACACACACACACACACACACACACACACACACACACACGTGTGACTTATCAAACTATAGGTTATTTATCTCAATATATAGTTAGTTCTACTGAGGTTTACTTTTTGCAGAAGAAGCCAAGCGTCTCTATGGGTTGCAGAAAAAAAAATCTCACATTAAGTTAGCTACACTGAAAACAAATGAGAGATCCTAAACAATTGATGGTAAAAAGATCTGGCAAGGAATGGGATTTCAAACATTAGTGCTAAAGTAGTTAAAGCAAATGTAAAATGACTCGGGTGGTTATGCTCATGTCTGTGACAGGATCAGTCATACATATACAGAAAAGAGTGAAACAATTTCTGCTGGGTTTTTTTGTGTGTGTAATCACTGACCTCCAGCCAGCTACCCAGTAGTATAGAGTGGTGGTTTTGTTGACTTCATGAACACAAACAATTAACACAATATATTTGAATTTATGAAAAACAAAAGTTTGCTTTCTTAAAACAGAAAGAATTTGCGATAATTCAGGTTGGAGTGAGCTTGAGATGTCTCCCAGGGCATCACTGCTGAATATATGCAAATTAACCATTGTACCCTTAGAAGCTAAACACACCTCCAGAACCGCTGGAATGCAATGATGTGTCAGCTTGTTCATTTGTACAGAGCCATAATAATCCAACATGCATACAGACTGTTTCGGATTGTTTGATCCTCATCAGTGCATGGCATGGATTAATTTGGCTCTATGCAGTAGGGCTTGTAACACGGAGAGGTACAGACTAACCAGCAAGCTCATGGTGACCCAGAACTCATTGGAGTGTGTAAGGGACTACAATGGTCCTAAAAGCCCCCTTACTAAGAGGTTAAGAAAAACAAAAGTTTGATTTCTTAAATTTATTTATTTGAATTTATGCTTGGGGGTTCTGTTCTACATTCCACTTCAGATACTATCTGCATGAAGCTTGTGTGCTCTTAGTGGTAGGTTAACTGATTTCTGGACAAGGCTATAAATTGCATTAAAGACCTTTGAGCATAGACAAACAAAAAGGCAGGGACTGCTACAGATGTATCCAAATGTTTGGCAAAATAGTATGTAGTATGTGAGGCTATATAAATACACAAAATTAATTACCATCCGACCATCTATTGGACATATGCTTAGATGATGCAACATAAATATCAAACCAGGTTAGGGCCTGATGACAAGTCAATGGAGGAAGATATTCTGATAAAAAAAATGGTGCAAGTACAACTTGAATAACCAAACCTCATGTTCTAAATTAAATAAAATTGAAAACAGGAATTTCACTTGAAGCATTTCATTTCTAATACTGAAAAAAATTTGCTACATAAAATATCAAGATCTACAAATGTAAACGTTATTCAAAACACATTTCCCGATGCCAAGATCCAACAGTTATTTAAACGAAGACATTCATTTTACACTAATTTCACAAATACTAGTTATATAGTGTAAACAAATTCAGAACAATACAGATGATTAGAAATAGTTTTTAGGCTTCACTCAGAATGTTATTCATTTATAACCTAACAGTAAAACCCTTTCATGCTTGACGGTAAGAAACAGTGAAAACCCTGACAGGTTGTGCAGCTACGAAATTATAAAAGATGTGTAAGCATTGCAATACCTTGTCTGTGAATCATTCCTCCGTGCATAATTCGCGCAACAATGCAGTGGTTCAGTTCATTCATCTTTAGCGTAATACCCTGGTGAAAATATTTAACATTTAATAAAAAAAAACATATCTAATTATAACTCCAGTTTTTAGAATGGTAAAAAAAAAACACAATCTAAAAACAAACAAAAAACAACAAAACAATTTAAATTTTACAGGATTTCTAAAATAAACAAAAACAAATTATCTTGGTTTTGAGTAGCCTGAACATGGATTAAAACTGTATCTTAAGTGGGGAAATCCCTATACTGAGAAAAGCCATATAAAGGGGAAAGACACAGCAATAGCTTAATCTTTTTTTTTTTTTAAGACATGAAGGGCCCTTTTCCACTAGCGATCGCAATCACGAGTACCAGCGGTAGCGATTTTTCATTAATTCTGTTATGCGATTGTGATTTTTCATTTGCACTGCACTAGCACTCTAAAAATCGCTCCAGAAAGCGATTGCGATTTCCAAATCGAATCACTACAATGGAAAATACTTCTCATGATTTCTATGATGAAGTAACAACCCTAGAGATTTAAAAATCACTAGCGATTTGCTATTTTGCGATTCAGCTGTGCAGTGGAAAAGTGAAAAACTGCAAATCATTAAGAAGGAAGCTATAAATCCCCCTTTACTCAAAGTACAAAAATAAAGGAATACCCAACATGGAACAGTAAGAGGCAAGGGTTTCATAGGAGAAGTGGCATAATTTTTAACATAAGTCTTAATTCTGAATTCAATAAGACAGACATATATACTATAAAATATAAAAACAGTCAAATTATGTTTTACAGAGAAGTCTTATTGTTAAGAGGCCTCATACCCACTAGATGATTTGTCTCTGACACATTGAACAGGTGGATATAGAATTAAAAGCTATGTGTAAATTCTGCATTGAAACCCCTTTTAGCTTTTTATCAGTCCCTTTTGGGTATTCATATATATTCAAACTCAAATTGGCTATAAAAAAGTGTGTAAGCTGAAAACAGTAAATATATGCTTTCTTTGATCTAAAACTAAAAACTTTAAAGGGACACCGAGCAGTGCAGAAACTATGGAAAGATGCATATCATTTTAAAGCTCTCTTTCTCCAATGATATATAAACTGCTGCCCTACGCCTTGTAGTTTTCGCTATTTTCGCGATCGAAATTGCCGCGGCTTCGATCGCGAAAATAGAGAAAACTAAAAGGCGTAGGGCGACGATTTAGGTGTTGCCAGAAAGAGGAGAAAGAGAGCTTTAAAATGATATCCATCTTTCCATAGTTACATTGTATTAACCACCCTGGCGTTCTGATCAGGCAGCACACGCGGCTGGCAAAGTGCCGGCTGCGTGTGCTGCACTTTATTTCATCAAAATCGGCCCAGCAGGGCCTGAGCGGCAGCCTCTGGCGGTGTTGGACGAGCTGAGCTCGTCCAGACCGCTCAGCAGGTTAAACAGGGCGACTTTTTCTCAAAGTCAGCAGCTCCATTCAGCAGAAAAAGTCGCCCTGTTTAATACAATGTATTAAATGTGCGAAAACTAAAAGGCGTAGGGCGGCGATTTATATACCATTGGAAAGAGGAGAAAGAGAGCTTTAAAATGATATGCATCTTTCCATATTTTCTGCACTGCTCGGAGTCCCTTTAAAGAAAACCTGAACTGAAAATTAAAAGTCAAAATAAGCATACACAAGTCATACTTACCTTTCAATATTGTCAGAACTGGAAGGGATTATTGTCAGAAGTAAATGGCGAGCTTCTGAGAGGAACTGATGGCAAGGTAACTATGTAATGTTCATTTGAAGTTACCTCATGTGTTTATTTTAAATACAGGTTCTCTTTAAACTTGAATTTTTATCCCTTAGACCGGCAGGTTTTTTTTCCTCATTTAAAGTACACACAGTGCCAGCTATGTTTGCATTGTGTTTATTATAGGTCTTGCCTAAATCTACATGTAAGTCCAAGTAACTTTTTGGGGGTTAACCCTTGCAGAAAATGGCCCTGGCTTTTTTTTAATATCCAGTAAAGAAAGGCAAAGATCTTTTTCTGCAAGGGGACATGATCTATGCACCAGAATCCAGTTGATTGGGGGTCCAGTGAATCATATTAAACAGACAACATGCTGGGACATTCACATGGCCAATGACAGGTTGGGATGGCCAACAGGGAAGAGTGTAAGCTTCCTGGCCAAGAGCTTTTTGTTCCCAAAAGCAGATGCCATCTTAATTTAGCTTTAAAATTCCTAAACTTTGGCAGTGATGAAATGCCTTTTATGTTACATACTTACAATCGACAAGGCTGTCATATGAAAATCAGAGGAGTCGGAGTCGAAGTCAGAGGAATCATAAACTGAGGAGTCGGATGATTTTTATACCGACTCCACAGCTCTGTCACACTTACTGCAGCCTGAGAAGGATTTCATCCCATTTGCTTTTTTGTGCTGTGTGTAATCTGTTTACCCCCTACCCCTAAAGCACAGAATTAAGCAAAGATGGTAGCTGCCTTTGAATATATTTTAGAGAATGCATCTACTGCAGACAACTCCCAAGTACCATTTCAACTTTTGCCAGCATCTGTCTCTAAGATGGACATTAGTACTTGTGCACAGCTGTAGAGATTTTGATGCATTGTCAAATAAAATCAGAGGTGGCTGGAGGTTGTAAGCGTATGGCCTGGTTTGTGTTTAGTGGGACAGCAGGTCTCCATTCTTTGAAACTCTTTCCATCCCTCTGGGAAGTGTACTTAAAAAACAAAAGCACATTTTTGGATAGAAACCGGTACAGAAAAAAAAGTAGAAAGAAAGTGAATAACTTTGGGTAGTTGCGGAAGAACACCAAAATGTTTTGTGATTGTTGTGTTGTAATTGTTAATGCGTAACCATATTACAAAATTAATAAAAGAATTCTCTTTAAAAAAAAAAAGAAAAAGTGAATATTTACAGCAACGGAAGCAAGAAAAAGGTTTAGAAATGTTTAAGTATTTACCATAGGCTCATCTGTATTTTTCTGAAACTGAACCAATCGCACACGTGTAACATTTTCCATATCCATATCACCGTTTGCACTTTCTGGAGAATCTCCGTTCAGATAAGGAGAGGTTGGGGGCGGCGTAACTCTTAGAGCGTCATCACTGTAAACTTCATGGGCTACCACATCATGAGTTTGTAGTAAGGCCTAAAATAAAAGCAACAGCATTCTTTTGTCAAGTTCTCTTTTATCAAATGGTGTAAGCGTATTAATACCATTAACAACAATAAAGTGAAAACACTTTTACTTGCAAGTGGTATAAAACACTATTAAAAAAAAAAACATGGGGACCCGACAACAAAAGGTATCAAGACATAAGCAACAGTGTTTTACAGTGGAAAAAAACATCTAGGGTACAGGCTAAAATTTTAGTACATTAATTGAATATGCAGAATAACGTACAGCATCGGCTTCCTGTAACAGTGCAGAGTTAAACTTTAAGAATACTCTGTATTTTGGCATAAAAGTGATCTAAAATCTTTGTTTTATGCACTAAAATTATATATAAGAGAACCCAGTTATAAAAACAACTCCAGAACACTAAACATTTCATTTATTAATCCAAAGCTACGTATTTGTGTAGCAAATGTATGTAAATATTTGAAATCACTAACAGGTGTAGTCCTGGTGAACAACAATCATTGCAATTTACCATTCCCAATGGCTGCTAATGTGACTGGCACATTAAGTTGGAGGAATTTAGCCCATTCCTCCTTATAGAATACCTTCAGCTCTGGGATGTTGGGGGCATCCTGACATGATTCACTGTATTTTTTTGGATTATAAGACGCGTCATCAGTACCCATGCACATACGGTAACTATACATGGGCAGCGGATGGGACACAGGAGGGCAGAGAGGGGGACAGAGGAAGTCACAGGAGGGCAGAAGGGGACAAATGGGGTAAAAAGGGGAGACAGAGGAAGACACAGGAGGGCGGACAAGTCTACGGGAGCCAACTAGGGCATGGAGAAAGACACAAGTAAGAGTACACATGGGGGACAGAAGGAGACACAAGGCATGAGGAGACAATAATTGGGAGGGGGAGAACATCTTCAAGATGCTCCTGGACCATGGACCCACCAGATTTCATATTTTTTTTCCTTGGTTTTAGCCCTTTAACCACTTCCCGACCGCCCCCAGCCGATGGGCGGCGGCAAAGTCCGGGCCCAAACGACCGCAATATGCCCATCGGCGGGGGCGGCTGCGGGAGTGGCTATGCGGCGATCGCGTCATTCGTGACGCGATCAGCCGCCGGGGACTGGCTCCGCCCACCGTTCGCTGTAACCCGCCGGCCGTTCGGAAGCGCCGGCGGGTTACTAGCACCCGGATCGCCGCTGCACATATGTATAATAGGCTTTGTAATGTATACAAAGCCTATTATACTGGCTGCCTCCTGCCCTGGTGATCCCAGTGTCCAAGGGACCACCAGGGCAGGCTGCAGCCACCCTAGTCTGCACCCAAACACACTGATCTGCCCTCCCTGCCCCCTGATCGCCCACAGCACCCCTCAGACCACTGTTTGCACCCAGTCACCCCCCTAATCACCCATCAATCACTCCCTGTCACTATCTGTCAACGCGATTTTTTTTTTAGTCCCTAATCTGCCCCCTACTCCCTCCTGATCACCCCCCACCCCTCAGAATCTCCCCAGACCCCCCCCCCCCCCCGTGTACTGTATGCATCTATCCCAGCTGATCACCTGTAAATCACCCGTCAATCACCCCCTGTCACTGCTACCCATCAATCAGCCCCTAACCTGCCCCTTGCGGGCAATCTGATCACCCACCCACACCAATAGATCACCCGCAGATCCGACATCAGATCACCTCCCAAGTGCAGTGTTTACATCTCTTCTCTCCTCTAAACACCCACTAATTACCCATCAATCACCCCCTATCACCACCTGTCACTGTTACCCATCAGATTAGGCCCTAATCTGCCCCTTGCGGGCACCCAATCACCCGCCCACACGCTCAGATTGCCCTCAGACCCCCCCTTATCAATTTGCCAGTGCAATATTTACATCTGTTATTCCCTGTAATAACCCACTGATCACCTGTCAATCACCTATCAATCACCCATCAATCACCCCCTGTCACTGCTACCCATCAATCACCCCCTGTCACTGCCACCCATCAATCACCCCCTGTCACTGCCACCCATCAATCAGCCCCTAACCTGCCCCTTGCGGGCAATCTGATCACCCACACCAATAGATCGCCCGCAGATCCGACATCAGATCACCTCCCAAGTGCAGTGTTTACATCTCTTCTCTCCTCTAAACACCCACTAATTACCCATCAATCACCCCCTATCACCACCTGTCACTGTTACCCATCAGATTAGACCCTAATCTGCCCCTTGCGGGCACCCAATCACCCGCCCACACCTCAGAACGCCCTCAGACCCCAGCCCTGATCACCTCGCTAGTGCATTGCTTGCATCTATTTCCCCCTCTCTAATCACACCTTGAGACACCCATCAATCACCTCCTGTCACCCCCTAGCACACCTACCCATCAGATCAGGCCCTAATTTACCCCGTGTGGGCTCCTGATCACTTGGCCAAACCCTCAGATCCCCCTCAGACCCCCTTCCGATCACCTCCCCAGTGCATTGATTGCATCTATTTTCCCCTCTAACCGCCCCCTGAGACACCCATCAATCCAAAAATCCACCGACTCCGACTCCTCAGTTTAGGATTCCACCGACTCAGACTCCACGACTCCTCTAATTTGCATATTACAATTTTGTTGATTAAAAGTATGTAACATGAAATTCGTCTCTTAACTGCCAACGCTTAGGAATTTTACAAGACAACTGAAGTGAGAAGGATATGTAGACTACTATATTTATTCCCTTTAGACTAAAACTAGTCCTTGGTAAGAGTACTTGTAAAAGGTACAAACCGGAACAAAGAACATCTATCAGGCCCTAGGCAATGTAAGTGTGGGTACATGTAAGAATGATGTGCAGGTACTCTGCAGGGGAATGAGGAGATTGTAAACAGACAACACCTCTGTGTTCAATGTGCACAGCATTCTCAGTGGATTCCCTGCAGCTCTGTGGGGAGTGCATATGTAGAGTATAGTACTACTGTGTAACAAAGTAAACCTGAGACAGATGAAATTAAAGTTTTATACATACCTGGGGCTTCCTCCAGGCGCCTTCAGGATAATCAGTCCCTCGTTGTCCTCCTCCGCCACCTGGATCTTCTGCTATGAGTCCAGGTACTTGAGCCAGTCAGGCATAGTGCGCATGCACACACTCCGCCACCAGGAGCATACTACACCTGTGCAGCACTATTGTGCAGGTGAAGAATGTTCCTGGCTGTGGGAGCGGCATGCGGCCGGACAGCGCTGACTGGCGGAATTACCAGGACTCATAGCAGAAGATCCGGGTGGTGGAGGACAGCGAGGGACTGATTAGCCTGAAGAAGGCTGGAGGAAGCCCCAGGTATGTATAAAACTTTACTTTTCATCCGTCTCAGGTACCCTTTAATTTGTAGTCACCAAACCAAATTTTAACATATCAAATTATTTGATTTCATCAGCAAAGGGAGTGCATACATTTGCATAAATCAGCATCAATGCAGAATTATTTCCATCTCGTTGACCATCTCTATTAGTGACACAGCTACACATCAGGCTTTATTCTTACAGCATAGATGGGATTTAGTATATATAAGAGATTCCTGTGTACACACCATATATACAGTCACAATCGGATATGTATATCTGACCTTAAAAATACGGGGACTGCTTTATTGAAGCAGCACAAGTAACTAATTTTGATTGGTTTATTTCATTTTTGTGGACTAAGCACAGCTATTACTGTATATATACTGTATATATACATTATTTTTAATAACTATTATCTGAGAAATAGAACATTTTATCATATTTTCTATTTTAATTACAGTTACAAATTCATTAGGAGTCGGTGCATTTTTTCCCGACTCCGACTCCAGGCACCCAAAATTGCCCGACTCCACGACTCCGACTCCACGACTCTGACTCCACAGCCCTGCATCAATCACCTCCTGTCACCCCCCTAGCACTCCTATCCATCAGATCAGGCCCAAAACATCCTGTCATCTAAGAGGCCACTCTGCTTATGACCGGTTCCACAAAATTTGCCCCCTCATAGACCACCTGTCATCAAAATTTGCAGATGCTTATACCCCTGAACAGTCATTTTGAGAAATTTGGTTTCCAGACTACTCACAGTTTTGGGCCCGTAAAATGCCAGGGCAGTATAGGAACCCCACAAGTGACCCCATTTTAGAAAGAAGACACCCCAAGGTATTCTGTTAGGTGTATGATGAGTTCATAGAAAATTTTATTTTTTGTCAAAAGTTAGCGGAAATTGGATTTTTATTGTTTTTTTCACAAAGTGTCATTTTTCACTAACTTGTGACAAAAAATAAAATCTTCTATGAACTCACCATACCCCTAACGGAATACCTTGGGGTGTCTTCTTTCTAAAATGGGGTCACTTGTGGGGTTCCTATACTGCCCTGGCATTTTAGGGGCCCTAAACCGTGAGGAGTAGTCTAGAAAACAAATGCCTCAAAATGACCTGTGAATAGGACGTTGGGCCCCTTAGCGCACCTAGGCTGCAAAAAAAGTGTCACACGTGGTATCGCCATACTCAGGAGAAGTAGTATAATGTGTTTTGTGGTGTATTTTTACACATACCCATGCTGGGTGGGAGAAATCTCTCTGTAAATGGACAATTGTGTGTAAAAAAAAAATCAAAAATGTGTCATTTACAGAGATATTTCTCCCACCCAGCATGGTTATATGTAAAAATACACCACAAAACACATTATACTACTTCTTCTGAGTACGGCAATACCACATGTGTGACACTTTTTTGCAGCCTAACTGTGCTAAGGGGCCCAAAGTTCAATGAGTACCTTTAGGATTTCACAGGTTATTTTGAGACATTTGGGTTCAAGACTACTCCTCACGGTTTAGGGCCCCTAAAATGCCAGGGCAGTATAGGAACTAGTGTTGGGCGAACAGTGTTCGCCACTGTTCGGGGTTCTGCAGAACATCACCCTGTTCGGGTGATGTTCGCGTTCGGCCGAACACCTGATGGTGTTCGGCCTTTTAAGTTCGGGTTCGCCCCGAACTTCTAATGGCCGCCGAACAGGGCCGAACAGGGCCCTGTTCGGCCGAATACTGCCCCCCTATGGGGTCGCAGGCATAAGGGGGGAGCATGCCCCGATCGCGGGGGGGGTCGGAAATTCCCCCCACCCCCTCCGCTAGCGCTCCCCCCTCTGCCCGCTTCCCCATTCAAAAGTTTAAGCAAAGTACCTGTAGTGGATGGCCTGGCAGTGGGCGGCACTGTGGAGTGAGGAGGAGGAGTCCGGAGAGTGACAAGTTGAGGGAGGCCGGGCAGCGGGCGTGAGGTCAGAGAAAGGGCGGAAGTACCACAAGGGTACTTCCGCTGAACCGCCCGCTGCCCGGCCTCCCTCAACTCGTCACTCTCCGGACTCCTCCTCCTCACTCCACAGTGCCGCCCACTGCCAGGCCATCCACTACAGGTACTTTGCTTAAACTTTTGAATGGGGAAGCGGGCAGAGGGGGGAGCGCTAGCGGAGGGGGTGGGGGGAATTTCCGACCCCCCCCCGCGATCGGGGCATGCTCCCCCCTTATGCCTGCGACCCCATATGGCCCCCAAAAGCTGGATGTTCGGAAAGTTCGGGGTTCGGCCCGAACATGCCGAACATCTCGGCCATGTTCGGCGAACTTTCCCGAACCCGAACATCCAGGTGTTCGCCCATCACTAATAGGAACCCCACAAGTGACCCCATTTTAGAAAGAAGACACCCCAAGGTATTCTGTTAGGTGTATGGTGAGTTCATAGAAGATTTTATTTTTTGTCACAAGTTAGCGGAAATTGATATGTATTGGTTTTTTTTTTTCACAAAGTGTCATTTTCTGCTAACTTGTGACAAAAAAAAATCTTCTATGAACTCACCATACTCCTAACAGAATACCTTGGGGTGTCTTCTTTCTAAAATGGGGTCACTTGTGGGGTTCCTATACTGCCCTGGCATTTTAGGGGCCCTAAACCGTGAGCAGTAGTCTAGAATCCAAATGCCTCAAAATGACCTGTGAATAGGACGTTAGGCCCCTTAGCGCACCTAGGTTGCAAAAAAGTGTCACACATGTGGTATCGCCGTACTCAGAAGAAGTAGTATATTGTGTTTTGGGGTGTATTTTTACACATACCCATGCTGGGTGGGAGAAATCTCTCTGTAAATGGACAATTGTGTGTAAAAAAAAAATCAAACAATTGTCATTTACAGAGATATTTCTCCCACCCAGCATGGGTATGTGTAAAAATACACCCCAAAACACATTAATCTACTTCTCCTGAGTACGGTGGTACCACATGTGTGGCACTTTTTTGCACCCTAAGTGCGCTAAGGGGCCCAAAGTCCAATGAGTACCTTTAAGATTTCACAGGTCATTTTGCGACGTTTGGTTTCAAGACTACTCCTCACGGTTTAGGGCCCCTAAAATGCCAGGGCAGTATAGGAACCCCACAAATGACCCCATTTTAGAAAGAAGACACCCCAAGGTATTCTGTTAGGAGTATGGTGAGTTCATAGAAGATTTTACTTTTGTCACAAGTTAGCGGAAAATGACACTGTGAAAAAAACAATTAAAATCAATTTCCGCTAACTTGTGACAAAAAAAAAAAAAAAAAAATCTATGAACTCACCATCCTCCTACCGGAATACCTTGGGGTGTCTTCTTTCTAAAATGGGGTCATTTGTGGGGTTCCTATACTGTCCTGGCATTTTAGGGGCCCTAAACCGTGAGGAGTAGTCTTGAAACGAAATTTCTCAAAATGACCTGTGAAATTCTTAAGGTACTCATTGAACTTTGGGCCCCTTAGCGCAGTTAGGGTGCAAAAAAGTGCCACACATGTGGTATCGCCGTACTCAGGAGAAGTAGTATAATGTGTTTTGGGGTGTATTTTTCCACATACCCATGCTGAGTGGGAGAAATATCTCTATAAATAGACAATTGTGTGTAAAAAAAATAAAACAATTGTCATTTACGGAGATATTTCTCCCACCCAGCATGGGTATGTGTAAAAATACACCCCAAAACACATTATACTACTTCTCCTGAGTACGGCAATACCACATGTGTGGCACTTTTTTGCAGCCTAACTGCGCTAAGGGGCCCAAAGTCCAATGAGCATCTTTAGGCTTTACGGGGGTGCTTACAATTAGGCACCCCCAAAATGCCAGGACAGTGAACACACCCCACAAATGACCCCATTTTGGAAAGTAGACCCTTCAAGGTATTCAGAGAGGAGCATAGTGAGTCCGTGGCAGATTTAATTTTTTTTTGTCGCAAGTTAGAAGAAATGGAAACTTTTTTTTTTTTTTTGTCACAAAGTGTCATTTTCTGCTAACTTGTGACAAAAAATAAAATCTTCTATGAACTCACCATGCCTCTCACTGAATACTTTGGGATGTCTTCTTTCCAAAATGGGGTCATTTGGGGGGTATTTGTACTATCCTGGAATTTTAGCCCCTCATGAAACCTGACAGGTGCGCAGAAAAGTCAGAGATGCTTGAAAATGGGAAAATTTACTTTTGGCACCATAGTTTGTAAACGCTATAACTTTTACCCAATCCAATAAATATACACTGAATGTTTTTTTTTTTTTATCAAAGACATGTAGCAGAATAACTTTCGCGCTCAAATGTATAGGAAATTTTACTTTATTTGAAAAATGTCAGCACAGCAAGTTAAAAAAGTCATTTTTTTGCCAAAATTCATGTCTTTTTTGATGAATATAATAAAAACTAAAACTCGCAGCAGCAATCAAATAGCAGCAAAAGAAAGCTGTATTAGTGACAAGAAAAGGAGGTAAAATTCCTTTAGGTGGTAGGTTGTATGACCGAGCAATAAACCGTGAAAGCTGCAGTGGTCTGAATGGAGAAAAAGGCTCTGGTCCTTAAGGGGCGAAAAGACTGTGGTCCTCAAGTGGTTAAACCTAGGTGCGTCTTATAATCCGGAGTCTTATATTCCAAAAAATATGGGTGCTTCATAGCCTTTCAAACATTTTAATAGGATTGCCACCCCCGATGGAATGCTGAATTAAAAGATTAAAAGAATAGTGAAATTACTGTAGTCTTTTCTACAAACAATTCAAACACAAAGGGGGTCCAAGACGTTCCACTTAATTTGGGCTAAATGGGAAGCAGATGAACTTAAGTGCACCTATTAGCTACTGTCAGAGGTAGGGTACCTGAAGAAAGAAGCATATGAAGGGTGCCATATTTATTTCCTATTATTCAGTGTCCAGCTGATCTTTTTGGTCAGTAGTATTTGAATGGCCTACCTGAAACAAGCATGCAGCTAACCATGTCTGAAACATGTTTTGCATGATTCTTCAGGGTCTATGGCTAAGAATATTAGAAACACAGAATCAGCAAAACAGTCAGGTAGTATTAGTTTGCGAATGATCTCCCTTTACAAATGGACATCCTATCATTACCCTGAGCCAGCACAGGTGGAGACGGAGAGACTTTGGTGAGATCAGAGCGGCGTGAGATTGTCTTGGAGGAACATAGAAAGCAGTAGAGACAGAAAGGGGAGCATAGGAGGCAGAAATGGGGTGAGAGGTGACAGAAAGGTGGCACAAAGAGGGGCAGTGAAGATACAAAGAAGCACAGGAGGCACAGAAGGAAACAGTTCCACATACAACAATCAATCTTTCTTTTGATGCCACAAGTACACTAACATGACTACAATCCTCAACTACAAGAGATACCCAAAGCCACTTTTCAAGAAAAAGATGACTGTAGGTGGAAAACATTTCATTAGTCTTCAAGTAAAGACAATGAAACAGCCAGAGAAATGATCTAAGCGTTACACAAACACAGGAGTTTCAAGAAGTGTAATGCTTTGATGAAAGGCACACAAAGATATGCTGAATCAGATAACACATCGGAAGGGTGTTAATACAGAATCTGTTACTACAGATATGGGTAGAATATTCAGCTCAACAGACATAATTGGCAAATGCTTCACTGATTTCTGCTACTTGTCTACCTTGCGATCAATAGCACTATAAATAATGGATGAGGGCCAAAGCCAATTAGATGAGTAAACTCCAAAGACAGAGGTCTCCAGCTTCGTATACATTACTCTCCACAGTAGCAGATTTGACATTAAAGGCACTGCAAAGCCTCACTTAGGGCTGGTTCAGACGGACATCTGCGTGGAGTCGCGTTTGGGGGAGTTGCGGTGGCTGCGTGGTCAGGCTTTCAGTAGCCTTCGCGTCACGTTCCGATGCGGTCGCGTTTTTTGTTCCCCTAGGGGGACATTAGCCGTCGTGGTTGGCCGCCCCCCTGGAAGCTACATGTCGCTTCCAGGGGCAGCTGGAACGCTCGCGAAAATCGGGACCCGAACGCCGCGATCATGCAAACACGCGTAAAAGCTCGGTGTAAGCGCTCCCATTCACTTGAATGGGAGAGTTTACCGCGACGTTCCGAACGGTTGCGGTAAACACTCCGCAAGCGTCCGTCTGAACCAGCCCTAAAGCTGGCCATACACTTCTAGATTTCCAACCCATGTTCAAAAACGATTGATTCTTTTCAGAAAATAATCAATTCAGAAGGAATGGATTCCTACCATACACTGCACATCAATTTCCAATAGATTCCAGCAGGGAACATATTGAAAATGAATGGAACTGCAGAATTGCACTGTTCAATGCAGTGCAAAGCTATAGAGCATTGATCTGCCAATGTTCTAGCTCGCCTCCAATTTTAAGGTTTTCATCTAGTCCAATCGACACATTTGATCTATTTTTATTCAAAACTAATCGATCTGACAGTTTGGTGAATGGATTCCGAGCAGATTAAGCGAATCTGCAAGGAATTGAATATTAAAATTGATGAGTATATGGCCACCTAAAGTGGCCAATTCCATTGGGCAGATAAAGGGAGTACTCACTAAATGTGGCCATACACAGATGTTCTCATTCAATTCCTTGCAGATTCAATTCATCTGCTGGAAATAGACAGCAAGTGAATATGAATTCCCTTTATGTTCCTGACAAGTAAAGAAAATATTTTTACAGAATGTGCATGGCCTGTCAATTTTAGAGGCATTTAATCAAAAGCAGACAGTTTCAGGCCCGTTTGGCCTTCATCCGTACAGGAAACGGATTAATATGGCCAAATTTATCAGAGCTTTTTCTGCAGTTTCCTAGAAATGTATTCCTACTTCAAATACATAAAATTAGTCAGGTTCACCAGACTGGGTTAAAATTATTTAATTATTAGAAGATCTTAAAAGAAAATTTGTTTTAAGCTCAAACATATCATTTGATTCACCCTATGTTGAGGACACGAAGCATTACCAAAGTTACACAAACCAGTAGTTAAGTCCCTTTCCTCATCACCATGCCACAAGGAAACTATCTGAAAGGTGGTCAACGGCACAATTTGTGAGCACATCCAATATGGGAAAAACCCCAACTAAAGCCTGGTTCATGTATCAAATATTGACTAGCCAATCTATAGCCAATTTCTCCACCTCCATGTAGTATGAGAGCTTACCTACACAATCTGTTCACAGTATTCAAAACCTGTTGGTCTTTGTACTATATGTAGGTGGTAAGATTGGCCAATCAAGATTGGTTGTGTGTATGCACCCTTAGATGTAGGAAAAAGTACTACTTGTTAATTTTGTGATTTTATCACTCATAAAACTCATGCTCTTTAATGAGGCTAAAAGTTTAACCAAATTAAAAATGTATAGAACAGTGCTGTCCAACTTCATGGGCATGGAGCGCCAATTTTTTCTCAGACCCCATGGTGGAGGGCCGAAGGTTCTTGCTAGAGCCGCAGTCCCCCCCCCCCCAGGAAAAAAAATGCAATTAAAGGACAATTAGATTGGCAGCACTCTCCACAAAATGCAATGCAATTGGCAGCAGATCCCCACAACATGCAATTTCAAGATGTCGGTGAAGTTGTGTGGCGCGCGCAGCGCGTCGAAAAACAAGGGTTCCGTTGTGCGTAGAGCGGCGCCGAAAAATGGGTGTGGCCATGGACCAGAATGTGGGTGTGGCCACGGGTGGGGACACATTTACATGAGCTTAGCAAGGTGGGACATTAGATTAGGACAGTGGTGGCGAACCTTTTGGAGGCAGAGTGTCCAAACTGCAACCCAAAAGTCATTTTATCGCAAAGTGGCAACAGCAATTTAAACTACATACAAACGTTTTAACTCATACATGAACATTATGGAAAATCCAAGTTGAAAATAAACTGTGACGATAAACAATTTCATCCATCCTACTCCTGAAAAATGTATTTTTTTTTTTTTTTTTAAAACCTCACAGTTTTATTTTCTGTTTTAAAAAGCTAAAAAAGTAGGTTTAATGCTATTATATCCTATGATGATGATTTAGCTTTTCCCATAGTCTCGTAGTTAGCAATCATGTGACCCCCAACAAGACAAATTCAGCAATTATGAGGCCCCCAACTAATCATGAGGCCCCCAACAAGACACATTCAGAAATCATGATGCCCCCAACAAGACAAATTTAGTAATCATGAGGCCACCACCAAATCATGAGGCTCCCAACAAATCATGAGGCACCCAACAAGACATTCAGCAATCAGGAGGTCCCCAACACGACAAATTCAGCAGTCATGAGGCACATAAATAGACATCATTTCACATAAATAGGCAGAATGCCCCATTAATATGGTAGACACCTCTCACCTGGCTTCTAAATTCTCCTCTACTGGCTGTTGTGCCTGACAATACTGTTTTTGGCAGGACAGGTGTCCCCCCAGCTAAAGGTAGCAACAGGTGTCCCCCAGTTAGATAGTGACAGGTGTCCCCCCCAAGTTAGATAGTGACAGGTGCCCCCCAAGTTAGTGACAGGTGCCCCCCAGTTAGAGAGTGACAGGTGCCCCCCAGTTAGAGAGTGACAGGTGCCCCCCAGTTAGAGAGTGACAGGTGCCCCCCAGTTAGAGAGTGACAGGTGTCCGCGTTACCTCATTGCAGCGCTGCCCGCCAATGCCTTCTCCTCTGTCCCCGCTGGGCTAGTGCTGCCTCACAGCTCAGACCTCACAGATCGCGGCGACTGAAGCAAGCAGAGTGTGCATTGCACCCGCACGGCTGAATTTCACATGTGGAAGTGACTAATGATGTCACTTCCGCATGTGACGTACACCGTGTATGCGGGTACCAGGCGCACTCTACTTACTTCAGTCACCGTGATCTGTGAGGTCTGAGCAGTGAGGCAGCGGCGACGGAGGAGAGGGCACTAGATGAGGTTGCAGGCATGGCGCCCATAGCGCAAGCCATGCCTGCAGCTCAGGGAGACGAGCGGGCGGCCCGCGGGCCGCCAGTTGGACAGCGCTGGTATAGAAGGTCATGATTACATATTCAAATTGATATTCACCCCTTTTTAGTATATAACAGGAGATACACTATGCAATAGTATACTATGCAGGTTACTTGTTGTCTACTCCCCTCCTATCTGTCTGCGTGTTAGGCTTTAAGTAGGTTTCTGCCCTGTTGCTATTATGAGTACACTTTTGGGCATATCTATCTAAAATAAACAATGTGTCAATTTTGTTTATTTTTCTTATCTGGGGAACCAGAGGACACTTTACTAATTAATCTAGGCTTTTTCCTTTGAGAATAAGTGGTAATTTACCTTCTCTTAGCATCATATGTGCATAATACTGTGTGTGCTTGTTTCTTTTTTCACTGACTTTTTTGTTCTTATCTGTAATTATTAAATTCATTTGGATAAAAATCAACAACTGTACAATAGATATTGTTCAAAGTTTTCCTGATCTGTGTTATACCAATGACTTTAATGGATCAGTGCTGAAAAAAGTAACACAGTTTAAGTAGTTTATTCCAAAGGATGCAGAATCAATAGAAACTATTGTTTGTAGGGTTGGTTTATATCCGGGCTGGCTCAGACGCCAATTTTTTTCTCTAGTGTTTTTCTTGAGAAGTAAAAGGTCTTAACAATGCTCTTATCTGCAGTCACAAAAACAATACAAATTTGCTTGCAAACTTAACTGCATCCTGAGATTAGTATACAAATCAAGCATTAGTAAGGTGACTAAAACATGAAACCAAAACATATTCTTGGGAGGGGAGGTTAAGAAAATAGTTTACAGCTTGGAAACAGGCAAATTAAATACAGTTTGGATTGGTCCAAGTACATATAATTTGCAATGATTTTGAATGCAAGCCTGAAAAATTAACAACCCAAACTATGTCTAATTGATTCCACAGTAAGGCCAGAAACCCACTGGGAGCGCTTTGTAAGCGTGAGTGATTTGAAAAAGCTCTTGGTAATGCAATGCTAGGGGGGATTTTTATGAAATCACATCACTCAAGTGGGATCACACCCATAGCATTACATTAGCTAGAGCTTTTCAAATCACAAAGCGCTCAGAAAAGCTCTCCTAGTGGGTTTCTAGCCTAATTCTGGGATTCTGAGAAATGTAGCCTGACACGATTTGTCTTGCTTTGAAAAACAGGTGTGGCAAGCACATCTGGATCATAAAAAAGGTATGTTGCCCAGTGCTCACTTCTGTATACTGTTAATATTTACTTAACTTACTAACTGGTACTAGGGTTTCCATTGTTCAATTTTAAGCCCCATCTACACCATACAATTTTTTGTCCGATTCAAGTCAATTCGATTCATTGATTCGATTTGATTCAATCCGACATGTCTGATCGGGATTTATTTCTGATTTGCCATTGTTTTGCAATGACAAATTGAATCGAATCCCGATCGGACATGTCGGATTGAATCAAATCACTTAATCGAATCGGACAAAAAAAAATTGTATGGTGTAGATGGGGCTTCAGGTATGGTTGGGATTTAAAGATAAACTTTATTGAATAGAACAATGAATAAGGGCTGATTCACGCCACAAGAGCTTTTTAAGTGCTAGAGATTTTAAAAGCTCTTGGCAATGCAATGCTATGGGGGATTTTTACAAAATCACATCACTCAAGTGAGAACACACACACAAAGGATAACATTAGCAAGTGCTTTTAAAATCACAAAGCGCTTAGAAAAGCTCCTGTAGTGTGAACGAGCCCTAATACTGTTTTTTTTTCCTTTTTAAAGAGGAGCTGTTAGGTATAAGGTCTCAGAGAAAAAAAACACATATCAGTAGCTAAATATTGGCTGTACTTACATTACATATGCATTTCACTGTCCACGTTTGGATTTCACAGAATTTTTATATAGTATTTGCAGAGAATTATGCTACTGACAGCTCATGACAGGTTCCATGTTTGTCTGTCTCCTATGAAGCCAATTGTGTCGTCATGTCCTCCCTGCTTCTTGATGATTCGACTCACAAAAAAGATCCTAATGGACAACACTACTGTGCAGTGCATATTAATTAGCCATGTTGCTAGGAACAATAGCGGACTCATGCAGTATACTCTGCCCTGAGATTTTTCAGTGCTGTGAGCTGGACTGCATTACAAGCTGCTGTAACATGAGCCTGTAACTTCTCACTAGCAGCCGAGGGGAGGACCCAAGGTGGGGAGAAGCAGCCCCAGAATGCTTTGCAGTATGTTATGCGGCCTCTCGTCCTTTTAAGAGCTTGGGAATAACAGCCTTGCTGTTCAGCACACATCAAAAGCAAGAGAGATTTTTAACTTCAGTATTGCCTTTTTGGCTTCCTTCTAAACGGTTTAACACAGGAGAATAGAGGTTTAAATTAGCTTTTGCAGCCTGACAGTTACTCTTTAAATCGATTAAGTCAATGTTTGTCCATTCAAAAATCTTACCTCACACTGATTTACCTTCTTAAATTTATCAGTGATGCTGGCATCTTTACTGCTAGCAATGTAAATCACTGTGGGATTTCTTTTCCTCCCCTCAGTGTAGTGAGCAGAACATCCGTTTATCTTCTAGAGTGCTCTGGGGCACACCACTGTGTGACATCATAGCCTACGATAAATAGAAGGTGGCGCACAAAAAAAGGCTGCCATGAGGGTGATATTACAGGCAGATGCTGGTCAGCCCGTCTTTTTGCCCCTGCTACTCTCCATGATGTGTGGGATCCCAGACTTTACTAAAGACTGTCGCTTGCTGGCTGGGACCCTCTTAGTTCTCAGCCATACTCCTCTGTGCACAAGCGTGGCTGTACTAATATGTTGATATGAATACTGATCTGCATTATTTCATGTGTTCCTTAAGTGTATGTGTAATGCATACAATATTTCTTCTGAATCACATGCACATGAGAATCTTATTGGGAATTATGCCAGCTAAACGCATATCTACATATTAATGAGCTTTAACAACTACATTCTCTTAACTGATCAGTTCTGCAGGGGTTAACCAATTCCACTTTTAAAACATTAACCTTACGTCAAGGAGGACATGTGCGCTCCCGCGGCCGATCACACGCGGATCGTTAGCCCAGGAATCAATGAATTGGGCCATGGTGCCCGATCACTGATTCCTCTCCCCACAGAAAAAGTGACAGCTTCTCTCGGAAGCTTCACTTTTTCTGCCTCCAATGTCCCTCTAAGCGTACATGTTACGCTTAGAGTGACGTCATGTAAACAAACTCAAGGTTGCCATCTTGTGGCCAAAAAGTAAAACTACATCTAAATGTAAAAAAAAATGAAAATACATTATATATATATATATATATATATATATACACACATCTATCTATCTATCTATCTATCTATCTATCTATCTATCTATCTATCTATCTATCTATATATATATATATATACATACACGCACACTGGTAGGTGAACAAAGGCGCCAGTAGAATAAAAGTACATAACATTTTTAAAAAATTGCTGGGAGAAAGTGGTGGACTTGCCTCCGTTAAAGCAGACACCAAGGACTGTGATTAAATAAATAAATACACATTTATTGAAGATACCCCAAGGATGCAACGCGTTTCGCGGGCACAGCCCACTTCTTCAGGCAATAAACAGGGGATAAACAACAGCAATTCTGTTATAGCAAGCAGAGCACCTCTCCTCAATATAGGCGGTACAGGACAGCGATACGTCCTGTACCACCTCAGATAGGCTTCAGCCAATCAGAGGCCGGGGATCGCCGATCTCCTTCACGACGCTGCTGTGACAGCAGCGCCGTAAAATGTAAACACCGGGGATTACGTCCCCGGGTGTTTACATTTAGCCTGTGAGCCGCGATCAGAGGCAACTGACAGGAAACGGCCGCTCGAATGTTTTTCCATGGAAACAGGTGGCGGCGGCAGCTGGTCGTTAAGTGGTTAAGCGGTAAAATAACCGGGACAAATAGGCAAATACAATACGTGGGTTTTAATTATGGAGGCATGTATTATTTTAGAACTATAATGGCCGAAAACTAAGAAATAATGAATTTTTTCAGTTTTTTTTCTTATTCTTACTGTTAAAATGCATGTACAGTAAGGTAGCTCTTAGCAAAATGTACCACCCAAAGAAAGCCTAATTGGTGGCGGAAAAAACAAGATATAGATCAGTTCATTGTGATAAGTAGTGATAAAGTTATAGGCTAATGAATGGGAGGTGAACTTTGCTCGGATGCATAAAGTGAAAACGACCGAGGGCTTAAGTGATTAATAAAAATACTACTCTCTCTGCAGTCAGTAGTACTTGACCTCCCACACAGGTCAATCATCTACCCTTCTATCCAGTCAGTTTCAGAGTGGAAAATTGCTTTATCTTGCTACATAAGATGTACATAGTTAAAGGGACTCAGAGAACCTCTCATGGGCATGCCTTTAAGACTCTGACCAGTACTGCAAAGTACTTAAAGATGCATACCTTTCTGTAGCTTGTGCTCTCCTCTTTCATTCGATGCCTGAATCGCCGTTCTACACCAAATATTTTTTGTTCGATATCAAGTTATAACTTCCGGGTCACCCCGGTTTTCTCTGTCAGAGACATGCATCACTGAATGAAGCAGGAAGAGGAAGTGACATGCATGACCACTGCAAGAGGCTCCTCCAGAGGGGTCACAGCACACCTTTGTTGGAAGTCGTTTGTCTTAAAGGCATGCCCATGAGAGGTGCTCGGAGTCCCTTTAAAATCCTGCCAGGAAAGATCTACCTAAAGAAGTAGAGGGAACCTCATGTGTTCAGTACGAAGTCTGCACACTCCAGGTAGTAAAGTCCAAAGGATGTATTAGGCAATCAGGTATAGTACAGTATAAAATAGCTAACATGCTACAGCAACAAGAAGTCAGAGGCTTTTGTGTACTCACACAGGAAAGTGTGTACACAATCACAATGGTTGTCACTAGAAGGCATCAGTACTCAATCCCTTAAGTAACCTTTCAGAGGCGAAGTCCTGCAAAGACTTTCCGCTGCATCAGAGCAACATACGTTTCTACGCAAAGTGTGTTATATCCAGCACCCCGCCTCTTTAAACGAGATCCGAGGACACCTGTACACACTGTGGATTCTTGGCTGAAGTGGCCACGAACAGCTGCCTTGGCCATTTTAGTATAGCGAGTGTGCACAACCTTAAGGAGAGTGATTGGAAAGATACTCTGCCCAGAATACACTTTACAGTTATGCAAGATAGCCGCTCTCATGAAAATATCCTTGAGATAGAGGGACACAGCTTGAATGACAAAAATACATTAAAAATATTCTATTTAGTATTAGGCCTCTTACAGAGATTTCGGCCACTTTTTTTGGGCGCACAATGCAACATGATCCACAGGGACATCAGACATGCATAGACTGCACTGTCTGATGTTCTCATCCATGCATTGCAATTCCCTGTGGAATCACAATGCATGGTTGATGACGAATTCCTGCAAACGCATTAAATTAATACGATTTCCATTGTAACAAATGGAAATTGCAACTGCATCAGGAAGAATTGCATACCAATGCACTGAAGTGGGGAAGGGGGGGCTTAAAGATCTTACAAAGCTACAGTTCATTAAATACAGGTACCGTATGTGTCCTAAGTGTTTATTCAATTATTAGTAAGTTTAAACAAAGAAAACAAAAACTAACTAAAAATCTCACTTTTTTTTTTAACTTTTGGTTGAACATCTGAGGTAGTTGCCAAACTACCTGGTGTAAAAGTTTTAAAGATAAGATGTCCATACTACTCCACACAATCTGCTTACCATGAAATGAGGTTGTGTTAGAATACGCTTTAATTCTTTTGCATCATTATTTTCAGGGTAACATGATATTTCGTCCAAAACCTAGAATGGGATGAACAAAAAATAGGTGAGCCAGTTATTAATAGAACAAGCTTATGTTTACACAATTGCTCATATTCTGAGTTATAATGAGTTAACACTGCTGAGAAAGATCACTTTTCTTGATCAGTTAATTTTTTACAGTGTCTATTTTGAGTAGGCACACCTATAACAGATTATTCAGATAATTTAAACTAAATACAGACATTTAGTACACCAGGCTTTTACTTTGTCATCATTGCGGCATTAACCCCAAAACAAACGCAGATAACTGTTCCCTATCTCCATAAAAGCTATGGGCAGACACAAACATACATGTTCTTACAAATCAGTCAAAGACTGCCTGTGGCAACTGCTCCACTTTAAAAGCGGGTACACACATCAGATAAAAGTCTTTGGAAAATGAAAGATTACAGACCAAATGTACCCCCTTCCATGTAGTATGAGAGCTATACTTACACAGTCTATTCTACTTAGCTGAACTCCCCATCAGATAAAAATCTTTGCAAGATGCTGCACACAAAGACGCTGTACACATGCAAAAGATCTGTTCCTGCAAATTGCATTCATAGTCTATGAAATCTGCAGATCTCATACACATCTTGTTTAACATATGTATCTGCAGATCAGATCCACCAGGATTGATCTTCAGATCTGCAGAGAATTGTCTGATCTGCAAATGAATGTCTGTTAAACAAGGTGTGTATGAAGCCTGCAGATAGACTATGAATGCATTTTGCAGGAAATGATCTTTTGCAGGAACAGATCCTTTGCAAATACTGATCTTTTGAATGTGTGCAGCATCTTGCAAAGATTTTTATCTGATAGAGACAGCAGAGTGGATGGCTGAGGTTCCCTGAGTGGACGGCGATTGCAGCGGGTAAGTGCGGCGATTCGTCGGTATTCGTCGTTATTCCGCCGTTTCTTGTACCAGTGGTCTCCAGTCCTTAACGGGACAGAGACTGCTGGTACTTAAGTGGTTAAGAAGCACAACATTTTTGTTGTTGGATCCTCCGAGAGTTCATGTGGTGCCATGTTCAACTTCCACACCAGTATAAAAGTGTGTGAAAGTGATGCCACCAAATTTAACACACCTTATCCCCATTTACACCTGAGACCTTCTAACACTAATGAGCAACAGGACGCCTGGGAGGAAAAAATGCCTAATTGGGCAGAACTTAGACATCCTTCACTTAGGGGTGTACTCACTCATGTTGCCAGCGGTGTAGACATTAACGGCTGTGTGTTTAGTTATTTTGACGAGACAGCAAATTTACATTGTTATACATGCTGCACACTGACTACTGTCAAGTATATCAAAGTGTCATATCCTCAGTCTCTATGACCCCCTCTCCAGTGGCGCACGTAAGGAGAGGCACCACTAGAGGGGGTCATAGAGACGAGAGTGCGACAGAGAAGCAGATGAATCCAGGAGGCGGGAAAAGGTGTGTAAACGATCCTGCTGTATGTTGCTGTGCAACACTATCCATATGCCTGGGGGAACTGCGCTCCTGCTATACAAATGCCCGAAACACTCATGACTCACAAGCAGTCACTCTCAGGAATACCGCTCCGGCAGGGGGAGGGGTTAGCACACAGCTCCATCATGCCATGGGGGGGGGGGGGGGAATGTGTCAAACAGTCCTGCATACACTCACAAGCAGACACTGTCACAGGTATACCGCTCTGGCGGTGGGAACACAAAGCTCCATCATGTGCCAGTCTGGGAGGTGGATGCAGACCTCCATACCAGTACGTCGAGTATATACGCACTGGCGCACGGAAGGGGGTGATCCAGGTGTATAGAACCCCCCCCCCCCTGCACCGAGACCGGAAGTGGGCATTCGCATCATGGCATCCTCCAGTCCTCTGAATTTGAGCAGCGGCAGCCACAGATGGTATAGCGCAGCTGCCGCCTGCTCATATGTGTGCGGCGAAGAGGGTCTCTCTGACAGAGCGGTGGAGCCGCGGCGCAGATACATTACCTGTCCTTTCTCGGCGGCGGCCGGTGATGGCGTTCCACTGGTTTCCATGGCTACCTTCAGGATGACTCTGACATGACGTCACCACGCCATCCAGCCGCAGCGGCCGCGCTCCTCCCCCTGAAGGCCATTGGACCATGCTGGAGAGGAGTAGTGATCGCTGGATGAGCTCGGTCTCTCCCCTCAGGCAAGTGCAGCCGGGGCTCACTTAAGAGGCAGGGCAGGGGGATGTTTGGAAGCCAGCCAGTCTGGCTACATATACTGGGCACATATCCCCCTGGCTATATATACTGGGCACATATCCCCTTGGCTACATATACTGGGCACATATCCCCCTGGCTACATATACTGGGACTTCGGGTTAGAAGAGAGTAGCAGGCTGCCACTTGCATATTCCAAACGTGTAAAATAGCTTTATATCATCCGGCTAATATAATTAAAAGATGCATAGGTACATAGCATTAATTCTGTTGCCTACCCTGGCTCTGATGGCTGTGGGGTGAGGTGGGGGGCAGCGGTGCTGCCTAATGAACGTTTCGCTCCTTGAGCGTCTTCAGAGGCTTCTGTGCTCAGAAGGCAACAGAATTAATGCTATGTACCTATGCATCTTTTAATGTACGTCTGCAACAGTATTGTCTACTAACAACGCTATAAAGCTATAACACTGCAGTGCCTGTTCTGTCTTTCTACTCTGGCTACATATACTGGGCACATATCCCCCTGGCTACATATAGGGACATATACTGGGGACATATACCTCTGGCTACATATACTGGGCACATATATCCCTGACTACATATACTGGGAACATATACCTATCTAAACTATACTGGGTGACATATACCTATCTAATCTATACTGGGGGACATATGCCTATCTAATCTATACTGGGGACATATACCCATCTAATCTATACTGGGGCATATACCTATCTAATCTATACTGGAGGCATATACCTATCTAACCTTTACTGCGGACATATACCTATCTAACCTATACTGGGGGCATATACCTATCTAACCTATACTGGGGGCAACTATATGGGCTACCTATACTAGGGGGGGGGGGACCTATAGCTGGCTACCTATACTGCAGGCACCTATACCTGTCTCCACGTTGTGGGCGCATTTTACGCCCTCGCCGCAATTTAGCCTAGGAATTGCTAGTATTTGGCTCCACCCACACCCTGTTTTGGCCACGCCCACACACCGCTTTCAGGAATCCCCCCCTTGGAAATTCTGGAATTGCCCCTGATACGGTAACCTAATTCTGCAACCTCCATACACCCACTCTGCCGTTCATACTAAGAAGAAAAGCCACTCAGTTCTTTAGCTTTGATCACCCTTGTCTTGACTACCCTCCACCCCATTCTAAAAGATTATGAAAGCTGCCACTGCTATTTTTAAAAACTACTAGCAGCCATGATGCCATTGTGATCATTGTCCAGAAAAAAAATATGCACTATATCAAGTGTTCTGACTCATTTGTGCATAGCTCTGCCTTAGCTAGGTGCATACTTGTTGCATGTGTGTGACTGACACTGCAGATACCATAAGATGACTGCAGGACAGCCAGTTTGCAAAAAAAAATAAATTGATCAGCACGGCTATTTCTGTTCTTGTACCAGAGTGAACTGAAGACATAACATTGTAATTAATGTTAAAGAATGTTTAAAAAAAAAGATAATAAGAACTCACAGATATTAGGTAACCAGACACTTGACATTTCTAATCGCTTTGCATGTTTTGGTGGACAGGAAGCACAGTCATGTCCTAAACGGTGACAGCCCTCCCCCACATCTAACGGGAAGCCATCCTTTGTTAGAGTGCAGACTGTGGTGAACTGTCAGGTGCATGTATGTGGCACAGCTACCTGTGCATGTCCACATCCCTTGCCTGCCCACCAACTACAAAATAGCCTCTTCTACAGAATGGATAAATATGCAAATACAGTTTTTCTTGTGTTACAAAGTATCCACTGCAAACAGCTGTCAGAGCTCTCTACACACTTTTTCAAAATAAGCAGACAAGGAATGTGGTAAGACTGCACAAAATGCAACTTTATTCTTCATGAACTGCATATTTATTTTGAGGATTAGTGAGAAAGTGTTAGCCTAAGGCAGTGAGGGGAAATCTTAACTAGAGAGAAACTTAAAACAAGTTCATAACTTCTCACTGCATATTAGTTTCTATTTGAATGATTCTACTCACTTCCTACTGCAATAACCCTAATCACTCGACAGGAAGTGAGAGGAAATGTCATTGGATAGAAAAACAACAATAAAATCTTGAATACTAATGTTCCAGAAAAACTGTAGCCAGGCATGGTAAGGGTCCTCTACTCTTGTACTTCTGAACTGCTTTTTTTCCACAGACTGTATACTATATTTATACTGATGTGCAATACAGAAGTGTTTTATCCATTTTTATACATATTGCTCTCGTCTGTCCATGCAATGTTTATAAAGATATTCAGTGTTCAAGTTTAATTAAAATGTGATTATTTTCTAACATTTTCGTACAGCTACAGATTAACCTCTTTGCAAGTGTTATAACCATCGTTACATTTTACGACCATAAAGTGTGTTCACACATTAAAATATATTACAGCCAGGTGTAACCCAGTTACCTGGTACATAATAATTACTCAAGTTTTCCAACACTCCATGAATGTACTCAAAAGCACGGACTTTTGTTAATCTACTTTAATTAAATGCCACATATATGTATACACATATACATATATACATACACATATACATATATACATACACATATACACACACACACACACACACACACACACACACACACACACACACACACACACACACAGTAACACATACAGTTAAATAAAAGAGCTGTATAATACTCAACATCACTGCATAAAGAGATATTCTGACACAGCAAGTGAAAGAGGCACTCCCCTTTGCATAATCATATTTTAGTCTACAGAGCCTGAAAAACACTCAGCAAACTTACATCACCATCATTTAGTCACTGAGCAAGACAATGTATGTGGGGGGGAAATGCAAGTGCACACATACAGTGTATACACAAGACAAATATATTACCTCTTTGGCTCGCTGTACAGCATCACTTGGAGGATTCCTGATTTGGGGCGAAGACTTTGTATTGATTTTGTCATAAAGCTGAAATCAAATAAAAATAACACAATCAAGCAGTTTGCTAAACAAAAGCAAAGTAAAAAGTTTTTAAAAGACTATAAAACATTTTCCTCTATGATGCAGCAGTTCCTTCAGACAGTATCATGAAAGGCTGCTTCTACTAGGTTACTAGCAATGGGAAATGTGGGGGATAAAATTTATAGAAGCTAAAGCAGCAGACTTCAAGAAAGTTTCCTGCTGTAATAGTTGTCCTGAGGAAGTGCTGAAAATTCCTAATCAAGCTTTGGCGAGCTGTTTTTTTTTTTTTTTTTTTTGCCAACAGGAATGCAGACGTAAGACTAGGCTTCAGCAGCTTTCATGATTACCATTTATGAACTAGAACAACTGTGACTGTATTTTTTACACAGCTGGAAGTTGTGCTGAGGATATTTTTTTTTAGAATAGTTAAACCTATGTACACTAGATCTGCCAACTTGATTCAGCAAACATACAAACATTACATCAGGTATAAAAGTTTACAGCCTCCCATTCTTTCTCAAGATTTTTATAGTATGTAACCCTTTATTAATGGCTGTGCTAGCTAAGTATCCCCTTTTGAAGGCAACAACTCCTTAACAGTATCAATACTTTTTAAATACTTCTTTATGTTTTAGTTAACCATTGTTATTCATGTTTCTTTACACATGCAGTGTTCTCCCCAGGCTCTTTTAGCCGGGTGCTCCACCCGGCTACTTTTGGCAAGCACTCATCTGACATTAGCTTGTTTTTTCCTCCTCCTATGCTGTAGGCAGAGATGCACCGGCCCTGCATTCCCCTGGTTGCGCCCCATCCAAATACTTTTTCATGCCACCCGGCTGGAAAAATGTCTGGGGAGAACACTGCACATGATTAATAACTTTTTCAATCTCAAAATAAAGTACCCCTGACATACACTTACTAAGCATTCAGAATTTAGGTTGGGTGGTTAAAACAAGTGGTTACCACTGGTTTCCTGCTGAGCTCCCAGAGATCTACTGCCAATTAGTTGCTGTATAATACACCTGAATGGTGGTGTTCATGTCCAGAACTAACTGCCCTTTGTTTCAGTATGTCAGGTTAGTGACCAGTAGACAGTTGCTGCATGTAACTCCCTATAGGCAGGCAGATGTACATTCATGGTTCCTACTACTGCAGCTCCCTGCAACTGCCCCATGGAGCTGAATGTTGAAGCTTCCTAGAAATGTCCCCTGGATCAACAGAGCTGCTGGCAAGCAGTGACCAAATTGCATCCCTACTGTTCATATTAACTAGTCCTTATGAGGCAACTATTTTAATTTATGTGCTTTAAGGTGTACTATACATGCAGTATACAGTAGAGTAGAATACATAGGAGACTAGAGTAGAGCAATATCAGTACTATGCACAGAACAGGTAGAATTCCCAGTAGTTTTAAACAGGGCTGTGGAGTCGGAGTCGGAGTCGTGGAGTCGGAGTCGGGCAATTTTGGGTGCCTGGAGTCGGAGTCGGGAAAAAATGCACCGACTCCGACTCCTAATGAATTTGTAACTGTAATTAAAATAGAAAATATGATAAAATGTTCTATTTCTCAGATAATAGTCATTAAAAATAATGTATATATACAGTATATATACAGTAATAGCTGTGCTTAGTCCACAAAAATGAAATAAACCAATCAAAATGAGTTACTTGTGCTGCTTCAATAAAGCAGTCCCCGTATTTTTAAGGTCAGATATACATATCCGATTGTGACTGTATATATGATGTGTACACGGGAATCTCTTATATATACTAAATAACATCTATGCTGTAAGAATAAAGCCTGATGTGTAGCTGTGTCACTAATAGAGATGGTCAATGAGATGGAAATAATTCTGCACTGATGCTGATTTATGCAAATGTACGCACTCTCTTTGCTGATGAAATCAAATAATTTGATATGTTGTTAAAATTTGGTTTGGTGACTACAAATTAAAGGGTACCTGAGACGGATGAAAAGTAAAGTTTTATACATACCTGGGGCTTCCTCCAGCCCCCTTCAGGCTAATCAGTCCCTCGCTGTCCTCCACCACCCGGATCTTCTGCTATGAGTCCTGGTAATTCAGCCAGTCAGCGCTGTCCGGCCGCATGCCGCTCCCACAGCCAGGAACATTCTGCACCTGCGCAATAGTGCTGCACAGGTGTAGTATGCTCCTGGCGGCGGAGTGTGTGCATGCGCACTACACCCGACTTGTTAAAGTACCTGGATTCATAGCAGAAGATCCAGGTGGTGGAGGAGGACAACGAAGGACTGATTATCCTGAAGGCGGCTGGAGGAAGCCCCAGGTATGTATAAAACTTTAATTTCATCTGTCTCAGGTTTACTTTGTTACACAGTAGTACTATACTCTACATATGCACTCCCCACAGAGCTGCAGGGAATCCACTGAGAATGCTGTGCACATTGAACACAGAGGTGTTGTCTGTTTACAATCTCCTCATTCCCCTGCAGAGTACCTGCACATCATTCTTACATGTACACACACTTACATTGCCTAGGGCCTGATAGGTGTTCTTTGTTCCGGTTTGTACCTTTTACAAGTACTCTTACCAAGGACTAGTTTTAGTCTAAAGGGAATAAGTATAGTAGTCTACATATCCTTCTCACTTCAGTTGTCTTGTAAAATTCCTAAGCGTTGGCAGTTAAGAGACAAATTTCATGTTACATACTTTTAATCAACAAAATTGTAATATGCAAATTAGAGGAGTCGGAGTCGAGGAGTCGGTGGAATCCTAAACTGAGGAGTCGAAGTCGGTGGATTTTTGGACCGACTCCACAGCCCTGGTTTTAAATGCATTAATCACCTCAGTATATCCAGTGAAAGTTTGATCAGTCATGCAGATTCATCTTGTAATCCTCTATGTACATATGTTGGGGAGGGTTGGGGGCGGCTCAATTTATCCTGATCGATTTAGTGTAAACAGGATATAGCCATAAAAATGTTTCACCTCTTGACGGAGGCTAATCTGGTTGTGTATTCAGTCTGCTATGGTATTTAAAAATATTTTCTAGAGTCGCTTGCAGAATAATTGCATCCACTGCTGACCCTGCATCAGCCCTATTAAAAATTCACCTATTATACTCATAGCAGGGAAAAATTGCAGAAGCAGACACTAGAGGTATAATGCAAGTGTGTGTGTGTGCAAATTTTGTATGCAAACTTATGCAGCTTAAAAATGGACCAGTCGATTTCACCTTGGTTTTGATAATTTTCAAGCTGCATAAATCTGCATAATCCTGCACAAACTCAGAATAATTTGTATTTCATTGACCACCCCTACTTCAGAGGCTCCATGTGTGAAGGAACATTTTCCAGTCTTAGGACATTTTAGGACATTGCAGCAACTGCTCAGAGGTGCATGTCAACTCCACTCACTGGCAGCATCCTGTAACTATGGAAGCAACCCAACCAAGCATGAAATGCATGGTCACAAGAACGATATACACAGGGTCTGTGCTGCAATGTCCAGGGTCCCATAAATAAGTGGCCCATGGTAACAGCCATAAAAACACATACCATATATACTCTGCTATAAAGTGAGAAATTTAAGACTGGCTCCTGTTATAAAAGTATAGGTCGCCTTATACACGAATCAGTCCTACATTTTTCAACTTATAGCCTGGATCGGGGGCAGGGTGTACACCTTCCTCTCTCCACCACCCTATAGCTCCAAAGCAGTTGGCAGACTTTGCTCCACCTCTCCCACCCACAACTACCTAAAAGGGGGCCACCTCGCTCTATCTTCCCCTTTGTGTAAGTAACATGCAGAGGGTTGTCACTTGACATCAGAAGTCAGGGCTACACTAATGATTGCAGACCGGCATGCATGGGCTTTATGGAAAAAAATCTGCAATAGGGCACCTAAAAGACTATGAAAACCCAGATTCTGAAGTCTGATAAAGCCAGGACATTACTTAAGACCTTCACAATACAATTGCAACAGTCCAACATATTGGTGGCAGCATAAATTTAAAGGTGGTTTGTCAGCAGCAGAAACTAGTTACGGTCACAGAAAAGATATAAGGAGCAAAGGACAGATACTGTAAGTGGAGAACGAACCTTCACAGTGATTTCACTGGGCCAAGATTAACACCTCAAGCACAAGGGACAGACAACACAGAAGTGTCTTAGGGACAATTTGGTGAATATCCTTGAAGAGCCCAGCTAGATTCCAGATGATAACTGATAAATAGAAACTTAAAAATGGATGCCAGCCACTGACAGTTTCCACTCTGCCTGACTGACCAATCAAAGTTCAGTAAGATGCTATTGATTCTGGGTTTCTTGCAATGCATTCTAGGTTAACCATAACACCATCTCACTTAACCAACTTTAGTTATTTCTGCGCTATTCTAGTCATGCCACTACTGAGCAACCCATCATTTTAACTTTAGTCAGTCCACATTTCATGGCATCTTAACCACCCTGGCGTTCTATTAAGATCGCCAGGGCAGCTGCGGGAGGGTTTTTTTTTAATAAAAAAAAAACGATTTCATGCAGCCAACTGAAAGTTGGCTGCATGAAAGCCCACTAGAGGGCGCTCCTAATCCATATTTCTGATCGCCTCCGGCGATCCGCAGTAACAAGGAAGGCCGCAATGAGCGGCCTTCCTTGTTTCGTTTTGCTCGTCGCCATGGCGACGAGCGGAGTGACGTCATGGACGTCAGCCGACGTCCTGACGTCAGCCGCCTCCGATCCAGCCCTCAGCGCTGGCCGGAACTGTTTGTTCCGGCTGCGCAGGGCTCGGGCGGCTGGGGGGACCCTCTTTCGCCGCTGCACGCGGTGGATCGCCGCGCTGCAGCGGCGATCGGGCAGCACACGCGGCTGGCAAAGTGCCGGCTGCGTGTGCTGCTTTTTACAGCGAGCAAATCGGCCCAGCAGGGCCTGAGCGGCAGCCACCGGCGGTGATGGACGAGCTGAGCTCGTCCATACCGCTAAGGTGGTTAATCTAACCAGTCACCCAACAGCTAATTATTGAGTATATCTCCATCTGTAAATCCTTTAAATTTAAAGAATTCCAGCTGTGGATGGTGAAGACCACAGATTTGTACATTTTTGAGGACAGCTCCTTTGGATATAGGGGAGTTTACAACAAGGCAGAAAACCATTCACACTCACAAACCAACTCTGTCAAGTTCATCTGGCAATGCATACATGAGCCACGGAAGGGAAAAACACAGGGAGATGACTTGTATGACCGGGTGTCTGCGGTCACTGAGAATATGGAGCTACCTTGGAGTAAACTTGCCAGTGTCACTATGGATGGATCTCCAAAATCAAACAGGAAAAAAAATGTTGCTCTACTGAAAAGAATTCAGTATAAAGTGAGGTAAACCCTGACCAAGATGTTATTTTCTTTCACTGCATTATTCACCATGAACCTGTGTGCAGTACAGCATATTGGAACCAGAAGCGGCAAGTGGAAGGGGTGTTCTTAAGGATGGGCAGAGAGGAGGGGGAACTGCCACTTCCTTCACACCCATAATCGATGTTCTGCTCAGTCAAAAATTACGGCTGAGCAGAGCAGGGGCCACAGGAGGGGGGGGGGGGGGCTGAAGTTTACTGCTTGCTGCTCTAAGATCAGAAAACAGACTACTACACATCTAAAACACACCTGAACTAAACTTACCTTCACTTCATTTCCTCTCCGTCATGCTCTACATAATAAATTACACTGTTCAACTTATACACAGTATCATCTCATCTAGGTGGCCATAACTGCAGAACATATTTGTCTCTGCGTCATAAGGGTGCCATCTCGCTCTTGGAAAATTTTGAAAAGGTTATTGCTTGCATCTAACACTATCTTTTTTCTTCCTAACATGTACTGTTTGTCTCCAAGCATCTCTGAGATTTACACAGCTGGGGCAGAGCAGGGAGAAGCTACTATCGCTGAATGAGAATGGATAAGACAGGAAGGCGCAAATCTTAGGGATGGTAAATTATAGACAAACTAAACATACATATATACATCCTAAGACATAGAAACAGTCTTCATAAAAAAAAAAAAACTCAGGGTACAGGTTCACTTTAATATAAACAAGACTAATCCTCCCTTCACCTTTGTATGACAAGTAAACAGAATTTCATCTGCCTATTTCAGGCAAGAAGCAATTACTGAGCTTTACATAAAAACAGGCAACATTGCATTGCAATTTGAGTAACATGGCCTATATTAAAATATATGTATAATAAACTTTTAAAAGTTAAACGAAAACAAGCAAAGTACTTTATCAATTCTGAAACGGTCATAAAAATGTATTATCGCTGAAACCTAGTGCAACAAAGCTAATCAAGATTCCATTTTTTTTTATAACAAGCTTGGCCTTACCTTCTGATTTCCAAGGTCTATAATCAATACTATTGCTAACACTAAAACAGCCAATAATCAGATTTCAAGAATCAGACAGCTTTTGCCTTGTCTATAAACGTGCATGTCGGCAAACAAGCCAATTAAAAACAAGGTCCTGGTAATTAAACCGTTCAAAGCTGACTGAGATTGGTAACCTATCAATTTTCCCATTCAGTTCCAGACAGATTCAATTACAACGGTTTCTGTTTTCTCCTGCATGATCTGAATTGTGGTCTTGAGCTTTAGCAATCTAACATCTTCTAATTTGGCCTTAAGACAGGCTCCCAGTAAACAAACAGATTGTGCTTTCTTTCTCATCAAAGTCACATATGTCTTTATGAAGGAATATTTATTCACATATTGGAAACAAGCATTTTCCATGAATTATTCAGCAACTGGATATCATAAGTAGCAAACACAAAATTGCTCCATGCTACTACTAATACGAAATGTACCTATTAAAATCAAAACCTGCCAAAAAAAAGTAAACTTTTTTTAGGATTAAAGTTAAAAACATGATGAGATTTACTTACATCACATCTTCAGGCCTGAAACAACACAGACTTCTACAGCAGCCACAAAACTTGGCTGCAGAAAGCCTCATGTGATAGTCAACATATCATATTATCATAGGACGATTATTTTTAGAACTAGATAAACTGGATAAGCCATATGAAATCAGGGACAATTTAAAGTTCACCTAAACTGAAAGACATATGGATGTTTCCTATTAAACAATACCAGTTGCCTGACAGTCCTACTGATCTCTTTGGCTGCAGTAGTGGCTGAATCACACACCTGAAACAAGCATGCAGCTAATCCACTCTGACTTCAGTCAGAGCACCTGATCTGCATGCTTGTTCAGGGGCTGTAGCTAAAAGTATTAGAGACCGATTCAGCAGGAAAGTCGGGCAACTAATATTTTAAAAGGAAAAATCCATATCCTAAGATTAGGATCACTTTAAAGGAAACCTTAAAAACCGGTGCTTTGTAGCTGCCACTCCCCCCCCTCCCACACAAAAAAACAGCCTCAGTATAGGTAGGTAGCTAGGTACAGGTGCCCCCAGTAAAGGAAGCCAAGTATAGGTGCCCCCTGTATAGGAAGCCAGGTATATGTGCCCCCCAGTAAAGGGAGTCAAGTATAGGTGCTCCCAGTATAGGAAGCCAGGTAATAGGTGCCCCCAGTATAGGTAGACTGGTATAAAAGCCACTGGTTGGGAGGAGGGAAACTGGAAGTAGAGAGGAGGCGGCTGCCAAGAAGGATGCACACAGACACGTTACATGGAGCAGGTGAGTCGTTTACAAAATGTACTGCTGTGCCAGCTCTGCGGGCGGGAGGGAAGACAGTGTCACTCCTTTCAAGCCTGCACCCCAGTCCCTGCCACCCCTGCTCAAAATGCCACTGTCCTGGCACCGCCCCCAGGTAAACGTTGTCTGAAACAGGTGGAGGTTAACCTCATGGGAGGTTAGGGCAGCAACAGTGGAAAAATTGAACCTATTTCAATGAGATCTCAAGCATATGTTTGAGTTGCTTTGTTCTAGATATGGCAAGTGACTGTCAATAACATGCACATGAGATTTTATATAATTTTTATCCAAATTTATGCAGCTTGATGTATCAATAATCTGTCACTTTGATACAATGTAGAGTAATTAGTATACAGCTTGTATACGTGTAAATCTCAAAATTATTCAACACCCAGTCAATCTCTAAACCACTGGCAACAAAAGTAATTATACTCCTAAGTGAAAAATATCAAAACTGTGCCCAAAGTGTCAATATTTTGTGTGCACCATTATTTTCTATTCAACACTGCCTTGACTCTCTTGGGCATGGGAGTTCACAAGAGACTGACATTTTGACGCTGGAATACTCGTTCACTTCTTATGTAGAACAATAACGGTTTTTCAAAGCCACTGTAGTGACATACTGTATAGTAGGATGCAGCAAATTATTCAGGAGACCCACTTTTAGGTTATTCTAGTTTCAACATCAGAAACACATACTACAGGTAGTCCTCGGTTAACAAACGAGATAGGGACTGTAGGCTCGTTCTTAACCTGAATCCGTTCTTAAGTCGGAACGCTGTGCCCTTTCTGCCCCCTTTGCCTCCAGTGCCCCCCTCTGTGCCTCTGTCTCCCACTGTGCCCGTTTGTCCTCCCTCTGTGCTTGTCCCTCCCTGTGTTTGCCCCCCGTGTCTCTGTAACCCCATGTGCCTCCGTTTTTCTCCCCCTTAGTGCCTCTATTTGCCCCCCACTGTACCTCCATTTGTCCTCCCTCCCCCGTGCCTCTGTCTGCCATGTGCCTCAGTTTGTCGCCCCCCCCCCCCCCCCAGCAGACTCACCTTCCAGCACGAGTCCAACACTGTCCGTCTAGCCACTCTGCCTCCTGCTCCCTCTATCGGTACAGCATCGCTTTGCTTCCTGACTGTCATGTGACATACAGGAACCTGTATGACACATGACATACAGGAAGCGTTGCTGTACGCAGCTAGAGGGAGCTGGATGCGGCGAGAGGACGACAGACAGCGTTGGACTAGTTCGGAGGGGAGTCTAAAGCTGTTGCTGCATGCGCCGTCACTTGGGGGAAGTTTGAAGCCGCTTCTTAAAACTTCTCCCACGCGGAAAAATGACGGGATCGGGCCATTCGTATCGGCGGGTCGTTCTTAAGTCGGGCGTTCGTAACCCGAGGATTACCTGTATATCTATATATTGCTGTATATTGTATTTAACCCCACCTGCCTAGGCCGAGTAGCTATGCAAAATTCTCTTCCCAGACCATTCTGGTCATATTCATTCATATTTTGTACTGGCTTCAGAACACACAGCAAACAAAAATTCTGCAGAGATCACCTGCCAGTACTAAAAAAAATTGCCACCTATGATAAGTTTCAGAATATAAAGCAAGGTGCGGAAAAGATTATAAAACGGGCAAATTCTGACTAAATTTATAAAGCAATATTGTTAAAAGAAAAAAAAAAAAAGGAATTTTATTCACTGCAATATTCTTACTACAGTTATGCTTCAAGATCCTCAGAGAATTCCCTGGCATGAGGTGCCACGTTGAACATTAGCACAATGCTGGGGTGTGAAAATGTCTAATTGGGCAGTTGTGACATTCTTCACTTAGGGGTGTACTCCCTTTTGTTTCCAGCGATTTAGACAATAACCACTTCCAGACCGTGGTAATTGAAAACTGTGCCGTTTGTGATGTTATCCCTGTCAGGGTGTAGATTTAAATTACAGCACTGCATGCTCCTGCCGCTGCAGCCCACTATCTCTGCCGTTGCTATGACAGCAGAGCTTCATGAGCCGGTCAGGAGCAGATTTCATTGGCTCCTGACCATGTGAGCCAATCGGAGACAGCAGAGCGAGTGGGCTGCAGCGATAAGAGAGTGACGCAAATGGCGAGAGTGACTGGTCCGTGCAACTTGACGTCGGTTAACCCCCGTTTTTGGAACCAGCAGTCTTTGGTCCTTGAGGAGCCAGAGACTGCTGGTACTTAAGTGGGTAATGGCTTTATGCTGAGATATTTCAATAAAAAAGCAAATTACTCACTTTTGTGAGCTACAGTACGTATACAGAAATTTATGCTAGCCAGTGTTATCTAGGATCTCTTTTTCACCAGTTTATAGCAATTTAACAATGTATTATTGAATGTTTGTTATAGGTTACTGTAGATTGTACACAAACTTAGCTAGATTGAAAAAAAACAAACCCACTATATTTTATTGTACATCAAAACAGCAAGCTAGAGCTACAAAGCTTTATTTGTGGACGGAGACTATTGTGCGATAATGACACAGTAGGGAACAATGAAACCATACTTTCATTTAGATTGAAAACTAAAAAAGTACCTTCAGATACGTTATTAAAATATTTAGCCAGTACACCGGTTATGCAATCCAAAATGCTTTTAAAAACACAAATTATAAACAAATGGAAGACAAAGGCAGTTTTGATCAACTGCAACACTCTCTAGTTTCTTACAAAATACTGCAAAACCCCCATTTCCGGTACAGACACGGACTCCCTGTTGCCAAATACCTGTATGGCCTGGTGCACACCAAAAACCCACTAGCAGATCCGCAAAACGCTAGCGGATTTTGAAACGCTTTTTTTAAATTTTTGTGAAGCGTTTCAGCTAGCGTTTTGCGGTTTTGGGTAGCGGTTTTTGTGTAGTACATTTCATATATTGTTACAATAAAGCGGTTACTGAGCTTCTGTAACAAAAACGCCTGCAAAACCGCTCTGAACTGGCGTTTTTCAGAGCCGTTTGCATTTTTCCTATACTTAACATTGGAGGCAGAAACGCCTCCGAAATCCTAAAAATGCCTCAGCCCGGGAGTATGCGTCAAAATAAATTACCCTAGCGTTTCCACATCCGCAAGCGGATCTGAAAACGCACAAAAAGCAGCTCGGTGTGCACCAGCCCTACCTGCCAGTTGCTTAAGAGAGCACCCTTTCCATGCTGAGTAGCGAGGAAAGCCCCATTAGCCAGCTATGCGGAGTAGTGAGCTTCTGAGCAACTTGTCACAGCAGCATCCTTTCTATTCTTACAGCCGCAGCCTGTGCTGCGGCATTTTACGCACAGCTTCCTAAATGTGTTTCATGACCCCATGCGAGTCAGGTGACATGCATAGTGAGCCTACGGAGGATGGTAAGTTATTCAGCTGCTCACTACTCTACATAGCTTGCCCCCTATAGCGCCTAGGCAGTCCAGCTGCTTGAGAGTGCCGGTTGCCTGAATGCCAGATAAAGGTTTTACGGAGTCAATCAATTCTTTCAGCTGTAAGGAGACCTGGGTACTTTTCTTATAATTGAATGATGACTGTAACAGGTAAATAGTAAGGCTTTGTTAAAATGCACATGCAGTTTTGTGCCATACGAAATCACACGTAATGCTTCTCAATGGCGATGTGTGTGTTTTTTTCTGGGTGCAATTCATGTGCTTAACAAAAACCGATTCCCTGCCATATGAAAAGGCAACCCAGTCTATGGTGGATGGCGCAAGCGAAAATGCGCAAAGGATGCAAATTTTCCAATTAAATAAAGCTCAGGAAAGAAATAAGATTCTCACTAGGTCATACCCCGCTCTCAGGTAATAGGTAGTCTCTTGATGCTTCTCACCTATGCTGGAAGTGCAGGCATACCCTGATAATATACATATGTGGTGGGCGTTTAGTGAGGTTTAGCCCTTATGAAAACTAGCTTTTACGTGGTATGAGGAAATGTATCGGTTTCTTGTCAGGTTCTCCAAAGGCTCTTCTTTCAAGGTTACCTGGTTCAAATTCAACAGCTTAGAAGACCCTACTGGATTCTCTTTTGGGGTAAAGTAGTTATTTGATAGCTAAATATTGTAAGGCTTATCATGCCCCAGGGCTCACCGATCTGGTTGAGAAGGTGGATGAAGTTATGCGCTTTGGTTCTGTCTGCCCAAAAGGAAACTGATACGTTTATCCAGCAATGGTCTATTTCAATCAACTATAGAGACCGTGTTCCTTTCTTCAGTAATCAACACACTAATTTTGTTGCTCTAATTATTCTTGTGGCATGTGATGCCTCCAGCCACACCAGCTCTGACCCTTCACATGTGAAGTTACAGTTTCTTTTTTAGCTACCTTATATGGTTCATGTTTGTCTAGATAGCACCAGTTAGTGTTACCGGTAACGGTGTTTCTGTTCAGCAGCTGGGACACCCTCTGGAGGAATGGCTCCGCCCAGTCCTGAGGAAACAAAGCAGACAAAGTATAAAAAGCTCCCACCCTCCCTTAATCCCCAGTGTATATAAAGTAAATAGCCCGAACACCAGGAAAAAAAGGGAGGAGCGAAGCACCTCCAAGTGACCCACTACTATATAGAGATAGGTACAAGGAAATGCGACAGAATAGGGTAGGGTAATAGACGGTGTCCCAGCTGCTGAACAGAAACACCGTTACCGGTAAGACTAACTGGTGCTTTCTCCTATTCATCAGCTGGGACACCCTCTGGAGGGATACCAAAGTAAATACCCACCTAGGGAGGGACTACAGCCTGGAGCACTTTCCTGCCAAACGACAAATCCTGCTGAGAAAGAACGTCCACTCTATAGTGCTTGACAAAAGTGGAAGAACTCGCCCAAGTTGCCGCTTGACATATTTGCTGGACTGTAGCACCTGCTCTCTCTGCCCATGACGTAGCCATCGATCGGGTGGAATGCGCTCTTATGTTGGATGGTGGAGTGGAGTCTGAAGTCTTATAAGCAAGAGAAATAGCCTCACATATCCACCTAGCAATAGTTTGTTTTGAAGCTTGCTGACCTTTATTTTTCCCCATAAATAACACGAATAAATGTGAAGATTTCCTAAAATCTCTAGTCCGAGCTAGATATGACAGAAGGGCCCTCCTGACGTCTAAACAATGAAATTCTTGTTCTCTAGGACAGGAAGGATTATCACAAAATGAGGGAAGGACTATATTTTGGGATCTGTGGAAATCCGAAGCCACTTTTGGTAAATAATTCGGATCGAGACGTAAAACTATTTTATCTGGGAAAATAGTCAAATAAGGATCTTTAATCGATAAGGCCTGCAGCTCGCCCAATCTTCTAGCTGAAGTAATGGCGACTAAAAAGGCTACTTTAAGTGTCAAAAATTTTAGCTCTATCTCCTCGATAGGCTCAAAGGGAGCCTTGGTTAGAACATTTAGAAGTAGCGACAAATCCCATTGTAGAACGACCCTCTGTCTAATAGGAGTGGACCTTTGAACTGCCCGGAAAACATTTTTAACCAATTTTTCCTGTGCTAAAGATCTGTCTAATAAAATTGATAAGGCTGATTGGCCTGATCCTGAGAAGGTTTCCTGAACAGGCCTGGCTTACTAGTACGAAATGTTTTTCGCTTGTTAGGGAATTGTTTTCCCTTTTCTGCAGACCTGGAGAGTATATTATCTAATTCTTTACCAAATAATAGGTTACCCTCAAAGGGAACTGCACACAACTTATTTTTGAAAGTAAGATCTCCATCCCAGGTTTTGAGCCAGAGCGCTCTGCAAGCCGAATTGATCAATGCAGTGGTACGTGCAGAAATGAGCACAATTTCTACCGCTGCATCAGCCAAGAAAGCAACAGATTTTAACACCACGGGCAGGGATTTAACATAAGAGTCCAGGTCAGATCCAGTTTTGACATGAGAAATTAAATTATCCATCCACACCCGTAAATTGCGAGAGATGCAAGTAGAAGCAACTCCTGGTATAAAGGCAAATGAAGCAGATTCCCAAGCCTTCTTTAACAGCAAGGCAATTTTTTTATTCATCATATCCTTTAAAACCCCAGTATCTTCAAAGGAAAGATCGGCATTTTTGAATGCTTAGAAAGTGCAGCATCTAATTTTGGACATTTAGTAAATTGATCAATATCGGCAGGAGCAAACGGAAATTTTCTTTTAGCTGACTTAGGAATGAATAATTTACGTTCAGGTTCCTGCCACTGAGATATAATAATATCCTTAATCGACTGATGAAAAGGAAGAACCCTGCCAGATTGTTGGGCCAGACCGGAATATACCTGGTCCTGTGCTGTAAATTCTTTTTGAATCTCAGGGATCTGTTCAGTAGCATAAACCGCTTTAAGTAATTTGCTCGTTTCTTCCGTATTAAACAGGAATCTAGCAGCCCTTCAAGTCACCATCTGATTCCTCTGAAAAAACATTCTCCCCCTCCTCCAATTCAGAAACATCCTCTATTTCTTCCTCTTCCACAGTATATCTGTGTTTAACAGAACCTGGGGTAAATCAACCTGCACCGTGTCAGAAATAGGAATAGGGGGAGGTGCAGGAGGGTTCACAGCAGGCGCCGAGGAGGGACCTGCCACAGCTATATCAGAAGGATTGGATGAGAGATTCCTTAAATTTCCCCAGAGTCTCATCCATATCCCTTTTAACAGACTTCATTATATTTTTAAAAATTGAGGAAGACTGAAGAAATGACCGCATCTATACATGATTGACACAGAGGTTTAGTATAGCTAGAGGAAAGCTTTGCTAAACATTGACAGCATCTTTTAGATCTGGATTTACTACTAGCAGAAGACCCAGACTCCACTCTTTGCTGTAACAAAAAAAAGAAAAACAGGAGACAAATACAACCCAGTTAAAACCAATCTGTGTAAAATAAACTGGGAGTTTCTTTAGGGAGAAAAAAATCTCCCACTCACCACACCATCAGTCTGCGATTGAATTTTGGAAGCTGCAGCGGTTGATGAGGCACTGGGAACAGCTGTGGCTGCACTGGATGTACCGGCAGCCGTAGCAGAGGCAGCGACCACGCTAGAACTTTGTTCCTCCATCTTGCCGCCGCCCGCACGCCCAGCCGGAGGTTTAAGAATAAGTGTGTGGTGCAACTTCCGGCCCGCCTCCTCCTGACGTCAGCGGAAGTAACCTCCGTGCTCGGCATTAAATTCCCAAGAGGCACTTGCGCGGAAGGAAGGCGGAAGCAGCTCTGACGACCCAATTTCACCCGTGGGCGTTCAGAGATAATGGCGGCAGCACACCACCTGGCTCCGGAACCCCGCGGCGGTTCACAGAACCCCTCTCCTCCGTCCAAGGTACTGCCGCCAGGGATAGATACTCACCCTCCGGTGAGCTAAGAAAACAATAAAATGGGAGCTGAAAAAAATCCCGTGTTCCCGGGCGGAAACACAAATGAACTAGGGATTAAGGGAGGGTGGGAGCTTTTTATACTTTGTCTGCTGTGTTTCCTCAGGACTGGGCGGAGCCATTCCTCCAGAGGGTGTCCCAGCTGATGAATAGGAGAAACATACAGTATCTTATTGTAGGTGTATACTCTACAACAGTGCTGTCCAACTTCACGGGCACGGAGGACCAAATTTTTGCAAAGTACATGGAGGAGGGCCGACTATCCTCCCCTGACTCCGCCCCCACTGCACCCCAAGTGCAAAAACAAAACAAAACACAATCTGGTAGCAACTTTCCACAAAATGCACATAATCTGGCAGTAGTCAGTATAGCTGCTCCCAGGCCCAGTATAGGTAGCAAGTATAGTTGTCCCCAGGCCCAGTACAGATAGCCAGTATAGTTGTCCCCAGGCCCAGTACAGATAGCCAGTATAGTTGTCCCCAGGCCCAGTACAGATAGCCAGTATAGTTGTCCCCAGGCCCAGTACAGATAGCCAGTATAGTTGTCCCCAGGCCCAGTATAGATAGCCAGTATAGTTGTCCCCAGGCCCAGTATAGATAGCCAGTATAGTTGTCCCCAGGCCCAGTATAGATAGCCAGGATAGTTGTCCCCAGGCCCAGTATAGATAGCCAGGATAGTTGTCCCCAGGCCCAGTATAGATAGCCAGGATAGTTGTCCCCAGGCCCAGTATAGATAGCCAGGATAGTTGTCCCCAGGCCCAGTTTAGATAGCCAGTATAGTTGTCCCCAGGCCCAGTATAGGTAGTAAGTATAGTTGTCCCCAGGCCCAGTACAGATAGCCAGTATAGTTGTCCCCAGGCCCAGTATAGATAGCCAGTATAGTTGTCCCCAGGCCCAGTATAGTTGTCCCCAGACCCAGTATAGATAGCCAGGATAGTTGTCCCCAGGTCCAGTATAGATAGCCAGTATAGTTGTCCACAGGCTCAGTATAGCCAGTATAGTGGCCCCCAGTCCAAGTAGCCAGCCCAGATAGGTGGCTCTCCTTCTTGCGGCCGCCGATTGTCCTACCTTCAGATCGGCAGCCGCTTCCTCTAACTGTCCCCGGCACCGTGACTGAAGCCACCTGCTGCTACACACAGACCTCAGATCAGAGCGTCCCGCAAAGCCGCTGTGACATGACAGCCTCCCCAAGCCTGACACCGTTAATCAAAATGACTCCTTACCTCCCTCCCTCAGTTCACGAGAGCAGCATCAAGATTCCATTACAACTGGTTGACAGAGCGCCGTTGTCTCACCTCTATGGCGTGCTGCAGGCATGGGCACAGGATGCGGGCCCAGGAAATGGCGGCGAGTCTATGCTGAGAAACGCGCTCAGCAACATCCAAATAGGGGTGGAACGCTATCTGTGCTGCCACTTTTCTCCGCCTCTGTCTCTCCCACACCAATCAGTGCACTGCACACATCCTCTAACAGGATGTCCAGTGCGAAGGGCGGATGAATGAAAGAAACCGAGCAGCCGGCGGGCCACAGGAAGACCTCTGGCGGGCCGGCCGCCAATTGGACAGTGCTGCTCTACAAGATTATGCGCTTCCAGGCAAAAAATACCCCCCTTTACTGTCCTATCCCCTTTACTGTTCCACCCGTTAACACTTTCAATTAATTGGCTCTAAAATCAATCAGAAATTTTGCGTTCAACGGATCACTAAAGTGACCAAACCTGCCTAAAAATTGACATGTGTATGGCAACCTGTATCTCTCAACAAGCTTGGATAAATTCATTAAGCGAATAGAAACAAGACCGGCATAAAACTAAAAGCTGGGATGTTTAGAAAATGTCTGTGGTAGTATGTTTATTTTCTCAACACTTAATATCATGCAAGTTTTTCTTTAGTATGCACTTCAGGTTTTCAAAATAGAATTTTGATTTGGTATTTTATCTCAAACATACTCTACTTGTCACATGCAGTTTGAGTAGGAAGAGGGAAGCAGAAATCTCAGAACCGTGTTCATACACTTTAACCATTTCCAGACCAGCATCCTCTGCCCCCTTAAGGACCAGAGGCTGCTGGTACAGCAAAGCAGAGGAAAACTACGCTTACCGACAAATCTTTGTGCAGTCCCGCCACTCTCACCAGTCAGCCTGCTCTCTCCCCGCGGCAGGCACCTCTCTCTGCTGTTGCTATGACGGCAGAGCGTTGTGTGCCAGTCAGGAGCCGCTTTCATTGGCTCATGACCCTGTCGATCAATGTAAGCCAATAAGATTGGCTTACAGTAATGACAGGGCCAGGAGCAAATTAAAACGGCTCCTGACTGGCACACAGAGCTCTGCCGTCATATAGATGGCAGAGCAAGTGATCTGCGTCGGGGAGAAAGCGGCGCAATCGGCAGAAGCGGCGAAACCGCGTGGTTACGTAATGTCAGATTCGCACTGCAACATGCAGGATGTAACTTTCAACTGCATCGGTCCTGTAGTGGTTAAGTGATTTCAGTTCTTGAAAGAAAGAAGTTTAGTACTTGTTATTACAATAGCTTACCTTTTAAAGATGAACTGTAGTGAAAATACATCATAATTTTTTTTATTACAATATTGATTTATAAGTCGGTGTTTGCCCACTGTAAATACTGTAAATTCTTGGGTTGTCTTGCGTAACCTGCATGTTCGAAGTCTCTCCAAAGTGGTTTAACAATACTGAAGACAGGAGACCGATGGCCACTGATAACATTCTCTGATAACATGCCGCATTTATCTTGCCATCAACTCTGACCAAATTCCCTGTGTCGCTATAGCACACAGACCACTCATATTCACATGCATCACAGTAGGGTTGGTGTACTTTTCTTAATAGTTGTATATGGTTGTGATCAAAAAGTTTCTTGTTGGTCTAATCATTCCAAATTATCCCCCCCCCCCCCCCAAAGTTTCTATGCTTGTCTAGGTGCTGGTTTCCATATTTTAAGTGGGCTATTTTGTAACATTGGCGCAGTAATGGTGTCTTCTGGTAACTCAAACATGCAGCCCATTTCTCAAGTGCTTCCTTATTGTACATCTTGAAACAAAACGTCCACTCCATTTTTCTGTAGAGAGGACTGGATGTCAGCTGCAGTTAGTTGTGGCTTTTTCTTTACATATCAAACTATTCTCCTTACACTTCTGGCAGAAATTTTTGTTGATCTACCCGACTGTGGCTTGGTGTCAACAGAACACCACAATTTCCACTTCTTTATGAGAGTTTGAACACGGTTGATTGGCATTTTTAATTCTTATTTGAAAAACCTTCGCTCTCAGTTCTTTTGCTTCCCCTATGGCTGAAATATGCAGGTGGCTCAAGAGCCCAGAATCCCCCTGACTTTTTATACACAGTCAAATTAGCCTGTGTGTCAATTTGTGTGCATGTTTTAAGTCAAATTGTCAAGGGTATTTAAACCTTTGATAAAGGCCATTTGGTTGCTTACACTTATGATGATGATAATAAAGAAAACCAAAAAAGAAACACCACCACTATTGTGTGATAATAACTGGCTTCGCCCAACCATTAATAAGGAATAAGAAAATTCTAGGCACGTTCAATCATACTTTCCCCCTAGAAACAACATTGCACAAATTCTGCCAGGGTATGTAAACTTATGAGCACAATTATAGTGCTATACTGTATTGTTGCTACTATGACAATGCTGCATGCTAGGCTTTGTTATTTAGCTTCAGTTATAATTAGACACCAAAGGAACAAGCAGCTTCCTCTTCCTTTCTCAGTTTCAGAATGTGAACAAATTCATGAAGTTGATGAGATCTCATTTCTCTTTGGTAATCATTTTCAAAGGAAAATAAATCCTATAATGATATTATATGTGCTATAATTGCATGTTGGTCGTCTGTTGTAACAAAATTAGATTTGAAAAAGTCTGACAGCAGATATCAAGAAGCAGGGCATGCTTAGTAATGGAAGACAAAACATTACTTTTTTTGTCTAAGAAACCAAACATATACATATATATTTCATAAGACAGCAAGCCATAAGACAGTCTTGTGGAAGTGGAGAACTTTAGCTGCTATATATAAAAAATGTATTTTCTTTAAGGGCTGGTTCACACTGCAGTGCTTTTAAAGTGGGCAGCACGGTGGCATAGTGGTTAGCGCTCTCGCCTTGCAAGCGCTGGGTCCCCGGTTCGAATCCCAGCCAGGTCAACATCTGCAAGGAGTTTGTATGTTCTCCCCGTGTCTGTGTGGGTTTCCTCCGGGCACTCCGGTTTCCTCCCACATTCCAAAAACATACAGATACGTTAATTGCCCCCCCCCCCCAAAAAAAAAAACAAAAATTGGCCCTAGACCATACATGCACTACACGATACATACATATGACTATGGTAGGGACTAGATTGTGAGCCCCTCTGAGGGACAGTTAGTGACAAGACAATATACTCTGTACAGCGCTGCGTAATATGTCAGCGCTATATAAATACTTAAATAAATAAGTGATTTTCTGCACTTTGCTGACCACTAGCGAACAGCAAGGCACTATACAGGTAGTCCCCGACTTAAGAACACCCAACTTACAAATGGCATGGATTATGTGTTTCCATGGGAACAAGTCAAAAAATTGTTTTTCCATATTGGACTTTGAGAAAATCGATTTTAAAAAATTCTAAGAAAAAATGGCTTTTACACTTGTATAAGCAGGCACAGGGGGCAGAGATGGCACAATGTTCTGACTTAAGAACAGATTCAGGTTAAGAACGAACCTACAGTCCCCTATCTCGTTTGTTAACCGGGGACTAGTAACAATTAAGGTGTTCTCACTACTGCGATTCCATTTTGCCTACAGGGCAACCACGCTGCATGCAGAATTTGTTGCACTTTGGAGATTGTGTCACAAGTTTACGTTTTAACAGCACAAAACAGATTGGAACAAATGAGTGAACTATATGCAAGTACAGATCTAAAGCTGTAACGAAAATGCCATGTGATCTACAAGATGAAAAAATGATGATTCAACAGGAGCTTGTAATGTGGCTATTTAAGGCACTAAGATATGAAGTGATTGCCTCCTGGTCTGGCTAGGTTTGGCCAATTAGATAAAAATATGGTAGGGCAGAGGGTTTAAGAGCTACTATTTTCACTGCACAAAAATGTAGAAAACAATAGGCATGATTCACAAAGTTTTTTAACCTGTTTTCACCTTATCTAGGTTACATTTTTTAAAGAGACTCTGAAGTCTCTTTTTTTCCCTTCTTTTGTTTAACATTCCTCTTCAGCTTTAATGCCAGAGTGATATCGCCGCATACCCACGGCTGAGGAGTGATTTATTGCTTAGAAAACGACCTGCAAAGTTCTACGACTTTGCAGGTCACAGATCATGCTGCCCTGGCATGCAGGGCTTCTCTTCCTGGAGAGGCTGAGCTTTGAGCTGTAGCTCAGCCTCTCCGCAATCAATCTCTGCAGATCTCTGCCTCCTCCCCACTCAGTGAAAGAAGACAGAGAGTCGGGGAGAGGCGATGATCCGCAGATATTGACTGCGGAGGAGGCAGAGTTACAGCCTAAAGCTCTGCCTCATTGAAGAAGTGAAGCCCTGCGAACCCATGGGGCTTTGTAGGGCTTATCTCTAGTAATAAATCACTCCTCCGCCGCGGGGATGCAGCGATTTCACTCTGGCATTAAAGCTGAAGAGGAATGTTAAACAAAAGAAGGGAAAAAAAAAAGACTTCAGAGTCTCTTTAAGCTCCCAAAGAGAAAAAAACAGTTATACTTAAGGCTCGTACACATGTCTGATCAAAGGCAACGACGGGTCCGTCGTCACCTCCAGCTGGGCAGGTTTTCAGCAGACAGCCCGGCGGATCGCTCAGAAACAGCCTCATCAGTCCACCGTCAGACTGTACACACGCTGTACTGTCTGCTGAAAACCCGCCCAGCGGGAGGTGACGATGGACCCGTCGTTGCCTTTGATCAGACGTGTGTACGAGCCTTTAAGGTAAGAAAAGTAATGTTGAAATGAAGTTAAATCGGGAACAACTTAGAGTCTGTAGGCCACAAGACTGTGTAAAAGGCTCTATAATTGACGAGACAATGCAGCATTAAACAGCTAAAAAAGGCTTAAACTGTGGGATTCCAAAGTCATTTTCAGGAGTGGGAGGATACAATTGTTTATGTTATCTGCTTATTTTCACCTCTAGTTCTCTTTAAAGGACCTCTGTTGCGAAAATCTTAAAATTTAAAATACATGTAAACATTCAAATAAGAAGTGCATTTCTTCCATAGTACGAGCCACAAATTACTTTTCTCCTATGTTGCTGTCACTTACAGTGAGCAGTAAAGTCAGACAGATCTGACAAGTTTTGGACTAGTCCATCTTCTCGTGGGAGAGTCTCATTATAGCCTGTATTCTTTACAAAAGCACATCCTGGACTGGATCTATGTCGGCCAGCCTTCCTACCTCTATACACACTATTTTAGCAGTTGGACTGAGCAACTGCCATTCAGTAAGTGCTTTTGAAAATAAAAAACCCTGAGTATCCTCCATGAGGAGATGGACAAGTCCAAAACCTGTCAGATTTATAACATTTTTACAATCTTTTATAAGTTGCAGCAACGTGAGGAAAAAGTAATTTGTAGTGCATTTTGCTGTGTAACAAATGTACATTTTATACACATGCACCATTTTTTTGATAGTGTTCTTTTAAGTTTACATCTGTACATCTGTGCAGTTTAACTGAAGTTTTGTTGCAGAATAATCTTGAAAGTCAACTAACTGCCCATACAAGTGTATGGGCCTGTTCACATCTCTATGTTGTAATGGATCACATTATTCTAATTTGCTACATGCAGGCTTTGATTTATGGTCTATGTCTAATCTCCATTGCAGTTCACACACATTATATGGTATGCATTAGGCAACATGCACAGTGTGAATCCAGCTGTAGGCTTGCAAAGAAAATAAACAAACAATCTGAAAAGGATTCATTGAGGATAATAGAAATCCTCTACAAAACATGTACAGTAGACTTAGCCCCCTTACGACTGATCTACTAAACTAGAAATACAATGAAAAAAAGTTTGATTATTATTATTTAGTATTTATAGAACGCTGACATCTTCTGCAGCGCTGTACAGAGTATATTGTCTTGTCACTTGATGTGTTTGGTGTTGACCAAATATCTAATAAGGTGCAAAAAACTTATGAAATTTTAAAATTAAAAAGACTTCAGTCTACAATTAGATAAATAAAGGTTTATACTTTAAAATTTAATGTTAACTATTTTGCAAGGCATGGCCAGTTTGTAGTTTGGGTCCGCTTTAACTGCATTCATATCTGTATGACTGAAGACTAGCAAAATACCACTGCACCGTTTTCTTAAAGGGAACCTAAGCTGAGAAAGATATAGATTTATCCTTTTTAAAATAACACCAGTTGCCTGACTCTCCCGCTGATCCTGTGTCTCTAACACTTTTAGCCACAACCCCTCAAAAAGCATGCAGATCAGGTGCTCTGACTGAAGTCAGACTGGATTAGCTGCATGCTTGTTTCAGGTGTGTGATTCAGCCACTACTACAGCCAAAGAGATCAGCAGGACTGACAAGCAACTGGTATTGTTTAAAAGGAAACATGCATATCTATTTCAGTTAAGGTTCCCTTTAAAGCCAATGAGAACCCGCTTGAAAAAAAACTAAACAAAAAGGCAGATGCATACCTAAGGAGAGGGAAGTCTCTGGGTCCTGTAGCGCCTTTCATCTCCCGGTGGTCTGGTTAAGGCGGCAGCTCCTCAGTTCAAATCCCCCGCCGCGGGGGACTTCGGAAGTCTTCAGGAGCAGAGTTCCCCCTAAAGACAGGCGGCTCCATACTGCGCACGCGCGAGCGAATGCTGCTACGGGTGAGGCAGCGCTGGAATGGGCAACGGGAGAGGAGAAAGGCGGCTCATTAGGACCCAGAGCCTTCCCTCTCCTTAAGTATCTGCCTTTTGTTTTTTTCAAGCGGTTCCCATTAACTTTAAGGGCCTGTCTCAACTCGTCAGTTTTTCTGCAGATTTTCTACACAGCAAAACTGCAACTAATCAATGGGCTAGTTCCCACAAGAATGCATTTTTCACTTGCAGAAAAACAATTGACAGCAATGCTAAATTCTCAGACAACTCATGCAGAAAAACGGACACACACACACACAAAAAAAAAAGTGACGAGTGGAGTGTCTCCACTTGTCAGTTTTTCTGTGTGTCAGTTTTTCTGCAGGAGTTGTCTGAGAATTTTGCATTGCTGTCAATTGTTTTTCTGCAAGTGAAAAATGCATTCTTATAGGAACTAGCCCATTAACAAGCCCCTCAGGAAGAGGGGCTTGAGGTCAGCCATCCCCTCGGTACTCCTGGCAAATGTCCGCTCTCTCCCTAACAAACTGGACGAGCTGCGTCTCCTCTGCGGCAGGTGGGAGCTCAGGAGCAACACCCCAGTACTCTGCTTCATGGAGACTTGGCTACATGAGAACATCCCAGAGAACGCCCTACACCTCCCAGGCTTCAGCCTCATACGGGGGGACCGCGACCCCTCCCTCTCTGGGAAGAAAAGGGGCGGTGGCATCTGCTTCTACGTCAGCTCCTCATGGTGCCCCACCAGTACTCGACAGGATGTGCTCCCCAGACCTAGAGCTTCTTCTCGTGAACTGCAGGCCAGTATACTCACCACGAGAGTTCTCCTCCTATGTCCTTGTCGGAGTGTATATTCCCCCTGATGCCGACGCCAAATCTGCCCTAAATACCCTCGGCGACACCATCTCACAGTGGGAAATATCCCTCCCAGACTCGCTGTTCATAATCATGGGGGACTTCAACAGGGCAAACCTTCGACAAGAGCTGCCACGCTACCACCAGCATGTTGCCTGCCCTACCAGAGGCCCGAACACCCTCAATCATTGTTACACGCCCCTGAAGAATGCCTACAAGGCTATCCCTGGGGCGGCACTTGGCTCCTCTGACCACTGCCTTGTTCATCTCATCCCCACCTACAGAAGGCTCCTGGAATCGGCAAAACCGGTCGCGAAGTCCTCCAAGGTGTGGTCCAGCGAGGCCAAGCTCCACCTCCAAGCCTGTTTTGATTGCACGGACTGGGAATCCCTGGCAGCTCCAGGCCTGGACGAGTGGGCGGACGTCACCTCTTACATCAGCTTCTGTGAGGCCTCCTGCGTCCCAACCAAATCCTTCAAGGTCTACCCGAACAACAAACCGTGGTTCTCCAACAAGCTACGGCTACTGCGGAAACGCAAGGAGGCGGCTCACAAGGCAGGAAACCAGGAGGAATTTGGGAAGGCGAGGAACACTCTGAAGCGAGAGCTGAGAGCCGCAAAACAGGAGTTTGCTGAGAGGATGAAGCAGAACCTTCGCTCAAACAACTAACGAGCTGTATGGCAAGGGCTTAAGGCTGCCACCAACTACAAGCCTCCCCCGCAACATGCTACACCCAGCCCTGAATTAGCTTAAGAACTAAGCAAATTCTACTGCAGGTTTGAAAGGCAGACCGAGCCTGGGGGGCACCCACCACCTCCTCCCCTCCCAGCCCTCACGCACAGCGACCCAAGTGAGGACTCACTGTCTCCGGAAGTGAGGGAGGCAGATGTTCGGCACCTCCTGTCCACGCTAAATGCCAGGAAAGCCTCGGGACCTGACAGCGTGTCCCCAGCCTGCCTCAAAACCTGTTCGGAGCAACTTGCCCCCATCCTCTCTGCCATCTTCAGTAGGTCACTGACAGAGGGCAGAGTCCCTGCGTGCTTCAAGAGGTCCACCATCATTCCTGTTCCTAAGAAACAAGGCATCTCCGACCTCAACAACTACCGGCCTGTAGCCCTGACGTCCGTCATCATGAAGTCCCTAGAGAAAGTGGTCTTATCCACGCTCAAGCTATCCACCTTGCCCCTACTAGACCCACTCCAGTACGCCTATAGGGCAAATAGATCCACAGACGATGCTCTAAACATCTGTTTGGAATACATCTACAACCATCTAGACAGGAGGGATGCATATGCCAGAGTACTGCTACTAGACTTCAGCTCTGCATTTAACACTATATGCCCACACACCCTCCAGAATGTCCTTACCACACTCGGGGTCCACTCCACCCTACGGCTATGGATCACTGACTTTCTCTCTAACAGATCCCAAGTTGTCAGGCTGGGGGACATCTACTCACGAGAAGCGATAAACACAGGGGCACCCCAGGGCTGCGTCCTGTCCCCGCTGCTCTTTTCCCTTTACACAAATGAGTGCAGATCCACGGCAGAGACTGTCAAAGTCATTAAATTTGCGGATGACACCACCATTGTTGGCCTCATCACCAAGGACAACATCCGGGAGTACCAGCAGCAGGTGGAAAGACTATGCCACTGGTGTAAAGAGAACAGCCTGGTGCTCAACACGGCCAAAACCGTCGAACTTATAATTGACTTTAGGAAGTCGACACCTACCCCACCTCCTATCTACATCGATGGCACCGAGGTGACCAGAGTGCCCTGCGCTCGCCTGCTGGGCACCACCATTTCTAGTGATCTCAGTTGGAGAGTGAATATCACGTCAACCCAACGGAAAGCCCAGCAGCGACTCTTCTTCCTCCGCCAATTGCGAAAGTTCGGCATGGCTCAGGAGATTCTAACATGCTTTTACACTGCCACCATCGAATCGATCCTCTGCTCCGCCATCTTGGTCTGGTATGCAGGAGCCACTGCCAGTGACAGGCACAAATTACAGAGGATCATTAGGTCGGCAGAGAGGATCATTGGGAGACCTCTGCCCCCACTTGACCACCTGTATAACACTAGACTGCGAGCCAGGGCACTGAGGATTGCAAGTGACCTCTCTCACCCAGGCCACCGTTTATTCACCCCACTTCCACTGGGTCGGAGACTTCGCGTCATCCCCACCAAGACCACCAGACACAAGAACTCTTTCTTCCCTATCGCCGTTAGCCTCCTGAACTCCCTTAACATGCTACCATCCCGTATCAGCGCCCTTAACATGCTACCATCCCCTATCAGCGCTCTACCACCCGCATAGGAGCGGCAAACTTCGGCTGTGTATATCTAATTGCTGATTGTATATTCGTGTATGCTTATATTTGAGTATGATTGTGTCATTCTAACCCTTTTCCTGCCTTTATTTCTATGTACTGCTCCATTGTGCCAAACCCAATTCCGGGCTTGACCCAGTCATGCTTGGCGATATAAAATTGATTCTGATTAACATTGGTTGCGGTTTTCCTGTGCAGAAAATGCACAGAAAAACTGATGAGTGGACCTAGGAGTGGATGAGTTAATATGGAGTTCAGGAACTAGTCTGTCCAATCCAGGAAAAAGAAGGAAATTTTCAGGAGCCAGCTCAATAACGAAAGTTAGGAATCATTTGAGATTTTTAGGAAGTCTTGTCCATCTGACTCCTGCGATATGCACAGTCCCATTGTAATCATTACTATAAATCAAATATCAACTATGTTTTTATACAAGGAAAAGAATTATAGCTATCCAGCTTTTTATCAATACAAACACAAAACAGACAACCAGAACCAAAGCCATTAATATTTTTAAATTCTAGTATATAAAAATATAAGTAATAAGTATTTGTACTAGTTTCACTATAAAAAACGTACAAGTATTTAGTGACAATCAAATATTAAGGCATCAACATTAGTGAAAAAAAGCAAAAGAGAAAAAGAAATTGATATAGTCTCCTATATATTGCCTCTTTAAAAAAAAAGTTCATAATTTCCATGCCCCTGAAAAGGAGTCAGCCACTCACCAGTAGATAACAAACCAGAGATCCCCGGTATAAAACACGTTGAGGATATGGCACATACTAAAACACACTCCACGACTGCTTTTCAATTAAATGGAGAGTGGAGCTTAAGCAGACAAACCTTGTATCCCAGCCTGGCCCCCAGTCAACAAAAGGAGATATTGTTCTTCAGCTCAAGGGAAATATAACTAGTAAAATGGTTGACATCTGTATTCAGAAAACGTTTCCTGGAATCCAACCAATATGCTTGAGTGTACAAAATACCGATTTCTCTCGCATGCCTAACTCCAGCCAGCAGTCTAAATTACAGACACCCATCAGCGACTACTTTAAACTGAAAAAATATGCAGTACCCACTAAACTTACTTTATTTAAATCAGTATGAAAGGCTATTCTTCAGCTAAATGAACATTTCTCTAATAAGCTGCAATAAAAGAAACAAAATATTTTGCATATCAAAGCAAATACTAATCTTGAAATGGACCTATAGCATTTAAGATCTGTCCCTAACCTATCCCAACCATCACATTATACAGCCTTATTACCAACAGTTGATGCTCCTCAAATCCAACTTCACAGCTCAGTGCTGTACAGATACTCCATCCAATATGATGTCAGGAATTAGACAGGGAAGAGGGGCAAAAGAAAATCCAACCGGGGTAAAATAACTGTACAGGAGTGGTGATTGTGCTACTTTGTATGTAGCTGTCAGTTTTAGCATATCTGACCAACTTCAGAATCACATTAAAGCTCCAGTTGAAAAAAAAAAGGGGGGAAAAAAACCTCTAAAAAGTACAATCATAGTTTAAGTCAATGGGAATTTTTACACAGGAAACTTGTATTTCCTAGGCAATGTCAGCACATCTGATAACTGGTTTCTGCCCACAATAAGCAAACAGTATTTTACAGACCACACCTTGGTGTGTCTGAATTCCACAAACCAGCCTAAGCTGTCTACTTTAAACACATTTCAGAATACATGGAATGGTTTGTTGTAAATTTTATCTAAAATGAAAAGAAAAAATGCAGCTTAAGTTTTCATCTCTGAGGCTGGTTTTACACTATAGCAGCGATCACGCGGCAGGGGAGCCTGCTGCCGCATTACTGCATAAATCTCTGTTATATGACCCTGCGGCATGATGAACCGACAGGGTCATATGCATAGGTCCACCCCCACTCTCCCCTTACCTACTTGCTGCTGTGCAGTAAGTACCGTATTTTTCGGACTAGAAGACACACTTTTTCTCCCCCAAAAGTGGGGTGAAAAAGTCACTGCGTCTTATAGTCCGAATGCAGCTTTTACCTATATGGGGGCGCATATGTCCGATGATAGCAGCAGCCGCTATAAAGTTTCACCGCATCAGCCAGAGTGTCCGCAGCGAGGAGGCAGCCGCTGGATACAAAGTTCCCCCGCATCAGCCAGAATGTCCGTGCGAGGAGGCAGCCACTCGATACAAAGTTTCCAGCATCAGCCAGAGTGTCCCCGCAGCGAGTCAGCAGCAGCCCGACCTAAAGTACTTCCTGAATCAGAGTGATCCGAGCAGTACAAAGACACCTTCAGCCGCTATATCGGCAGAGTCCTCTGAGGCTTCCATACTGTGTTGTTTATTGGTGTCAGCCCATAAGCCCGCGCACGTGTGCTGCGGGTGATTGGAGGGCGCCAGTAAACAACACAGTATGGAAGCCTCACAGGACTCTGCCGATATAGCGGCTGAAGGTGTCTTTGTACTGCTCTGATCACGCTGATTCAGGAAATACTTTAGGTCGGGCTGCTGCTGACTCGCTGCGGGGACACTCTGGCTGATGCTGGAAACTTTGTATCCAGTGGCTGCCTCCTCGCACGGACATTCTGGCTGATGCTGGAAACTTTGTATCCAGTGGCTGCCTCCTCGCACGGACATTCTGGCTGATGCTGGAAACTTTGTATCCAGTGGCTGCCTCCTCGCACGGACATTCTGGCTGATGCTGGAAACTTTGTATCCAGTGGCTGCCTCCTCGCACGGACATTCTGGCTGATGCTGGAAACTTTGTATCCAGTGGCTGCCTCCTCGCACGGACATTCTGGCTGATGCTGGAAACTTTGTATCCAGTGGCTGCCTCCTCGCACGGACATTCTGGCTGATGCTGGAAACTTTGTATCCAGTGGCTGCCTCCTCGCACGGACATTCTGGCTGATGCTGGAAACTTTGTATCCAGTGGCTGCCTCCTCGCACGGACATTCTGGCTGATGCTGGAAACTTTGTATCCAGTGGCTGCCTCCTCCCACGGACATTCTGGCTGATGCTGGAAACTTTGTATCAAGTGGCTGCCTCCTCCGACGGACACTCGGATGCGGGAAAACTTCGCATTGAGCTGCTGCCTCCTCGCTGCGGTGACAGACGCATTGCTGATGCGGGGAAAACTCATCGGGCTATTGCTGCGGGGACAGGTTACTGAAGCAGGGAACAGATGCCACCCAGGCTGGATAGGTGAGATAGATCTCATTTATATTGTAGTGGTTAGCATAGCTAGTGTTTTGGGGGAGAGCAGGGGTTTGTGTTGTGTAGTGTAGTGTAGCTGGAGGTGGTATCAGTGGATTTGTGAAATGTAGTATAGTTAGTGGGGGCAGCAGTGGTTAGTGAAGTTAGGCAGTGTAATTTAGAGACATCTTGGGGAGGGGGTAAAGGTCCATAAGACACTCCTGGACCATGGATGCACCTAGGCTTAGTATTTTTTTTTCCCCTGATTTTTGCCTTCTAAACCTGGGTGCGTCTTATAGTCCGGAGCGTCTTATAGTCCGAAAAATACGGTACTTCACTGGGATTCCCATCAGTCCACTCATGCGCACCACGCATGATCCGTGCAGTAGGTGAAGCTCATGAATTAACGCACTGCAGACATTACGACAGCATTTTGGTAAAAATCTACAGTTCCGTTGCATCGCCTCAGTATGAAAGTCTATATAGTTTTTTTATCGACTTGGCGACCTCTTGTGGTAAAATTGCTTACCGCAACACATCTGTGTGCATGTGGCCTCAAACAATCACAAAATACATATCAAAAGACAGTTAGCAAAAATTTTGTGGGCCAAGTATATACAGCCTATATTTTATTTCACAGATTCTTTGGCAAACAATCATTTTGTCAAAATAGCAGTGATACAGATGCTACTCAGGACACCAACTGTAAAGCTATTAACAACATATACAAAGCTATGAACTGCTGCAGCATAATCCTGTTCTAAAGATCTGTAAAGCGGGTATACAGTCATGGCCAAAAGCTTTCTGCTTTGGTTTTTGTGATGGCATTTTGCCTGATTACTCCAGAATGTTATGCAGAGTGATCAGATGTGAAAATGAATTTACTGTATATACTCGCATACAAGCCGACCCGCGTATAAGCATCCCCCAACTTTTACCTTCGAAACCAGGAAAAAATGATTGACTCGCATATAAAGCCGAGGGTAGAAAATGCAGTAGCCTCCCCATAGCAAGATGTGCTCCCAGTATTGGCCCAATGACAATCCAGCTTCTTTTTATATCACCTTGGTTCTATTGAGGGCCCATTTCCACTATCACGAATTCGCATGCGTTTTTCGCATGCAAATTTGCATAACAATACAAGTGAATGGGACTGTTTCCACTTGTCATGGTTTCCTTTGCATTTTTCTGTGCAGAAAAAATTCGCATGGCAGAGCCATCAGAATTCGCATATCGCATACCGCTATGCGAATCGCATACAATGTATTTAATAGGAAATTCGCATGAGGTTTGGGTATGCGCATTTTCATGCGAATTCACATAGAAACTGGAAAAACACACCAGCATTGCCATGGATAAATTTGCATACATCGTCATCCATGCGAATTTTCATGCGAATTCGCATGAAAATTCGTATAGACCCGCATGCGAAATTCGCATCCGCATGCAAATTTTTACCGCAGCGATTCACACCGCACAAGTAGAAATGCAGCCTTAAGGTAGTCTGCAATCAATAGCTTTCCATGCCACAATTAAGAAGGTATAATACTCCAATTCACAACTAAACTGAACTTTCCTTTTAAAATACAATAAGTACAGAAGTTACAAATTCAAAACTGTCCATCAGCAGTCTTGTTCAAAACACTTCATTCTCCCATTTCTTAACCTCCCTGGCGGTTAATTTTTTTTTTTCCTAATTGAAAAAATCCTTTTTTTAAATTTTTTTTTTTGTTTCATGTAAAGCTACCAGAGTGGTAGCTACATGAAACACCACTAGAGGGCGCATGTGGCCCTCTAGTCCGATCGTCGCCGCCATCTATAGCAAACAGGGGAACGCGTGTATAACGCGTTCCCCTGTTTGGCTTCTCCTGTCGCCATGGCGACGATCGGGATGACGTCATGGGCGTCAGCCGACGTCCTGACGTCAGGCACACCCGATCCAGCCCATAGCGCTGCCCGGAACTCATTGATCCGGGCAGCGCAGGGCTCTGGCGGGGGGGCCCTCTTCAGCCGCTGCGTGCGGCCGATCGCCGCAGAGCGGCGGCGATCAAGCTGTGCGCGCGGCTAGCAAAGTGCTGGCTGCGCGCACAGCAATTTACAGCACACAAATCGCCCCACCAGGGGCTGAGATCTCCCCCTGCGCGGCATAGCCCGAGCTCAGCTCGGGCTTACCGCCAGGGAGGTTAATTCAATTGCTGTCTTGAAGCATGTTTAAAAGTTAATTGGCCTACCGTGGCAGAACACACCATAGTAAAATTCTATTAGAGGTGTACATGTGCTGCGACTGGCCTGAAGAGGATCGGAGCCTTCAGCCTTCATCCTGTGACTGGCCTGCAGAGCGTGAGAGCAGAGTACAGCCATCATGCTGGGAGTGGTCTGTAGAGTATCGTAGCGAAGCAGAGCTTGTAGGGACACCAGAGCAAGCCGATTCAGTCCCTGCATTGGATGGCGCGGAGGGGAGACCGAGGACGCAGCGGTGATGTCAGTGTTATTGCAAGATGCCGCTAGAAGGCGTAATAGAGATGTTACACAGAGAAAGAATACACAGGCTTCTTACACTGACGTCATCGCCGTGTCTTCCGTCTCTCTACCGCTCCATCCAACGAATGCAGGGACTGAATCCACTTGCTCCGGTGTCCTTGCAAGCTCTGCTTCACTCCGATACTCTGCAGACCACTCACAGCATGAAGGCTGTACTCTGCTCCAACCCTCTGCAGGCCAGACACAGTGATCCCGCAAAGTCTGCTCATGCTGATTACACTGCTGCACCCTGATTTATTCAGCTCAGCACTCGGGGACTCACGCACAGGTCAGTCTGCACACTGCAAAAGAAGGTGATTCGCATAGAAGCCGAGACCCCCACTTTTGGGTCACTTTTTTGGGGTCAAAAATTCGGCTTGCATGCGAGTATATACGGTAATCCTCAAAAACATTTCCACTGCATTTCAGCCCTGCCACTAAAGGACCTGCTGAGATAATTACGTTAATCTTTTAGTTGAGAGTGTCGACTAGCACAAGGCTGGAGATCACCCTCATGCTGCGGCTAGGAAATCGGTGTGTGTTCCATTCTCGGTGCTATTCCGCCTCAATGGAAGGTATAGGAAAAAAATTGGCGAACAAGTACAAAAACGCGCATTGCGTTCGCGTTTTTAAGAATAAATACATTGTATTTATTCTTTTCCGGGTCAAAGAGTTCATTTCCTGACTTGCGTCAGGGAGTGAATTACAAAACCATTCTGAAAAAAAACCACTTAGAAAATCGCTAAGAGCAAAAACGCCCACCCAAGCGCCAGGAATTGGAAAAAAAAAAGACGCCGAAAAAAAACCAACGCAGACGGACACGCGAATGGAACGCAATGTGAACAAGGCCTAAAAAGGAGGGCAAGTGCTTGAAATCATTGTTACTCTGTTAACCATGGTTACCTGCAAGGAAACACATGCAGTCATTGCGTTGCATAAAAAAGGGCTTCACAAACAAGGATATTGCTGCTACTAAGATTGCACCTAAAACAACAGATCACCAAATCAACAAGAACTTCAAGGAGAGAGGTTCAATTGTTAGAAATCAATAATAATAATTATTGCTGTAAAGGTGGCTTCAGAGCGCCCACAAAAGTCCAGCAAGTACCGGGACCATCTCCTAAAGATGATACAGCTGGAAGATCAGGGTGCCACCAGTCAAGACAAGACAAATAACATTTATATTGCGCTTTTCTCCTGGCGGACTCAAAGCGCCAGAGCTGCAGCCACTAGGGCGTGCTCTATAAGCAGTAGCAGTGTTAGGGAGACTTGCCTAAGGTCTTCTACTGAATAGGTGCTGGCTTACTGAACAGGCAGAGCCGAGATTCAAACCCTGGTATCCTGTGTCAGAGGCAGAGCCCTTAGCCATTGTATCATCCAGCCACTTGGTCAGGAATGGAAGCAGAGCGGTGCGAGCGCATCTGCAATAACAGTGAATCAAAGACTTTGGGAGGAAGGCCTGTTGTCAAAATGGGCAGCAAAGAAGCCACTTCTCTCCAAGAAAAGCATCAAGGAATCAGAATCTATTTATTTCACCAAGTACAACGGTGGATTGTACCCAGAATTGGTTTTGGCGCATACAGTACAGGGTCGTTGATGAAAAACAAGAAAATAGCACGTTTAAGCATGGTACATACGTAGACGTGGGACAAGCATACATAGGACAACATTACAGTTTTTTTCAACACTGATTTTTATTGAAGATAATAAGTGAGTGTACAACAAGATTATGGGATATTGAACAGGTCTAGAGTTTCTTTAGAAAGCATAGAAAAAATGCCGTTGGGGGGGGGCTGCATCGTTTTGCGGGTCTTTTACAAGATCTTCGGCCTGCAGTCCCAGACTCTTACAATAATCTAAGCAGAAGAGGAAGTTCTTGATTGTCCATTAGAAACATATTATGAAAGATTAGAGAGTTAGGTTGTGGAAATATGGAGTAGTGGGAAAATATGGAGTAAGAGGGGGGAAAGGGTAGGAGAAGATTGGGGGGTGTATTTAAAGGGGAGATGAGTGGAAGATGAAAGACAGGAGGGGGGGGAGGGAAAGGAATATCAGGAGTTGTCATGAGTCGCAGTGGTTATGTGCCTCTCGTATGTTTTTTTAGGTGGAGGTAGTAGAGGGAGGAAACGAAGGGCTTCTTTGGGTTATGATGTGAAATGGGGTGGGTGGAGGTGTAGGTGGAGTCTTGGGGGACTTAGAAAGGGACGTTGCGGGTTCGTAGACAACATTACAGTTTGAGCGTACACTTAAGCAGAGCGTTGTATACAGTTAAGCATGGTACATACGTATAAACAATAAAAGCAAAACAAAAGCAAAAACAGAGCATTACAGCATACACATACAGTTGACGTAATTCACAACAGAGCATTGCAGCATACACGCACAAATAACGTAATACAAACATAGCAGGACATACACTGATAGCAGGAACAGAAAAGAGTGGGACTGGAGGAGCAGCCTGAGAGCCGATATGAGCGTTGCCATTTTCGGCACTGGACGCTATACAGCGACACGCTCCCAACTAGACAGGTGCTACCGTTGTCCACGAAGAGCAGAGAGGAAACTGGGGGGGATAGAGAAAGAGAGAAGGGATAGCTAGAGAGAGAATAGGGAAGAAGAACAATGAGAGTGAGTGTAAGGTCCCTTGGGCAGTGCGGAGTGGCTGGAAAGCGTCCCGTTTGGCTGGCTGTGCCGCAGTAATGCGAGATGGAGCTGGTGGGTGCACGGGCCCTGCCATGAAGCTGATGATTGCAAAGGGCCATGCAGCCCGGCCGATCTGGTGGAGCAGGGAACAGCGTGGTGGAGCAGGGAATGGCAGCTGACAGGCGGATATTCTGAAAAAAGGTGCATGGATTTGACTGCTGAGGAACTGGGTTAAAGTATTCTTAATATGTTCTCCGATTAATCCTTTTTCCAAATGTTTGGGGCATCTGGCAAAATGATTGTCCAGAGAAGAAAATGCAAGCCCTATCAGTCCTGCCTCATGCCAACATTAAAGCATCCTTTTCATGTGTGGGTCTGCTTCTCATCCATGTCTGGGGCTTCTTCTCATCCAAGGGAGTGGTCTCACTCACAATTTTAGCCTAAGAACACAGCCATGAATAAAAACGTTACCAAAACATTTTCCCACATTAACTTCTTCCAACCATCCAAGAACAGTTTGGTGAAGAACAGTGCATTTTCCAGCAACAGCCAGAAGAGTCTGGCTATCAGAAAAGACAACAAAGGTCACTATTATGAAAAGGAAACATCCAGAGCTATTCAAATATGGGTAGTTTATAAGGTTCCAACTCCTATAGTTTTCCAACCACCACTGTGCCAGCAGCAGCCACCACTATGCCAGCAGCAGCCACCAATTAGCAGCAGACCCTTATTAGCACTATCGCCACTATGCCAGCGAGAGTAGCAACCAATTATTTGCATTCACCACTAGGACACCAGCAGTAGCAGCTGCCACCCCAAGGCGAGCAGCAGTCACTTTTACAGCAGGAGGAATGGCAGCGCTTTCAAAACTCATACCTGAATGATTTTTTGTGCATAGATGTGCAGAGCTCCAATAACTACTGGACTAAAGTACACACCAACACTCATTACAGGCACAAAAGGAGGGGGGGGGGGGGGGACACGGCTTCAGTGTGGTGTGAACCTATACCTGAATGATTTATCTGCCATGAGATGCAGAGCTCCAATAACTACTGGACTAAAATGCAAACCTGGCTTTCACTACAGGCCAAGGGGGTACGTCACCGCCGTGGGGAAGTCTATTAGGTTATAATTTGTGCACATATTATCATTGAAGCTAACACCCTCCTTTGCCTGTAGTGAAACCCAGGTGTGCATTTTAGTCCAGTAGTTATTGGAGTGATTAGAGTTATTGGAGTGAACAAGAAACAGAACAAGTGAACAAGAAACAGAAGTATTCCCTAAAAACCACACCACTTGAGTGGTGCGGTTTTTAGGGAACTTCTGTTTCTTGTTCATTCCCGATTGCTTTTTGGTTCCTTTCTGCAAACTCTACTATCATCATACGTATTCCTTTGATGTTGTGAGTGATGGTGCTTGCCCAACTGTGTGTGTTTTTAGTAGTTATTGGAGCTCTGCATCTCATGGCAGATAAATCATTCAGGTATAGGTTCACACCACACTAAGCTGTGCCCCCCCCCCCCCTTTTGTGCCTGTAATGAGTGTTGGTGTGTACTTTAGTCCAGTAGTTATTGGAGCTCTGCACATCTATGCACAAAAAGTCATTCAGGTATGAGTTTTGAAAGCGCTGCCATCCTCCTGCTGTATGAATTGAATGTAAGTATACTAGTGGCCAGCTGCATTCACTGTTTCAAAATCACTTCAAAAAGCTTTAGATTAGAATTAGTACACAATTTGCATCTGCTTTGCATTCAGGGCGTGTATTTAGTTCCAGAGGGGCTCTGCTCTGCCTCTGTAGGCTTGCAATCAGATACATCCATGAGCGCTGTCACCAGTCTGTATGTTAGCAGTCACTTATCAGCTGCCACTGTACCAACAGCATTAGAAGCTACCATTATGCTGTAAACAGTAGCAGCCATTGATTAACAGCCACCACTATACTAGCAGCAGCAGCCACTTATTAGCAGCCGCAACTCTGCCACCAGTAGCCACTTGTTACCAGCCACCACTGTACCAGCAGCAGTGGCAGCCACTGATTTTCAGCTGCCACTGTGCCAACAGCGGGGGACATGCTAACTGCATGCATATGGATTATTTTCCGTGGAAATGTTTTATTTGACAAAATGTAATAGGCATAGCGTACCTAGGGGTAATCAGTGTTTAATTTTTCTAGCTTGGCCCAATAGTGATCTTAGAGAGACTCTGAAGCCTTAAAAATCCTCTTGAGCACTATGGTAGTAGCTGAAACGCCATTATCCCGCAGCTGAATGAGTCCTCTTTGTCCCCGAAATCCCCGGGGCAAAATCCGGGGATCGCTTCCTATAAGAGGCAGAACTTTCCATTGTAGCTCTGCCTCTAGGCGCTTCAATCTGCTCCGATCGCCGCCTCTCCCCGCCCTTCTCAGTCTTCATTCATTGAGAGGGGTGGGAGGGGCGGAGATCCGTGCGCAGATTGACGGGCTTGAGGCAGAGCTACAGCCAAAAGCCCTGCCTCCGAGGCAGCAAAATTCACGACCATGAAAGTCATAGATTTTTGCCCTGGGGATTTGGGGGACAAAGAGCACTCGTTCAGCTGCGGGATAGTGGCGTTTCAGCTACTACCATAATGCTGAAGAGGATTTGTAAGTAAAAAGGGAGATTTTGTAAGGCTTCAGAGTCTCTTTAAGAATGGCGACATACATGGTCCTTGGCCTAAAAAGTTGGACACCCCAGATGTAGACTGATTTATCTATCGATCCATTTCGATGGTAATATGCATTAGTCAGTAGAAACCACAGGTACTGGACAATGATCATTGTTCCGTTCAAAACTCTTGTGTGTGGCTAGCTATGTGCTTCAAGATCCTCAGTTTTGAGCTTCTGCTAATGACCCATTGGTATTCCATCAATATACAGTTGCTGGATTCAAACGCGCTATATTGCCGTCAGACATTCGTTGGTTCAACACATGGTCGCCAGGAATTGTTTGTTTGGCAATGATGGCGGTGGAGCCTGTGTATGCAACTTAACACTAACATAGGAGTTTACTGATTCAGTTAATACAACTGGGAAGAAAGCAACTTCTGAGCTCTGAAGCTGCAGACGTAGGATCGGAACAGAGTGGCACTTTAATCATCCACCAACCACACGAGTTGCACAGTGATAATTACAAAATCAATTTTCATAAAAATCAACTAAACAAAAAGGCAAACATTTTTACAGCTAGATTTTACAAATATTTGGTATGAAGATGAAAAAAATCCTATCCCCTTGTGATGAGAATACAACATTTGCAAATTCTAAAAGTCTTTACCATGCATGCAAATATCTTTCATGTAGGCCAAAAGAAAGTAAAGGGAAGTAACAACTCCATTCTAGTCTTACATAAGGCTACTTTCCCACCAAGACGTTGCGTTTTAGGGGACGTTATGGTCGCATAACGTGCCCCTAACGCAACGCATGGTGGTGTTGAAGTTGGACGTCAGATTGAGCTGCGTTATGCAGCTTTCAAAGCAGCCACTCCAGGTTAGTGATAGGAAGTCCGGATCTTTTTAAGGTTTCGGATCATTTGAATCGGATTATTGAAAAGATCTGAATCTTTGAACCGAATCATTTGAATCCTTTTACTAGGAAAGCAGACTGGGTGAAATGACTAGCAGGACAGAACTTTCCCTGCACTGTTCATTCTGTATGTTGCTGTTTCTTCCCGACAGACATCCACTGTGAACCAAATCTTTCATTGTGATGATCTGGATGATTCGACTCACAAAAAAGATCCGGTTCAAATGATCCGGACAACACTACAGTCGCACCACGAGTCACCACAGTGCAGTGGATATTAATTAGCCATGTGGCTGGCCGCGGAGGAGGAGGGGAGACCTCCTCCAACAATACTGAGCATGTGCAAACAGTCTAACGTGGCTTAGCCCAGTAGGACGTACAGCATGCAGCACTTTCTTTAAACGTGCTGCGTTACTATGTAACGCAACGTGTGCACTGTGAACAACACATTGATTTTACAGTGCTGTGAGTTAGGCTGCGTTACTGGCTGCTGTAACGTGGGACTTTAACGTCCCACTGTGAAACCAGCCTTAGGGAAAGGTTAAGGTGTATGTGAGGTCAAAATGGCTGGATAGAGTACCGGTTAAGGGCTCTGCCATTGACATGGGAGACCAGGGTTCAAATCCTGTCTAGGGTGAGTCAGTACCTATTCAGTAAGTAGTCCTTAGGCAAGACTTCCTAACACTGCAGGGTGGCCCCTTGAGCACACCCTTAGTGGCTGCAGCTCTTAAGTGCTTTGAGTCCGACAGGAGAAAAGCGCTATACAAATGTTAGGAATATTATTAGGATTAAAATGCCAGAGCCCGTCATGACAGGCTTTGTTTACGTGATGGAGGATGGAGGTGGGGGAGTTGCAGAGCTAAATGTTCACCTGATCCCATAAATTGAGCATAACAATATATACTTTGTTACTACAACTGGGCAATCTAACCAATATACAGACACCAAGACAAAGTACCATTAGTAACACCATTAATTAGTATTTTATGATAAAACAAATACCTATACTGCAAAAAGTATGTACAAAAATGTTTTATTTTTATTTTTAAAACCAATTAAAAAAATCCCCATTATCTGATCATAATCAGAGCAACTGGACCACTTGTAGATAATGCTATATTAAACCTGGGGTAAAAAAAATATATAGCACCTGGGTGAGCCAAAAAAGGGGGTGGAGAAAAGGGTGTGCTGTGGGGGTCACACCACAACCATCGTGCAACTGTTGAAACGGTGCAAGAAAAAATGGAAAAAAAGTGCTGACAAAATTGTGTGTAAAAATCAAAAATGGAAAATATGAAATCACAAAATATACAAAAGTGCAAGAGAGTAATAATACATGAAAAATTGCAAAATCTCAAAATTATTTCCTGCAGTACAAAAGGAATAAAATCACACTGAATACTCACCTGTCCCAACATCTCTCCCCCCCCCCCCCTTCCGGAGATGTGCCATGGCAATTTATAAATGTACACTGAGGCACTGGCCACACCCCAGCTTGGCAGCCATGACCTGATTGGTGGCTGCTGAGCTGAGGGTGGGCCGCAGCCATATTTCTCATGTAGGCAGAGCTTAAGCAGTCTTCAGAAACATGGCCCACACAAGGTTTTTTCGCCTTCCTCTGGATCAACAGGGATATTTCAGGGAGAAGGCTGGTGTTGTACTTTGTTCTCTGGTTGAACTCGATGGACGTATGTCTTTTTTCAACCAAAATAACTATGTAACTATGTAACACTGCTGAGGAAGGAGGTGGATAGTCTCCTTTGCCCCAAAGACATCAGTATCCTTTGCCACAAGATTTATCTGTGTAATTTCTACGGCTGTCTTGAGTGCTCACCAAAAATATCTACTACTGTCACTGTTTGTCCAAGAGAGCGTGTTATAAAGAACATGAGATACAGGGAGTGCAGAATTATTAGGCAAATGAGTATTTTGACCACATCATCCTCTTTATGCATGTTGTCTTACTCCAACCTGTATAGGCTTGAAAGCCTACTACCAATTAAGCATATTAGGTGATGTGCATCTCTGTAATGAGAAGGGGTGTGGTCTAATGACAACAACACCCTATATCAGGTGTGCATAATTATTATTATTCCTTTCCTTTGGCAAAATGGGTCAAAAGAAGGACTTGACAGGCTCAGAAAAGTCAAAAATAGTGAGATATCTTGCAAAGGGATGCAGCACTTTTAAAATTGAAAAGCTTCTGAAACGTAATCATCGAACAATCAAGCGTTTCATTCAAAATATTCAACAGGGTCGCAAGAAGCGGTGGAAAAACCAAGGCGCAAATTAACTGCCCATGAACTGAGAAAAGTCAAGCGTGCAGCTGCCAATAAGCCACTTGCCACCAGTTTGGCCATATTTCAGAGCTGCAACATCACTGGAGTGCCCAAAAGCACAAGGCGTGCAATACTCAGAGACATGGCCAAGGTAGGCAAGGCTGAAAGACGACCACCACTGAACAAGACACACAAGATGAAACGTCAAGACTGGGCCAAGAAATATCTCAAGACTGATTTTTCTGAGGTTTTATGGACTGATGAAATCAGAGTGAGTCTTGATGGGCTAGATGGATGGGCCCGTGGCTGGATTGGAAAAGGGCAGAGAGCTCCAGTCCGACTCAGACGCCAGCAAGGTGGAGGTGGAGTACTGGTTTGGGCTGGTATCATCAAAGATGAGCTTGTGGGGTCTTTTCGGTTTGAGGATGGAGTCCGGCTCAACTCCCAGTCCTACTGCCAGTTTCTGGAAGACACCTTCTTCAAGCAGTGGTACAGGAAGAAGTCTGCATCCTTCAAGAAAAGACACATGTTACTTACCGGTAACGTCTTTTCCGGGAGTCGGAAGGACAGCACCCATATGAGATAAATTCCCTCCAGATACTATTGGACAGGAGAAGGTTAAAAATTAGCATACCCTGCAGCAGCATACATATATATATATCCCCAACTCGAACTCACATTCAGTAACAATAAAGATGAACACAAATTAATGCTCAAAAACTCAAATTTTATTTTAATATATATGTACATATACCAATCAGGGTGGGTAGTCCGGGTGCTGTCCTTCCGACTCCCGGAAAAGACGTTACCGGTAAGTAACATGTGTCTTTCCCAGGGTCGTCTCCAGGACAGCACCCATATGAGACTACCAAGATTACACATATGTAACACATATATCCTAGGGTGGGACAGCTGCCTGCAAGACTCTTCTTCCGAAGATTAAATCTCTACTGGAGTCAAAGTTCAGTTTATAATGTTTTACGAATGTATTCTTATTTGACCATGTTGCGGCCCTACAGATCTGTTCTACAGAAACTCCTGCTTTCTCTGCCCAGGAGGTAGACACAGCACGTGTAGAATGTGCCTTGATTAACTGTGGTACTTCCTTTCCCTGAAGCTGATAGGCCATAGTAATTGTCTGCTTTATCCATCTGGCGATGGATGCCTTGGACGCTTGCTTTCCCCTATTAATACCAGAAAATTATACCAGCATTGCTTGTGTCTTTCTCCATGATTTCGTTGTTTCCAGGTACTGAATTACACATCTCCTGACATCAAGATAATGAAAATGTTTCTCCTTCTCATTAGAAGGGTCCTGACAGAAAGAAGGGAGGAAAATTTCCTGCGACCTATGAAAACCTGTACAAACCTTAGGTAAGAAAGCAGAATCTAATTTCAGTGTGATCTTATCTTCTGATATAATACAGTATGGTTCTGCTATAGAAAAAGCTTGGATCTCTCCCACTCTCCTAGCTGTTGCAATTGCAAGTAAAAAAGCAGTTTTTAGGGTTAACAACTTTTCAGCAATCTCCTGTATAGGCTCAAAAGGTGGGTTCATGAGAGCCTGAAGTACTAAGTTCAGGTCCCAAGGAGGCACATGTGATTTAAATGTACTGATACTGAGTCCTTTTTCCAGTCCTGCCTGTAAAAACTCTAATGGAGTATATTCCTGTTTTGAATCCATCTTGTTTTCATCGCACCAATGAAGATAGGTTCTCCATGCTTTCAAGTAGATCTTTCTAGTGACCATCTTCCTACTTTGTAGTAGAGTATTGGATAAATTCCCGGAAAATCCTTTCCTCCTTAAAAGCTTTAATTCATCCTCCAGGCTGACAGATGCAACATCTCCAGTTGCGGATGCATTATTGGACCCTGATGTAACAAATCCTGACGTAGGGGTAACATTACTGGTTCCTGTACTGATAACTTCCCTAACAGAGAAAACCAAGCTCTCTTTGGCCAGAAAGGTATTATTAGTATGCCTGATGCTTTCTCCCTGTAAATCTTGTTGAGGGTTTTTGGAATCAACCTGAACAGCGGAAAAGCATAAATCAGATGATCCCTCCAGCTCAGGGCAAATGCATCCACTGCGATCGGATTGTCGGTGGGACAGAGGGAACAAAATTTGTGACATTTTGTATTCTTCCTGGTCGCAAATAAGTCTATTGTCGGAGTCCCCCATTTGCGTGTCAGACTCTGGAAGACCTCCTCGTTTAGTATCCAATCGTCTTGACTCAGTTGTGACCGGCTGAGGTAATCTGCAACAACATTTAAGGTTCCCTTTAGGTGTACTGCCGTCAATGACGCTAGATTCATCTCTGCCCACTGAAGGATCCTGCTCACTCTGTTGCATAAGGCTCTGCTCCTGGTTCCTCCCTGATGATTTATGTGGGCTACCACTGTACTGTTGTCTGATCTGATTACTACATGTAGACCCTGAATGTATACTTGGAATTGTAACAGTGCCATCCTCACTGCTTCCATCTCTCTGATGTTGGAATGAGCCTGGGCAAGATCTTTCTTCCAAGCTCCCTGAATTGGAATGTTGTCCATATGTGCTCCCCAGCCCCAGGAGCTGGCGTCTGTGGTTATCATCCTTTGGTATGGCAAGTCCCATAGTCGGCCCTCCCTTAGGTGAGATGGCTCCAACCACCAATGAAGTGACCTCTTGACATAGTGCGGTATTAGTACCGTCTTGTCTAATGCATTCTGTTTCCTGTTCCAAGATTGTAAAATCCATAGTTGAAGTTGTCTTGAATGCATCTGGCCCCATAGGACCGCCGGGAATGAGGATGTCATAAGACCGAGCAGAGACATGGCTTTTCTTAGAGTGATGGTAGTTGAATCCTGAAAAGAAACAACATTCATTAATAAAAGTTCTCTCTTTTGTGCAGGGAGATAAACTCTTTGATTAACAGTATCTATCTGAAAACCCAGGAAAATCATAATCTGAGATGGAGTAAGGGATGATTTTTTCCAATTGATTAACCACCCCACAGATTCAAGAACCATCACTGAGGTCTGAATCTGGGTGGATACTGACATAGCCGAGTCTCCCCATAAAAACAAATCGTCTAGATATGCTAGGATTTGAATCTCCCTAAGTCTTAAAAAGGCAAGAATTTCAGTCATTACTTTCGTAAACAGCCAAGGGGCTGAAGAGAGGCCAAATGGAAGAGCTGTAAATTGATAGTATCTTACCTCGCCTGCTTGATGTATTGCAAACCTCATGAATGCTTGCGACTCCGGATGTATTGGAATATGAAGATAAGCGTCTTGTAGATCTAGAGACGCCATGTAAGCTCCCTCTTGAAGTAAGCCTAGTACAGACCGAATGTTGTCCATTTTGAATTTTCTGTAACGAATGAATTTGTTCAAAGTCTTTAGATTGAGAATAAGTCTGAAGTTCCCTTGCGGCTTTTTAACCAGGAACACTGGGGAGTAAAAGCCCTGTCCTCTTTGACATCCTGGAACTTCTCTTATTACCTGCTTTTCCCAAAGATCTGACACTGCACTTTGTAAGGCTAAACTCTGTTCTGTTATGATGGGGGGAGGGGTTACCAGAAATCTTGTGCTTGGTCTCTCCACAAATTCCAGTCTGTAACCCTCTAGAATAATTGTTCTTATCCAAATATTGTTGGTCAACGTATACCAGTTCTCTATGAAGTGAGCCAGTCTGCCCCCTACTGGAATCCTGGCGTCATTGTTTTTTAGGCACATTGGCTGGGGAGAAGGTAAAAGAGGATTTTCCTTTCTGATCCTTTTGTGCTCTCCAGTTTCTTCTAAGCCCTGGCCTAGTCTCTGACACCTGCTTTCTTGAACCTCGAAAGGAATGTCTAAACCTGAAAGTTTTCTTTTTATTTGGAAAGTTCTTCTTAAAGTCTGCTGATCTCTCTAATGTTTCATCTAATGTTGTGCCAAATAACAAATTACCTTCACATGGAAACCCACACAGTTTTATCTTGGAGGAAACATCACCTTCCCAGGGTCTCACCCATATTCCTCTTCTTGCTGAATTGGATAAAGCAGAAGCTCTTGCAGTTAGTCTCACAGTCTCATCTGCTGCATCTGTAAGATAATCTACTACATGGAACAGATTAGGAAAAGATTTGAGTATAACATCTCTAGGCGAACCCTCTGCGATATGCATCTCTAATTGTTGTAACCATATTTTTTAAACGACCTTGAAAAGGCCGTACTAGCCACTGCGGGTTTGAAAATCAGAGTAGTTGTTTCCCAATTTCTCCTTAATAGATCATCAACCTTTTTATCTAGGGGATCCTTCAGTACCCCAAAGTCCTCAAATTGTAAGTCCGATTTGCGAGACACCTTAGATAGTGCAGGATCCCATCTGGGAACTGGTCCCCAATTTTTTTGGTCCTCGGGTTTAAAGGGGTATTTCCTATTCATAGACTTAGGCCAAAAAGCTCTCTTTTCTGGGTTTTGCCATTCCTTATCAATTAATTCTTTTAAGGTAGAATGAACCGGGATAAAACTTTTTTGATTATCTAACAGACTTTTATACATCCTGTCTAACGTGGAAAGATCCTTTTCCTCTTCCTTAATATCCATAGTAGCAAACATTGCACTTAACAATTGATCCATATTATCCATAGAAAAACCAAATCTCTGTCCCTTCTTGATTCCTGTGGTTTAATAGTGTCTTCTTCAGCACTCATTTCCTCCAGTGATGAAATTTCACCCTCTGAATGCTCTGAGTCTGAATTCCACTTCCTCTTTTGCCCCTGCTGAGATTCACCAACAGACATTAATGTTTTGGGAGAGGAAAGAATCACATTAGGTAATGATTCAGGTACTGCTGAAGAGGTAGACGGGGCAGACTCCTTATAGGATTGGAAGGTAGCCTTTATCTCTGACTTCATCCATCCCATAAGATGTTTAAACATATTCGGGGTTTCCTCTTTAACCACTTTCTGAGTACAGGAATTGCATAAACTCTTTCCTGATGCAGTTGAAATCTTTGCTGCACACAAAGCACATTTCTTTTCTTTACGCTTTTGCTCAGCTTTTGGCAATTGCGCTGAAGAATGGCTTGATTCAGCTCTTGTTTCCTTTACTTTAACCGGCTTGTCAGCTTTATCCAGTCTGGGCTACAAGCAAGAAAAAGAAAGGACTAAATTACTATCTATAATATCAGAGACCAGAAGCAATAAAGCCCACACTGTGGGATTACATACCAAACCAGCACTGGAGCTCTGCTCAGCAGATCCCTGCGGAGATACGTCTGATCCTTCCATAGTAATTGAGTATAATGGGAAGAACAGACTGAGTTGCTTTAAATGTCTGCCTGGTTCCACCCATAAGGGCTTCCCCCCGCAATCACAACCATGCACATAAGTTCCCTCCTGACCCTTTAGCCTGGACTTACTTTGCCGCCAGCAATGAAAGGGTTAATTTCTGGACGGCGCTCAGCATCCTGCCGCTTACCGCTGCATGCCGCCCCCACGCCAGTCCAGCTTCCGCTCTGCTTCCTAGAGGGGCGTGCCCAGACTTCCTCCCGGTCACCTGACCCGGATGAGCCAATCCGACCTCCGCAACGCCGACCACTGCGCGCGCACTGCACGCACAGAATCTCGCCCCATAAGTCTCAGCATCTTCCTGAGGTCTGTAATTCCGGAGCCGGCGTCCTCTCCCCACATCAATCCCGACTGGCTGGTGTATACACAGGGGGAACAGCCGCTCAGAGCCTGCCATCTGACATGGACTCTCCTGATCGATCCTCCTCCTTCCGTGGACAGGAATTAAACTGAATGTGAGTTCGAGTTGGGGATATATATATATGTATGCTGCTGCAGGGTATGCTAATTTTTAACCTTCTCCTGTCCAATAGTATCTGGAGGGAATTTATCTCATATGGGTGCTGTCCTGGAGACGACCCTGGGAAAACATGATTTTCATGCAGTATAATGCTCCATCACACGCGTCCAAGTACACCACAGCGTGGCTGGCAAGAAAGGGTATAAAAGAAGAAAAACTAATGACATGGCCTCCTTGTTCACCAGATCTGAACCCCATTGAGAACCTGTGGTCCATCATAAAATGTGAGATTTACAAGGAGGGAAAACAGTACCCCTCTCTGAACAGTGTCTGGGAGGCCGTGGTTGCTGCTGTACGCAATGTTGATGGTGAACAGATCAAAACACTGACAGAATCCATGGATGGCAGGCTTTTGAGTGTCCTTGCAAAGAAAGGTGGCTATATTGGTCACTGATTTGTTTTTGTTTTGTTTTTGAATGTCAGAAATGTATATTTGTGAATGTTGAGATGTTATATTGGTTTTACTGGTAAAAATAAATAATTGAAATGGGTATATATTTGTTTTTTGTTAAGTTGCCTAATAATTATGCACAGTAATAGTCACCTGCACACACAGATATCCCCCTAAAATAGCTAAAACTAAAAACAAACTAAAAACGACTTTCAAAAATATTCAGCTTTGATATTAACCAGCCGGGCGGTATGGACGAGCTCAGCTCGTCCATCACCGCCGGAGGCTGCCGCTCAGGCCCTGCTGGGCCGATTTTCATCAAATAAAGAGCAGCACACGCAGCCGGCACTTTGCCAGCCGCGTGTGCTGCCCGATCGCCGCCGCTCTGCGGCGATCCGCCGCGAGCAGTGGCGAAAGAGGGTCCCCCCAGCCGCCTGAGCCCAGCGTAGCCGGAACAAAAAGTTCCGGCCAGCGCTAAGGGCTGGATCGGAGGCGGCTAACGTCAGGACGTCGGCTGACGTCCATGACGTCACTCCACTCGTCGCTATGGCGACGATGTAAGCAAAACAAGGAAGGCCGCTCATTGCGGCCTTCCTTGTTTATTCTGGGCGCCGTAGGCGTTTGGAAGAACGCCTCCGGAGCGCCCTCTAGTGGGCTTTCATGCAGCCAACTTTCAGTTGGCTGCATGAAATAGTTTTTTTTTTTTATTTAAAAAAAACCCTCCCGCAGCCGCCCTGGCGATCTTAATAGAACGCCAGGGTGGTTAATGAGTTTTTTGGGTTCATTGAGAACATGGTTGTTCAATAATAAAATTATTCCTCAAAAATACCACTTGCCTAATAATTCTGCACTCCCTGTAGACAATTCCCCAGTGGGAGCACAAATCACAACAACAATCAAATAAAGGGAATAACCCCTTTTCACATGGTAGAATGTAATCATGGCACACCATTCACATCAACGAAAATCTTTTCTCTATTAGTGCCAAGTGTATAAAAGGTGTGCTGCATAAATATAAACAAACCTATATTGGATTGTAAAAAGGACACTTTAAGAAGTTGAAAAGTGGATTGCATTTCCGTTCTAATGGATTCTAGAAATACTTTCACCACATTTGTAGCACTTTGAGTTTCAGAATCCATAATACACTTCTGGCAATAAGACTTTTTCCAATCCGTAGGTAGCTTTGCATTGCAGCCGTTGCACCTATTACACTTTGGGTTATGTTTTAATGAAATTGGTTTGTCTGGAGGATTGCTCTGAAAAGTAATAATTGCCATAAAAAAAAAAAAAAAATCACATTACTATGTGTTCACATGTACAAAAAAAAAACAAAAAACAAAAAAAACACTAACCCCCAAAAGATAAGGTAAATGGTTAGTTTTACCTGTGTGAGTGGTAATGAAGCCACCTGCTGAGTACTCTGGCTTAAACCACCTCTTTTGGAAAGCTCCACAGGAGGTATGTCTGTGCTCTCCATCCTCCCTGTAAGCCAGCTCCCCACTGAGTTCGGCTCGCCTTATAGCAACCTCCTTCCGTAACTCCTCCCCAAAAGTCAACGTCCAGTGCCATCTTAGATCTGGGCATGGACAAGACGTTTTTGCTCAAAGGCCGCCGCTTCTTTAATGTATGTGGCTACAGGCGCGGCATAGGGGAAGGGTTTTTCTGCTGCCCCCGCTCCTCACTTGGGACAAGGCGCATAGTTATACGGCCTCCTCACCCCCCTTAGGTGACGTCATGAGTGTGTGCGAAACACTTCCACCCGCCTCAACATAGCATTTCTGGACGCCACGGAGGGATAGACCGGAGGGGAACAAACGGGAGCCGCTGCCGCCACAAGTAGCCGCCTAGCCCCGCACCACTGACCAGGTATAATACACCCCAGATCCCAGCAGAGCGCAGGTTACATCACCCTGCCAACCTGCCATTCAAACCCAAACGGTCGATGAGGATTTGTGGCCTTAGTCACTGGGAGTCCGCACGACTACAGCACAGAACCCCAGGACCAAACAAGAAATAGTCTATGTCTCCCTATGGACAGGCAACACAGTGAAAAATGACTAGGTTAAGGGAGGTGCACTTTTGTAGGGGTGGGAACGCATGTTAATTTTAATTAAGTTTGTGTTTCCTAATAGGCTGGCGCTGGTGTTCTCTCACTTCTGGGGGCCGGACTGGAAAATGGGAATAAAACTATCGCTTGTTACCTTAACTTTCATTTCCATACCAAATTTATTGATTATAATACCCCCCCCCCCCCCTGTTTTTTTTTTTTTTTTTTTTACAATCAATCATTAAAACTGTATAATGGTTTCTAAAACGGTTGCTTTCTCAGAAATGTGGTTAAAATTCCAACATTTTGCACCACAACGAGCATCTTTCCCGATTCGCACAATTATTTTATTTGATTCCATGTTAAATAAAACCAACAATCATAATAATTTATATTATACAAACAAATGGGAGATTAAGATTAGGCGCCCTCCGGGGGGTTAAGGTTAGGCACCACCAGGAGGGTTAAGGTTAGGCACCAGCATGGGAGGGTTCTGTGTGAGAGTAGGGAGAGGTTAGGTCATAGTAAAATATCAGTAAATATTAAATATTTTTTGCTACATGAATGAAGTAGTACAATATTGGGTAATTAAACAATGTGCTTATTTTACTAAGTGTAAAAATAGGTTACAGTGGGGAATATCAGTATTAATGATATTTTACGGCATATCCTGGCGCCCATTAATTACTTCAATTTATTATATTATATATTTATTTTATTATATTCACTTTCACCACAATCCATAATCAAAAATGAAGTCTTGGCTGAAGTTCAATGGAACCTGGGGGAATATGACCAATACAACATCTTTTACATAATAAAAATGCCAATTGCATGACTGTGTGCGTTACTTTGGATTCCATTGGTGTTTGCAACACATATCTTGCACAAGCATACAGGTAACTGATCTACAAAGGCATTTCATTTTGAATCATTCTGAGGTATTAGAAGGCAATAGGGAAAGATAATTAGCACAATAGCCAGCTGAATAGCATTGTTTTACATGAAGCCGGAAATGCCATCTCTCATTTTCTAACACTTAAAGAGACTCCGTAACAAAAATTGCATCCTGTTTTTTATCATCCTACAAGTTCCAAAAGCTATTCTAATGTGTTCTGGCTTACTGCAGCACTTTCTGCTATCACAGTCTCTGTAATAAATCAACTTATCTCTCTCTTGTCAGACTTGTCGGCCAGTGTCTGGAAGGCTGCCAAGTTCTTCAGTGTTGTGGTTCTGCTATGAACTCCCCCTTTCAGGCCCCTCTCTGCACACTGCCTGTGTGATATTTAGATTAGTGCAGCTTCTCTCTTATCTTTTACAAGCTGGATAAAGTGTCCTTTGAGCTGGCTGGGCTTTCACATACTGAGGAAATTCAGACAAGGGCAAAGCTGTTTGCAGGAAGAAAAGAGCAGCCTGAAACTTCAGTGCATGAGAGCAGAAGGGGGAAAGAAACACACAAATGATCTCTTGAGATTCAAAAGGAAGGGTGTATACAGCCTGCTTGTGTATGGATGTATTTTGTATGTGTGGGCATACTGTACATCAACCTACTTCCTGTTTTGGTGGCCATTTTGTTTGTTTATAAACAAACTTTTTAAAACTGTTTTTAACCACTTTTAATGCGGCGGAGAGCGGCGAAATTGTGACAGAGGGTAATAGGAGATGTCCCCTAACGCACTGGTATGTTTACTTTTGTGCGATTTTAACAATACAGATTCTCTTTAAGGTTTCCATTGCAATGGAAAGTCAAAGCAAAACTATTATTTTTATACTGGTTTCACTGCATGTCTTTCAGAGGAGACATTGCATTAAGAGATCTGTTACAAAAATAAGTGGAGGTGTTGGAGTTAGAAGCATCTGTAAACCATAAGGAAGTAAATCTGGATACTCTGAATGCCCCAAAGTCTCTGCAGATAACAAATGTGAAGGAATTGTATTAACTTTCAGTTGTGACATTTTTACCGCTCAGATCCTTTTTCGATGAGAATTGTAAAACCTTAAAATTCACTTTAATTGTACCATGGTGCCAACTGCCATGGGATCAAAAAGCGAAAAAAACTCTGACAAAGACAGTAACAACATGACTGAGTTCTAACCATTCTTTGCTCTAGTTAAAAGTGAACAAACACGATTAAAATGAGGAGAAAGAGGTAAAAAACAAAATTCAGAAGATGAATTTTAACAGGAAGATACAAAACTTACATCTAAAAGTGTGTGCAAGTGCTGATCCTGGAACACACTATGCAGAAAGTCAAGGTCTTTCTCACTGCAATCTGTAAGCGCATGGATCTCCTCCAAACTGTCCAGCACCTGTGACACCGCTCCTAAAAAAAAACAGTGAAGAAAAAATTGAAAATAGCTTTAGAGCAGCTGAACTTTGGACAATGAAAACAATTAAGCTATGATTAATCAGAGCCATTAGCTGAAAAGGCAATGACACAAACCTATTTGGAAAGAGGGTATGCAACAAAAATAAAACTTAAAAAAAAAGGTTTTGTTTAGTCTAAGAATTGTCAAGACCAGCAACAGGTGAAAGTAAAACTGCATGAAAACAGATTGTTGGAATTTTTTTTTTTTTTTAAACCAGTATTTATATAAGTGAAACATGTCTAGAAATTGTCTGGCTTTACATAAATAGATATTTTGGAATACTGTTTTTTTGGGTTTTTTTTAATTAATGCTAGGCAAAGGCACTTAAGCAAGCCACAGCAGTAATGTACCATTATACAGTAGCAAGAAAAAGTATGTGAACCCTTTGGGATTAAATGGATTTCTGCACAAATTGGTCATAAAATGCAGTCTGATCATCTAAGTCACAATAAGACAATCGCAGCCTGCTTAAACTAATACCACACAAATAATTAAATGTTTCCATGTGTTTATTGAACACACCAGGTAAACATAAAGACAAAAGCAATACCGAGAGCCCAATATAAGTGTAGTATGCAAAACAAGGGGTTGGAAATGAAAAGTATATAATGTATATATACTCACAAACGTGGGTTACTGCCTAGGTAACCACTTATAGGCAGGTGAGGAGATTACACCTGTCCTCACTCAAGATTAGAAGTCGCTCTCTGTAGATAAGGAACAATGGGGATCAACCCCTCCACCAGGGGTGGATATTGATTATGTAAGAGTGAATAGAGGCGTCAGCAGGATAAAAGGTTCTAAAAGGCTTAAAATCCCTCAGGAGGTGGTGGTGGACTCGCCTCCCCGAAGCAGACAAGATAGTCAGTTTTATGACAACAGGTTTATTAATATACTCCAAAACAAACAGTGCAACGCGTTTCACGGGTATGTTCCCGCTTCCTCAGGCAATAAACAGATAGGAGTACACTGTAAAGAGAGAGACAGATAGCGTGTCCTTAGACTAATGTATATGTGTGCTGATGATTTTTGGTGTACAGTTATGTTAACGTGAATAATGGGTAAACAATGCTGTGGTTAGAGGTATATTGGGAGAGGGGGTGAGGGGCTGTGCGAGGATTGTTATAAGAGTAAAAATCGTAGTGAAAAAAAGGAGGGGGGGGGGGGGGAATGTAAAAGTATGTACAAGTATAAAAAGAAATTAATATATAAAAAAATGGTCCTCTCTTAAATTAAACTTCATCTTATACACTTTTTTTTTTTAATATTTTCTTTTTATACTTGTACATACTTTTACAACAATTTCTTATGTCCAATATTATATTAGACCATTTATATTATTTTTTTTTTATATGTAGACTATTATATCTTTGTATGTCAACGATTAATTATGTCCTTTATGCCTACAGTCTTTTAGGGCACAAAGATGCACCAATATGCACTTTATGTCTGTTAGAATGAATGATATTTGTTATCTATACTTTTTCCCCAAGCAGTCTAAAAAATAACCACTTGGGGGCGTGCTCAGGAGGCCACTGAGCAATACTAGGGAGTCTTGCCTTAAACTCCTTGCTAAATGGGTACTGATCCTGGCCAGGATTCGAACCCTGGTCTCCTGTACCAGAAGCAGTGCCCTTGACCAGTACTCTATTCAGCCTCTGAATAGATACACTTTGCACACATTTGTTTATTTTCTGTTCCCCGAAGTTATACAACCACATCCCCTCTTGCTATTGGCCCAACATAGGTTACATAACCTGCCCCCTGCTCCTATTGGCCCAAAATAGGTTACATAACCTGTCCCCTGCTCCTATTGGCCCACAAACACGCCTTCCAGCTTGCCTCCTTCCCACCCATAGAAACACATTACCCGCCCATCACACAGCCCCCACCTCTTATGAACCATGCAATTGATCCACCCATATACTCTTAGGTATTTAAACTGATCTCCAGACTCACCGGTACAGAGGCGCTATTCGTGACCTTGAGACTATACTGGTGAGACTGTTTTCCTGCATTTTACTACATTTGATTGCATTGTGTTTTGTCACCCTTATTTTCTCCCTAACGCCCCCCCCCCCCCCTTTTTCACTACGATTTTTACTCTTATAACAATCCTCGCACAGCCCCTCACCCCCTCTCCCAATATACCTCTAACCACAGCATTGTTTACCCATTATTCACGTTAACTATAAATCAAAAATCATCAGCACACACATACATTGGTCTAAGGTTACGCTATCTGTCTCTGTCTTTACAGTGTACTCCTATCTGTTTGTTGCCTGAGGAAGCGGGAACATACCCGTGAAACGCGTTGCACTGTTTGTTTTGGAGTATATTAATAAACCTGTTGTCATAAAACTGACGGTATCTTGTCTGCTTCGGGGAGGCGAGTCCACCACCACCTCCTGAGGGATTTTAAGCCTTTTAGAACCTTTTATCCTGCTGGCGCCTCTGTTCACTCTTACAACACCATGTAAACAGTCACAGTGCAGGTGGAAAAAGTATGTGACCCGTTGGATTTAATAACTGGTTGGACCTCATTTGGCAGCAATAACTTCAACCAAACGTTTCCTGTAGTTGCAGATCAGCCGTGCACAACGGTCAGGAGTCTTGACCATTCCTCTTTACATAACTGTTTCAGTTCAGCAATATTCTTTCGATGTCTGGTAGGCCTGAAAGATAAATCGAATTTAAATCGAAATCGCGATCACAATTTCGGAATCGTCAAAGCTGCAATTATCGCGATCACGTCATTTCCACATGGGGGAAGTTTGAAGAAATGTGCTTGGCAAAACTCCGGGTTCCTGTATGTCACATGACATACAGGAAGTATTCCGTGCATTAGAGGCTATGTCCAGAACTGATGCAGTTTGGGGGACAGAGAAGCAGTTTGGGGGACAGAGAAGGCACAGAGAGACAGAGAGAAAGGAGCGGGCACAGAGACACAAAGGGGGCAAGACAGAGACCCAGAAAAGGCATAAAGAGGCAAAGGGGGCACAAAGAGAGACAGAGGAGGGAACAACTAGGCAAAGAAGAGGAACAAAGCTTGATTTGAAGGAAATCGTGAATCGAATCGAAATCGCAATTTCAGACAGAAATCGCTCAATTCAATTTTTTCCTAAAATCGTTCAGGCCTAATGTCTGGTGTAAATATCTTTCTTGAGGTCATGCCATAGTATCCCAATCGGGTTGAGGCCAGGACTGACTGGGCCACCCCAGTAGACGTATTTTATTCTGTTTAAGCCATTCTATTTACTTTGGGTTGTTCTCCTGTTGCAAGACCCATCTTCTGCTGAGCTTCAGCTGGTGGACAGAGGGCCATAAGTTCTCCTGCAAAATGTCTTGATAAACTTTGGAATTCATTTTTCCTTCGATGATAGCAATCCATCCAGGCCATGACACAAATCAGCCCCAAACCATGATGCCCCCACCACCATACTTCACAGTTGGGATGAGGTTTTGATGTTGGTGTGCTGTGCCTCTTTTTCTCCATACAGTGTTGTGTGTTTCTTCCAAACAACTCAACTTTGGTTTCATCTGTCCACAGAATATTTTGCCAGTACTGCTGTGGAACATCCAGGTGCTCTTTTGCTTTAAACTTTAAACGTGCAGCAATTCTTTTTATTTTATTTTTTGGACAGCAGCGGTTTTCTCTGTAGTATCCTGCCATTAACTCCATTGTTGTTTAGTGCTTTACGTATCGTAGATTCAGTAACATGGATGTTAGCATATGCCAGAGAATTTTGTAAGTCTTTAGCTGACACTCTAGGGTTCTTCTTCACCTCATTGAGCATTCTGCACTGTGCTCTTGCAGTCATCATTACAGGATGGCCACTCCTAGGGAGAGTAGCAGCAGTGCTGAACTTTCTCCATTTATAGACAATTCGTCATACCGTGGAGTGATGAACTGCAAGGCTTTTGGAGATACTTTTATAACCCCTTCCAGCTTTATGCAAGTCAACAATTCTTAATTGTAGGTCTTCTGAGAGCTCTTTTGTGCGAGGCCTTATTCACATCAGGCAATGCTTCTTAGGAAAAGCAAACCCAAAACTGATGTGTGTGTGTTTTTTTTATAGAACAGAACAGCTGTAAACAGCTCCAATCTCATCTCATTGACTGGACTCCAGCTGGCTGACACTTCGCTCCAATTAGCTCTTGTAGATTTCAGTCTAGGGGTTCACATACTTTTTCCACCTGCACGGTGAATGTTTACATGGTGTGTTCAATAAAACATGGAAACATTTAATTATTTGTGTAGTATTAGTTAAAGCAGACTGTGATTGTCTATTTTTGTGACTTACATGAAGATCAGATCACATTTTATGACCAATTTGAGCAGAAATCCACATAATTCCAAAGAGTTCACATACTTTTTCTTGCTACTGTATGTAATAAAACACATTTTGCCAAGGCAATTTTAAATGTCTTCACTTCAGATTATATTGTACATGGTAATGCCAACCATTCCTCTATAAAGCCATATTATTGCCTTCTGTAGCAATTTAAAGAGTATAAGACACATGAAGATTAGATATGGTAGGCACAAGTGAAAATAAAGTATTTTCCTTTAATTGTAGATGGCAAGCAGAGGAGGCCTCCAAGATGAGTGACCACCCCCCACCACCTAACAGCCCTTACATGAACATAATCTGCGTCAATAGTATACAGCAGGAGGACGTGTGCAGTGAGGCCGGTGAAATAGCCATGCTTCCTTTTTAAGCCATTTTGTGGCTAGCGGCATCTTCTGGATGCTTAACATCCCACCTCAGACACCAACTAGTGCCGCTTTTGGCCACTCCCTGAACAAGGTGTAAAGATTAGCCCAGCTCTCCCTGTGCTATGCTGGGTAGCTTATCATGGGATCTGCATGATTTGGTGGGTACACTTTGGTGGGTAGACCTGTGGCAATGTGCATCTCTACTGATGGTAGTAGTCAATGTCTGAGGGGGGGGGGGGGGGGGGAAGGACACCACAGAATGGGTTAAAAAGGAAGCATGGCTATGACTGCAGCTATGACTCATTGGTCACATCCTCCTGCTGTATACCTTTGAGGCTGCAGAGTAGGTCTGTAAAAAAGCTGTAATATGTATTTGTTAGGCCCTCCTCTGCTTTCCATAAACAGCAAATTGTGCCTGCCATCGCTAACCGTCATATGTCTGCATACGTGATTGTCAGTGGAGGCTCGGTGATGCATTATTCCTGAATACACTCACACTCCTGTGGCGGCCTGAAGAGAGCTGGTCCTACAAGTCTACTCTGGTACAGAGTACATAGTCAATTCACTAACCTCATCCTATCCCTCAGATGAGTGCAGAATCTAACCCCTACCATAGCCATTCTCTAACGTCAGTACACATACTAAAAAGGTGCCCATTAACAATCCAATTTCAGGCCCACCAAAAAAGGGGAAAATGATAAGCAACTCAATCAGACTAAAATAATTGTTCTGAAATACAAATCAACTTAAAGATTGCACATCGATCGGCACCATTAATAGTACCCAATCTTATCAATCCTACAGTCAATAGTTTGGGAGACTGTACCAATTTTGAAGAAACAACTTAAATTTGTAGATTTTTGAAATAAAGTGACATACAGAAATAAAGATGTTCCACAATAGTGAAACACTATAGCATACACATAATTTGTGACAATCCTGTTCCTTCTATGTAGGGATGACAAATGGGGGGGGGGGGGGGGGGGATTCAATTAGTCATTTTAAGGCTACATAATTCTGCATAAACAATTAGTATAATCTTGCATCAACTGTAAAGGACAACTGAAGTGAGAGGGAAATGGAGGCTGCCATACTTATTTCCTTTTAAGCAATACCAGTTGCCTGCCAATCCTGCTGATCCTCTGCCTCAAATACTTTTAGCCATAGCCCCTGAACAAGCATGCAGGAGATCAGGAGTTTGACAATATTGTCAAATCTGACAAGATTAGCTGCATACTTGTTTCTGGTGTTATTCAGGACGTTACTGCAGCTAAATAGACCAGCAGGACTGCAGGGCAACTGGTATTGTTTAAAGGGAAATAAATATGGCAGCCTCCGTATTCTTCCCACTTCAGTTGTCCTTTAAGGATCAGCAGGACAGTCAGGCAATTTGCATTTAGTAAAAGAAAATAGCCTCCATTTCCCTATCACTTCAGGAGTCATTCAATGGAAACAATTCTCATCCTGTAGGATCAGAGTGGTCGAATCTACAGGGAGTCAAATGGGAAAAATCGATGTGTGTATAGGCACCTTTAGTTTGAATGTAATAATAATAATAAAAAAAAAAATTGGATGAAATTTACTAATCAATTCGTTAAATTCTATGTGGTATATCCTTTGGCTCAGCAGTATGCAAATATAATCAACTCATTTTCATACTTAAAAGTAAAAGGGTCAGTAAGACATATCCTGAGTGCCTACGCTTTTAAACTGTGCATTCTTTTTGCCACATTAGTCTCATGGCAGTAAGGCTGCAAATAAGCTGCAAAAAGATTGAGGCTAGGTTCACAGTAGGGCATTGCCTTGCAACAATAAAGTGGTATTGTAGATTAATGCTGTGTTACCGTCGCATAAAGTAGGTACAGTAAAGCATACATTCAATGAAAAGTATGCTTTCCTGTACCTGGTAACATGTGCGTAAGGTAAAGCACTGCAGCAGTGTGTTACAACAACGCTATTGTTACAATGCAATGCTAACTTTGCACTGTGAACGCTGCATATACTTCTCATTGCAGTGTGAAATGCTGCGTTCTAAGACATCATAATGCAGCACTGCAGCGTCAGACTGTGAACCTAGCCTTATAGCTAGTCTAATTGAACAACCTTATCAACAAACCTTAACAACATTTATGTGGGAACACGATGGAAAAAAGTAGCTGTCAGACTTTAAATCATGGAATGTGCCCAACATGCGATTCCAAATGTAACACATTGCGCATTTTGGTGTGCTCCCTATGTCTTTACATAAATTAACAGTTCATTTTCCACTGCACTTGTACTAAAATAAAAAAAAATAAAAAAATACGAAAACACAGGTAAATTTCCTTCCAAATACACATTAGGCCTGGGACCCACTAGCAGCACTTTTCTTAGCACTTGTGATTTGAAAAGCTCTTGCTAATGAAGTGCAATGGGGGATTTAAAAAAATAAAAATAAATCTCACCCCCCAAGTATGATCACACCCATAGCTTTACATTAGCAAGAGCTTTTCAAATCACGAGTGCATACAAAAGGCTTAGAAAAGTGCTGGTAGTGGGTTCCAGGCCTAATAGATGCAAGCAAGCAGCAATGAGGGAGCAGCATAGCGAGCAGCACAAGAGGAAAAAAGGAATACCTACTTTCTGCAGCTAGAAGTCCTAGTAAGGCAGCATTAAGGCAGACAAAATACAGAATTTAAAAAATTGGATATTAGTTGCAGGCATTGGCAAGCAATTTACTCTAAGTAGACAAACATTTATCAATACCTACTGTGAGCGATATTCTCAGAATTACACTCAATCACAAATTCAATGTTTTTGATTGAACATGGCTAAAATAGTTTTAGACACTGGAACCCCATTTATATCTTTAAAGCTAAGTTCACAGTGGCTGTTGCGTTCCCTGTAGCAGCAGGAATGCAAGGCAAACTAACTGGAAAGAAGCGCTGCACATTATCTGCATGCAAAGTCGCATACAATTGAAGAGTATGCTTCACAGTAGCCCACATGACATTAACACACATGATTTGCAGTAATGCATTGCATGCACTGCAATACCATGCCACACTCCACTGTACCATAACACACCCGCTGCACTGTGATCCTCGCATAGGTAGTACATTGCAGCGTGGTGGGCCTCATAACGGAGCGACTGTTATGACCCACCGCAATGCACCACTATGAACGTAGCCTAAAGCCAGGTACACACAACTATGATTGGCTAATCACTGACCATTTTTACTACCTCCATATAGTGTGAAAGCTTACCTATAAAATCTGTTCATAACAATCAAAATCTGTTGACTCTCCTATTACATGGAGGTGATAAAATTGGCCAGCGATTGGTCAATCCGAATAGAAAGTGTGTACCAGGCTTTAGTGTTTTCCCTACAATTGGTCAACCACAGGCATGATCAATAACAGTGAAAAACAGATTCATCTGGTGGTTGACTGACAGACTGCATTAAATCTGCAAGCAAGCCAGAATTATTAGCACCCAATAGACCAACGTTACCTAGCAGCAATTACTATGGCCTCATTAACAGAGCATAGCTACCCTAATACCCTGCACAATTCCACAACACCATACCCTCAGGTGCAAAATACGATTGCTTCTCAAAATCTAGCATGTGCCCCCCCCCCTCCCCAAATTACAAATCTCACCCTTCCACGGTCTCCTACTATGCCTTGCCTATTGACAAACCTAGCACAATCCCGGATACCTCTCGCTATTGCATTATTCTCTTTACCCTGATAAACCCACCAAACTATCATAAGCTTCACCTAGTGTCAAATACTACTACACTCAAAACTAGGCAATTTGCACGGTTTAAAATTAAATAAATAGTTCAGGCTTTATAGCCCTCTCACTTCAGGCATGATTTAAATATGTGGGCGTTCAGATTATCTAAAGCCCTTGGGTCTACAGAGACTTATGAGCTAACAAAAGTCAAAAGGCTTTACTCACCTGGGGCTTCTTTCAGCCCCTAGAAAACTATCTGCCCCACACTGAAGTTCTGCCATGCTCGAGGCTGAGGCTGTCAGTGGCTGGGAGCGCTCTGCACAGTTCACAAAGACTTGTTCACGAGAGACACGTGGCCCACCCACACAGGCGCAGAAGACTGCTTATGGAGGGGACAGTAGCAGCCTCGAGCACAGAGGAACTTTATCGTGGGACAGATAGACTTCTAGGGGCAGGAAGAAGCCCCAGGTGAGTTAAGCCTTTTTCCGTTTTTTTAGCGCATGAATCCTCAAGGCTAACTTGCCCAACACACATTTCTAGATCATATTTAGGTAACTTAGATAGGTCTTTTCGCAGGAAAGCAGAAGTAAAAAAAAAATATACATAACTTAGCATGCTGTAGCGCCCAGCCATGAGTAGCTGAATTAATGGGTGCGCAGCTTGACGTGATACAATTACATAAGGTTCATGCTTAGTGTTATCAGTAAAGGAATTCTGCTCTAGTCAAAAAACATAATACAGTGTGATGAAGCTCAATAAATAGAAATGATTCTGTAGTATGTTAGAACTTACAGTATAACAATTTCATAGTTTGAAGTATTTTTTTTTCTCATTTTCTTTTTACAAAACCAATAAATGCTATTTTGACAAGATTTCCCAAAGGATTTCTAGGCCCCTTTTGCATAAGCTGCGTAATATGTTGGCGCTTTATAAATAAAATAAATAAATAAAGCTCTCCCGTTGTGCATAAGCTCCACCCCTCAGCCAAGATAAGCTCTGCCCCTCTCCTAAGTAAATCTCCACCTCTCTCCCTCATCAAGAACTAGTAACCTCCTTCTTACTAGCCCCCAGCACCCAATGATGTTCCCTCTAATTTTCCTTTGATCCCCCAGCAACAGCAAGTGTCCTCTCTTTCTTCACTCTCCAGTAGAAACCAGTGATTTCTCTTTCAAATACTGTGATAGCAGGAACACCACAGTGAGGAGGCAGAGTGAGCTGGAGGCTACATTTCTCCCATAAGGCAGTGCATTGCCACGGCACTCCTTCCTACAGCTGGCGTGGAAACCTCATTTTGAGCCAGCAAAAGGGAGAGGGTAAGAAAATGAAAAAAACTTCTAAATGTCAATTACTGTACAAAAGAATGTTTACACCTTTTGACAGCTTTTTATATCCCGTCTGTATAGTCTCTTTAAAAAAATGTTTTCATTTATAAAAAAGCTGTAATAGCACGTCATTTATTTTTTGTTTCTCTGGGAAGTCAGAAAAGGACATTCACACCAAGAGGTCACAAACTGGGGTAGAATCGTCATTCTAACAGCACTGTCAAAACTTGGATATCTTGTTTCAAGACGGTGTTCAAGAAGTGTCCTGGAGCGCAACCAAAGGTCAAAAAGAAAATTGGCGTGCCAAGGTCCTCACCCCAGTACCAGGGGGTCACAACGATAAATCCACAAAAAGGACCGGCACCACACGAAGTACCACATTTTTCGGACTATAAGACGCACCTAAGTTTAGAGGGCAAAAATCTGGAAAATAAAATATATTCTACACTGTGGTGCGTCCATGGCCCAGGAGTGTCTTATGGACCTTTCCTACCCCCAATACGTCTCTAAGATACACAGCCAAGCTACACTAACCCCTGCTGCCCCTTTCAAACTATACTATACTACACTTCACTAACCCCTGCTCCCCCCCCCCCCCAGCTGCACTGCACTGTACTACACAATCCTCTGCTTCCTCTTCCTCCCAGCTTCACTGCACTACATTACACAATACCCATCCCCACCTGCTACACAAATTAATCAATACAAATACATTTTTAGGATATCTCACCAGCCTGGGTGACAGTAGCTGGTTCTTGTCTGGGTGTCCATGATTCTGAGGTGCATAGTGGGTGGTGGCAGCAGCAGCAGCGTGATCCACAGTGTTTACAGCGGCATTGGAGCAGCCACTGTAATGTCCTGCAATGCTGGCCCTTTGAGCCGCCTCCTCCCTTATGTCCGACATCAGCCCCCAGCAGCGCTATTTACAGCGGCCCTTTGATCCTCCTCCATTGTCCTGTATCAGTCCCCCATTAGCGCTATTCACAGCACTTCAAAGCGACACTAGCAGCCGCTGTTATTGCCCGCAATGCTGGCCCTTTGATCCTTTGTTTCATCCTGCCCGGTAATCTGTGTGATCTCAGCCCACAACTAAATTCAGTCGCGATAGCGGCAGAGTCCTCTGATGCTTCCGTACAGCCTTGTTTACTTGCGTCGCCCCATGACCTGACACGCACGTGCGCTGAATGTCATAAGGGGGCGACAGTAAACAAGCCTGTACGGAAGCCTCAGAGGACTCTATTGCGGCTGAATTTACTTGTGGGCTGAGATCACGCTGATTACCGGGCAGGATGAAACAAAGGATCAAAGGGCCAGCATTGCGGACAATTACAGTGGCTGCTAATGTCGCTTTGAAGCGCTGTAAATAGCGCTAATGGGGGACTGATACAGGACAATGGAGAAGAAGGAGGATCAAAGGGCTGCTGTGAATAGCACTGCTGGGGGCTGATGTCGGACATAATGGAGGAGGATCAAAGGGCCAGCATTGCACGACATTACAGCGGCTGCTCCAATGCCGCTGTAAAACAATGTGGATCACGCTGCTGCTGCCATCCATTGTCCACCTCAGAATCATTTTCTGCACAAGCGCCAGGATGGTTAAGAATGCTACATTCGGACTATAAGATGCAGTCACTTTTTCTCCCCACTTTTGGGGGAGAAACGGTGCGTCTTATAGTCCGAAAAATACGGTACTTCTAGCTTCATACAATCATTTGGCAACTTGATAAAGGCTATGAGAAGCCGAAAAAGCGGTCTGTTGCTGTCATGCTTGCATCAATAAAACTTTAAAGAGCTATAAGTACTTCATGTGGTGCCGGTCCTTTTCTGTGGATTTTTCTTGTTTCAAGACTGAACATTTCACAGCTGGAAGATCAGCCCCGCAGTGGACGCATCCCAACCTCAACTGACCTGTTGACGGCAGTGACAGAACGCGGTTCCTGAAGCTGCAGACAGCGGAGGACGGCGGCGTGGGAGCGATCCGAGCATATGGGGCTGGAGGAAGCCCCAGGTATGTATAAATCTTTATTACTATCAGCTCTGAGTTCTTTAAAGCAACCTAAAAACAAATAGATACTAAGCTATGGAGAGGAAAGGCTCTGGATCCCATAGAGCCTTCCTGGTTCTCTCTCCATGTCCTTGTTCCCTATAAGTATTTTTTTTTTTTTTTTAAGGTCACGAATGGGTTGCTTTTAAAGGGATACTGTAGGGGGGTCGGGGGAAAATAAGCTGAACTTACTCGGGGCTTCTAATGGTCCCCAGCAGACATCCTGTGTTGGCGCAGCCACTCACCGATGCTCTGGCCTCGCCTCCGGTTCACTTCTGGAATTTCTGACTTTAAAGTCAGAAAACCACTGCCCCTGCGTTGCCATGTCCTCACTCCCGCTGATGTCACCAGGAGCGTACTGCACAGATCCAGTATGGTCTGTGCCTGCGCAGTACACTCCTGGTGACATCAGCGAGAGCGAGAACACTGCAACGTAGGCGCAGTTGTTTTCAGACTTTAAAGTCTGAAATTTCAGAAGTGAACAGGAGGCGGGGCCGGAGCATCGGTGAGTGGCTGCGCGGGCACAGGAAGTCTGCGGGGGACCAATAGAAGCCCCGGGTAACTTCAACTTATTTTCCCCCGACCCCCCTACAGTATCCCTTTAAGGACAAAGTCGGCCTTTATTTCCAGAGCCCAATGGAGCTAGGTCAATGGGTGGCTTATAATGGAATCTGAAAGACTCCTTTAACAAGTAGGTTCCGAGACATCATTCAATTCCACCCAAAGGGCCTGTTTCCACTACAGGCAGACTCTAGATGCAAAATAACTGACTCCAATGAATGTCTATGGGCCTGTTTCCACTAAACACGATTTTTCTGATGCATATTTCCCATAGGCACTGGAGTCCGATTTCTGCATCCAGAATCCACATGTAGTGGAAATGAGTCCAAAGAAAATAAGCATAGGGGGATATTAATAATCCTTACTCTGCCCTAAAAATTGTGAAAAGTAAAACAAAATAATAAAAACTCAACTCCTTCATAAAACATTTTAATAAAAAAAAATATCCTAAAATTACATTTCCAAGTTCTAACTATTGTAATCACCAGGTTTCATCTGTCTATATTGTATGAAGATCCCACAGACTATTAGAGTTGACATTCCAATACTATATGGAAATGAAAAAGCAAAAATATATTTTAATCTCCTGCCAGAGCACCCTATTAGTCTGCTAGCCTGACCAATGAGAATTCTTCCTGCTGAGAATTTGAGTAATCATCAGTTTGCCTCTTGCAATACAAACCTTCATTCAAGTCAAAGGAGCTTGGGACAAACAGTAAGAGATGAACTGCTAGGACTGCTAGTAAAAAGGAGCTTCAGATTGGCAAATGCAGTGAGCAATCAAAGCACTGCCTGCCAATTAAAAAAAAAAAATATCAGATTGCCCCTTTAAATATAGTGATATATATATCTCTCTCTCTCTCTCTCTCTCTCTCTCTCTCTCTCTCTATATATATCTATCTATATCTATATCTATATATATCTCAAAATATATATATATATATATATATATATATATATATATATATATATATATATATATATATATCTATATATATCTCAAAATATATATATATAATTTTTTTTTTAATATACATAGGTCCCAGCACGTGCTGCACAAACCATTAGGAAGCATGTGTTCTAGCCTTGCTCGTGTCTAATTAGATTGAAAGGTGCATTCCCATTGTTGGAATACTCGCACCAGCAGAACAGATGTCCATAGTTTATTAGAAAGAAATCTGAAGGCGCTGCATGGTGTATTATTCATTACTCACTTATTTTTCAAATTAAAGAGACACTGAAGCGAAAAAAAAATTATGATATTATGATTTGTATGTGTAGCACAGCTACGAAATAAAACATTAAGATCAGATACATCAGTGTAATTGTTTCCAGTACAGGAAGAGTTAAGAAATCCCAGTTGTTATCTCTATGCAAAAAAGCCATTAATCTCTACGACTTTCAAAGTCGTGGAGAGGGCTGTCTTCTGACTTTTATTATCTCAACTGTAAGTGAACAGTTTTCTTTTTATCTGCCAGAGGAGAGGTCATTAGTTCACAGACTGCTCTGAAAGAATAATTTTGAATGCAGAGTGTTGTGTAATCTGCACATATTAGATAATGATGCAATGTTAGAAAACACACTATATACCTGAAAATAAAAATATGAGAATATTTTCTTTGCTGATAATCTTCTAGTAATTATTCATAGTACACAACCAATTCATTATATCATATTTTTTTTCGCTTTAGTGTCTCTTTAAGACATTATTGGCTTGTAGAATGATACCTTGGTGAAAAGCAAACTAAATGACATTTGACCTATCTAAATTAATGTCTACTCAAAAGACAAGAACTATAAGCAATATATTACAGACAGCATCTGAGACACTTATATGGTGAACATTACTTTTAGTCATGACTCACTGAATAAAAACACATACACAGTATTAACTCAATAAAGTGTCTGACACATAAAAGATTTACTAGACTGTAAAATTCTTAGACAAATATCACTTCATGTGGGTATCACTATAAGTATATAATTTTCACGTCTATCTGCTGTCAAAAAATGGATACATAGTGACAGGAATGCCTCTACTAAAAACACACACACTCTGAGGACCACAATTTTTTTATAGCCCTAGTGCAACCTTTGATAGTTTAAAATAAAAGCATCTGATATTAAATTTGCACGAAGTTTTGTACATTGGTACTTTTCACAAATATTTTTAAAGTACCTGTTTGGCTGGATCCTGTAGGTCCATTTCTGATGGCATGACTATTTTACTTGACAGAACTCCTCCATTTTTACACACATATAGGTTAATTCACTAAGCTGCACTTAATGACAGCAGTGAGTGTCATAATTCCCTGCGCACGCTATGCAGCCATAGCGTGCGCATTTAAATTACGCTTGGCTCAAATAGCGCTTTGTTATACTTAATTAGCGCTTCACTTGAACCCACCCGCCTGTCAAGTGACAGTCAGGCTATTGTGCTAATCAAAGTGCAGTAATATCGTACTTTGAAGCTACTAGACCCGCTGGGCTCCAGGCAGGTTCAATGGAGCGCTCATTAACGAAGCGCTCTAAACTATTTGAGCCAAGCGTAATTTAACTGTGCACACTATGGCTGCATAGCGTGCGCAGGGAACTGTAACACTCTCTGCTGTCATTCAGCTGCGCTGCTGTAGCACCTGTAGCTTAGTGAATCAACCCTTTATAAATGAGGTTAGAGAGCTCAAAGGGAGCAGCAGCTGGTATTGGTGTGACCATAGCTGCCAACCCAGTTCGTTTTACTGAGAGATTACCTTTTTGTAACCAGCACTGTAGCTACTCAGCACAACAGATCTTCTAGTCTCTAACTAATGTCTTTATAAAAGGTTAAAAAACCATGAGAAATTATTTTTTATTGCAGGAGGGCAGGATGAGGAAGGGTACATGTGGTTTTTAAAATGCAATGAGGAGGGAGTGGGAAAGGTTCAAAGCTTTATTACACACTGAGTGGAGTGACAAAAAAAAAATGTGGTGCCAGCCACAAAGAATAATCATCTAAAAAGAAGGTGGGGTCAGGGGCGTAACCAGAAATCACTGGGCCCCCCCTGCAAAACTTTGGATGCCCCCCCCCCCCCCCAAAAAAAAAGATTAGATTGGAAAGGCAGGCTAGGCAGCAGCGACACTCACTCAGGCCTGGGGAACACCAGGAGTATTTCTGAGCTTTTTGAGTTTTTGAAACCTCCTGCTAATGTTATCCTATGTGTCTATGCACACTGGAGCGATGAGGTTTTGTAAAAAAAAAAAAAAAAAACCCAAATAGCACTACATTGGGAAGAGCTTTTGAAACCTCTAGCGTTTGGGGAGCTTTTCTGGTGTGTCTCAGCCCTAACTCTACTTCCTCTAATCAGGAAGTAGAGTGAGCGGCGATGCAACAGAGGACTTGAGCTCTATTGCAAGGAACCCTAAAGAGGTTAGAAGTTCTGTGTTTCCTGCCCGTTGCTGTAATTTCTGGAGAGGGGGCGCTGAAGCGGGGGGGGGGGGGGGCGATATGAGAGGGGGTGGGGGGGAAGGCACCCCTCCCAGTGGCTGTGTGCGCCCGCTGCTCTCCCTCCTGGCCCTAAAAACTGCCCTGATCAGACCCAGAGCCACTGAGCTCCCTCTAGGCTTCTGTCCACCACGAGCCCCTCTGCAGTCGCACCCATAGCAGGGGTGGTTGATAGGAAAGCAATTCATACATAATGCAGACAGCCAGATACTTTAAATATATTTGTTGCAAAATTTAAAATTCAGAAAACTTGAACAATTGTGCATTAACAATTAATTATACATTTCTGATATCTCCAGTACGCTTCTGCATAAAATTAAAAACAAACACTGTAAAAATCAAGTATATTCCAGATCCCTTTTAAAAGAAACTTCATTTCCTGAAAATCTGTCTCCAGTGACTGTAGGTGCAGGGCTAGCAAGCAAAGAAAATAACAATTCACTTAAAGTAGACCTAGACTGCCCCCTGTTGGACAATAAAACTACAGCTGAGCAAAATTTACTCAGAATCAGGATCAATTGTATTTGGCTAAATAGGTTTAGGCCCCGTTCACATTACAAACGCGGACGGGCACGCACGCAGAACGCAACGCGTACAAACGCACGCCATCCGCGTTTGTATGCGTTGCGTGACTGATCCCATCACTGAAAAGTGAATGGGACAGCCATGCGTTTTGGCAAAAAATGCGTGCAACATGCGTTCCCGGACCGCACAGGTCCGGAACGCATGCAGTGTAAACATCAGACATTGCACTCTATGCAATGTCTGATGTCGTGCGTGTCGGCCACCTGCACGCGTTTCCAAAACGCGGCTGGAAACGCGTGCAGTGTGAACGGTGCCTTACACTTTATCCAATCCAAACATTTGCATAACGCTTTTCTCCTGTCAGACTCACAGCACTGAAGAGCTGCAGCCAAGTCTTGCCTTGAACTCCTAACTGAATAGGTACTGACCCTAGCCAGGATTCGAGCACTGGTCTCCCATGTCAAAGGCACTCCCCTTAACCAGTACACTATCCAGCCACTTACAAGGTATTTGACTTGGCAGTTGCTTAATAGACAGACAAAACAAGGACACAGTGTAGATATCACAAGTCAAAGACAGTATATAAGTTAAGTAAATAGTAAGCACAATGAGACGTGTTCATTTTTAGTTTTGTGCTGCAATGCTTTCCAGTCCAAGCAGTTTTAGCGTGGTCCTGCATTAAGCATGGCTATCACCTGAGGGAAGAAGCTGTTCCTATGCCTGGAAGTGTTTGTTGCCACTGAAATGCAACTTACTCATAAAAGCATAAGTTGGAAGATAGACTGAGCAGGGTGAGAAAGGTCAGAGGCAATCCTGGCTGCTTTCTTTCTGCACTTGCTAGCGTAAAGATCCTGCAGGGAAGGTAAGCTACAGCAAAATCATCGTTCTGCCGATTGGATGCAGCCTCACTTTTTCTCATATGGAGCATGAGCCAAACTAGATCGTCATAGTTTCTGTCACGATGACCCCAGTATAGAACTGCACCATTAGTTTTTGTGGTAGGCCAAACTTTTTCAGCCGCTGGAGGTGGTACATCTTCTGTTCCATTTTAAGTTGTTGAAGATTGTGGACCCAAGAAATCTGAATGAGACTACTTGGGACTGTGTGTGTGGTGTGTGTGTGTTCTCTCCACGGTCTTAAAGAGAACACGAGGAGGCATGAAAAAAGTTAAAAAAAAGAAACCATAAAACAAACATACTACCTGCTCCACGCCACCTCTTAGAAGAATTTGCGTTGCTCCACGCCACTCTCCATGGCCCCGTTCATCCTCCGCAGCCGGTGCAACCTCCCATCACCAGTGGTGGAAATCCAAGATAGCCACAACCCTGAAGTACTTCCTGGGTCACGCCTTAGCTGCTAATTGGAGGAAGCTGGCGGGGGAGTGAGGTGAGGGAGGCTGGGAAGGAAGGTGGTGAAGGAGGGAAGCGAGCTGACAGAGGCAGGGGAAGCGAGGTGATTGACGGCTGGAAGGGTGAAAGGAGGATAGCGACAATCAGATTGTCGCTAGATTGTCACTAGCTTTGAGTGGAGAGAGCCCAGGGGGGACTGACAGCGGCACCAGAAGGACACAGAGGTAGTCATTGGGCACAGAACATGCCTCTGTGTCCTATAATCTATTTACAATCCACCTTGGGTACTCTTTAAGAGCATTAAAAGACAACTGAAGCTTCCATGTTTATTTCCTATTTAGCAATCCCAGTTGGTTGGCAGCCATGCTGTTATATTTAGCTGCAGTAGTGTCTGAATCACACCAGAAACAAGCAAGCAGCTAATCCAGTTAGATTTGACAAAATACCAGTAGCCTGGCAGCCCTTCTGGTCTATTTGGCTGCAGTAATGTCTGAATCACACCAGAAACAAGCAGGCAGTTAAATCTTGTCAGATTTGACAAAAATGTCAAACACCTGATCTGCTGCATGCTTGTTCATGGTCTATGGCTAAACGTATTAAAGGCAGAGGATCAGCAGGACAGCCAGGCAACTGGTATTGCTTAAAGGGGAACTGAAGAGAGAGGTATATGGAGGCTGTCATGTTTATTTCCTTTTAATCAATACCAGTTGCCTGGCAGCCCTGCTGGTCTATTTCTCTGCAGTAGTATCTGATTAAAACCAGAAACAAGCATGCAGCTAGTCTTGTCAGATCAGACTTATAAGTCTGAACCACTGAAACACCTGATCTGCTGCATGCTTGTTCAGGGGCTATGGCTAATAGTATTAGAGGCAGAGGATCAGCAGGGCTGCCAGGCAACTGGTATTGTCTAAAAGGAAATAAACATGACAGCCTCCATATACCTCTCTCTTCAGTTCCCCTTTAAAAAAAATATGGCAGCCTCCATATCCCTCTAACTTCAGTTGCCCTTGTAAAGGTCATCTGCCTCTAATACTTTTATCTCTAGTCCCTGAACAAACATGCAGCAGATGAAGTGTTTCTGCCACTTTTGTCAAATCAGACAAGATTAGCTGCATGCTTCTTGTGTGATTCACACATTACTGCAGCCAAATAGACCAGCAAAGCTGCCAGGCAACCAGTATTATGTAAAAGGAAATAAATATGGCAACCACCATATCCCTCTCAGTTCAGTTGTCCTTTAAGGGTGGCCACCTTGGCACTGAAGTTACTGGTTTCCTCATTTAAGAGAAATTGGTCGGTATGCTTCTGGACAACCGGGCCGCAGTAGCCTATGTTATGCATCATGGTGGAACCTAACACTCTCTAAACTCCTTTCTCCACAAGCAGATGCAGGCAATGACTGCCAGAGGGCATAAGCCCTGGTTTAAGCTACGGAAAGTAGACCTCTATGGCTTTTTTTTTTCTTTCCTTTGAAGCTTGTTGGTTGCTTCTGCACATCCACCGCCTGAGTGTGCAGCTAGTGACTCCTTTGCCCTCCCCACCATGACATATTTGACAATGCAATAGTCCGCAAGAGGAGAGGCTGTAGAGGTGATTGGCTGTGCATTTACCTAGCTCCGCCCGCTGATGGTCCAATGAGAGAGAGAGAGAGGAGTGGGGCGGGAGCTACAAGAATCAAGGGGTTCCAAGTCACGCGTGAGGTCAGGCATAGTAGAGCACACTACATTTGCTGCAAGCTACCTCTCAGGTATTTCTCCATTTTCTACTAACTCTCGGCTAACCCCTTTGACCTTCCTCACTATAGCACATAGATGCCACAGGCATCTTCTTGCTCATCACATCACTATCCTCTTGGACAATCTCTCTCTTAACTTTTCTATTGCACCACAACAGATGCTGCAGGCTCCTCTCGGTGTCCCTCCAGCTCACTCTACCTCCCTGTCTTCTCCACAGACTGCACATACATGGCTGTTGGTCTAGAAATCTTGCTGAACTCCTTTACAGAGCTCAGTCACTATTACCTCACTGTATGTAACAAGTCTGTGCACATGCACTTTGTAGCACGCAACTACTGCCCTCCACTCCTGTTATTGGGTTTTCACTTTTCTTTGCACTTTCTACCTCGCTTGATCTATGCACTCTTCCACTTCATGCATTTATTATTAATTACTGAGTCAGAGGTTATCCTTCCTTTTTCATTTAAAATTCTTGTTACTTATACGATTGATGGTAAATGCACCTCATCAATTCTGCATTGTATTTATCAAATCATATACAGATATATGTTTTTTTAGACTGGCAATGATGAATCTCATCAATTTCATAATATGGAGTATGATTAATTATGCACCATTAAATTTAGTGATCACAAAGGGCCCCCCTTCTCTTGTTTGGGTGTACTCCTTTTTAAAATGTTTTTAAAGTGTCCCTGCAGGATATGGGAAGTTTGGTTGCTCCACGTCCTGTATACACCACACACACACACACCCACCTCATTTGCAGGACTTTTATATTGCCATTACTGTGCATGTTCATTTGTTCATTCATACAAATACTGTATATGTTAATTTGGACACCTGTAAACCATTTATTTTCCAAGCTAAATAAGTCAACTTTTCCAAAGTATCCTTGGCAAGTGACTCACTCGTCCCTCCTCTCCCCCATTAATTATTATTATAATTTTTTTGCACAAGTTTTGCTTCTAAATCTTTTTTATTAAACAAATTAGTAAGGATTTACAAAATAGAGGTGGCAATATAACAGAAATTAAAAAGTACCAGTACCAGGCTTAAGTGGTAGCTGGGTAACTAGGTACCTCGGGGACCTTGGTTTTGACAATCTTCAACTCCCCTAGCTCCACAGACACTCTGACCAACCTTTACATTGTAGGGTTTAATGGCTCAGGTGAAGCCAGGGCATTAATATGCAAGTGTGGCCAGCACATGGCAAAAGGTTGGTACAATTCTCTAGCTGGTTCTGCAGTTCTGGGGATATACAGTGGAGGAAATAATTATTTGACCCCTCACTGATTTTGTAAGTTTGTCCAATGACAAAGAAATGAAAAGTCTCAGAACAGTATCATTTCAATGGTAGGTTTATTTTAACATTGGCAGATAGCACATCAAAAGGAAGATCGAAAAAATAACCTTAAATAAAAGATAGCAACTGATTTGCATTTCATTGAGTGAAATAAGTTTTTGAACCCCTACCAACCATTAAGAGTTCTGGCTCCCACTGAGTGGTTAGACACTTCTACTCAATTAGTCACCCTCATTAAGGACACCTGCCTTAACTAGTCACCTGTATAAAAGACACCTGTCCACAGAATCAATCAATCAAGCAGACTCCAAACTCTCCAACATGGGACCAAAGAGCTGTCCAAGGATGTCAGAGACAAAATTGTAGACCTGCACAAGGCTGGAATGGGCTACAAAACCATTAGCAAGAAGCTGGGAGAGAAGGTGACAACTGTTGGTGCGATTGTTCGAAAATGGAAGGAGCACAAAATGACCATCAATCGACCTCGCTCTGGGGCTCCACGCAAGATCTCACCTCGTGGGGTGTCAATGGTTCTGAGAAAGGTGAAAAAGCATCCTAGAACTACACGGAAGTAGTGAATGACCTCAAATTAGCAGGGACCACAGTCACCAAGAAAACCATTGGAAACACATTACACCGCGATGGATTAAAATCCTGCAGGGCTCGCAAGGTCCCCCTGCTCAAGAAGGCACATGTGCAGACCCGTCTGAAGTTTGCCAATGAACACCTGAATGATTCTGTGAGTGACAGGGAGAAGGTGCTGTGGTCTGATGAGACCAAAATAGAGCTCTTTGGCATTAACTCAACTCGCTGTGTTTGGAGGAAGAAAATTGCTGCCTATGACCCCCAAAACACCGTCCCCACCGTCAAGCATGGGGCTGGAAACATTTTGCTTTGGGGGTGTTTTTCTGCTAAGGACAACTTAATCGCATTAACGGGAAATTGGACGGAGCCATGTATCGTGAAATCCTGAACGACAACCTCCTTCCCTCTGCCAGGAAACTGAAAATGGGTCGTGGATGGGTGTTCCAGCACGACAATGACCCAAAACATACAGCAAAGGCAACAAAGGAGTGGCTCAAGAAGAAGCACATTAAGGTCATGGAGTGGCCTAGTCAGTCTCCGGACCTTAATCCAATAGAAAACCTATGGAGGGAGCTCAAGCTCAGAGTTGCACAGAGACAGCCTCGAAACCTTAGGGATTTAGAGATGATCTGCAAAGAGGAGTGGACCAACATTCCTCCTAAAATGTGTGCAAACGTGGTCATCAATTACAAGAAACGTTTGACCTCTGTGCTTGCAAACAAGGGTTTTTCCACTAAGTATCAAGTCTTTTATTGTTAGAGGGTTCAAAAACTTATTTCACTCAATGAAAATGCAAATCAGTTGCTATCTTTTATTTAAGGTTATTTTTTCGATTTTCCTTTTGATGTGCTATCTGCCACTGTTAAAATAAACCTACCATTGAAATGATACTGTTCTGAGACTTTTTATTTCTTTGTCATTGGACAAACTTACAAAATCAGTGAGGGGTCAAATAATTATTTCCTCCACTGTATAGGAGAATATAACACAGAGGATAACCTTGAAGGAGAAAACTAATGTTTAAAAATTAACTTTTATTTAAACATGTTAACATGTCAGGACACTATACTACCCAATTAGTGAACAACGTGAAACAATGGGTTGGGAGTACGAGGTCATTGGTATACGAATACTGCCCTTCACACATTGTATATTTATTATAACCCCACACAATAACCTACATGTTTTGTCTCCTTAATTGAAAACTTCGTCAGGGGTGACCAAAGTGCTAAGTGCTAGAGTGCAAAAGTGCTAAAATAACAAATACATTAATATCATCACATAGTACACATATTGGATAGGCAACTATAGCAAGATCAGCCACTACCAGCAGCCAAATGAGATCAGACCGCTCGGCTTGCCCTTTTATAGTGGAATGGTGGGCGCAAGGGATGCCGAGAGGGGTGGGTCACATACATGCCCACTCAACCACCCCTGATTTGTCAGATCTAAAGTCCATCATTGCGGCAGCCAATCGGTAAACAGGCCATTAGACACCATAGTACTCTAAATGGCAAGATGGGTATAGCGTACACTGCCCATTTTTTATGGTCATCAGCATTGGCTATTATACTCACAGGACCAGGTAAGTATTTGTCCCAAATAGTACTGTAAGTGCTATACCAGTGCGAGAAAAGCCAGCTCGTAGACGCTCTCACCTGATTGGACCGCGCACGCTTGAGGGGAGGGCTGTAGGCACCATTCAGGAAGCTGCAAGGAGGCGGGATAATGGCCAATAGGAGGATTGCTCATGGACCGTCATACTCGCACAGTACCGCCCCATGGTAAGAGCAGTGAATAAATTAAAGGGAACCAGAGATGGGGACATGAAAAAGATCTTATACATACCTGGGGCTTCCTCCAGCCCCATACGCTCTGATTGATCCCACGCCGCCGTCCTCCGCTGCCTGCATCTACGAGAACCGGGTCCCGTCACTGACGTCATCGGAGCCAGCCTACGCAGGAGAAGTGCGCCCTCTACGTATCTCTCCAGCGGCTGCTGCAGAGATACGCAAACAGCGCACTTCCCTTACGCTTAGACTGGTTCCGACTGACGGCAGAGCAGGGTCCCGGTTCTCATGGCTGCGGGCAGCGGAGGACGGCGGCATGGGATCAATCAGGCCGTATGAGGCTGGAGGAAGCCCCAGGTATGTATAAAATCTTTTTCATGTTCATCTATGGTTCCCTTTAAGCTACGTCACGAGTAGCATGTCGGGTTGTTCATTGCCGTTCCTACCGGTAGTTACTATGGGAGCGAGTAAACAAAAACGAATGCGGGAATGATGGAGGTAATGATCATAATACACTACACCTATTAGGATACATCCGTTACCATTATTATATTTGTCATAGCTAGTCCTTACACATGTTAAAGTCATATGAGCTATAGCATATTATTATTTTATTATTATTATTTATTGTATTTATAAAGCGCCAACATATTACGCAGCGCTGGACAATAAATAGGGATGCATACAATATTTAAGGGTGACATACAGCAAAATGACAATACCTGAATACAAGAAAGACCAGATCATGCAGCACAGTATGAGTACAATGTAATGGTTAGTCACTGGAGGGGAGCATGGAGTTAGGCAAGTTAGGTTCCCTCAGATGCATAGCATGGGTTCACAGTAATGGAGGTGCATGATCAGGTAGGACACAAAAGGAGGAGGACCCTGCCCAAAAGCTTACAATCTAGAGGGAGAGGTAAGGACACGAGAGGTAGGGGACCAGAGTTCAGCTGTGGGTTTAGAGCACTTGTGAGGGGTAGTAGGCCATAGTGAAAAGGTGAGTTTTGAGGGCTTTCTTGAAGCTGTTGAAGGAGCGGGCTGCCCTAATGGGTGGAGGTAGGGAGTTCCATAGTGTTGGAGCAGCTCTTGAGAAGTCCTGGAGGCGTGCATGGGACTGGGTGATGCGGGGGGGCAGTTAGGCCAAGTTCATTGGAAGAGCGGAGTGGGCGGCTAGGTGTGTACCTCTGAGTAAGATCGGAAATGTAGGTTGGACAGGTTTTGTGGACAGATTTGTAGGTCAGACACAGTATCTTGAATCTGATTCTGGACTGGATAGGAAGCCAGTGGAGGGATTCAAGGAGGGGATCCGCCGTGGTGGAGCGATGGGAGCAGTGGATAATTCTGGCTGCCGCATTCATGATGGACTGCAGTGGGGCTGTTCGGGTCATAGGGAGACCAGACAGCAGGGCATTGCAGTAGTCAAGGCGGGAAATTATGAGGGCATGGATGAGGAGTTTGGTGGTGGCAGAGGTCAGGAAAGGGTGAATCTTACAGATCTTACGAAGGTGGAAGTTGCAGGACTTTGTGAGGTTTTGGATGTGGGTAGTGAAGGAGAGTGCGGAGTCCAGAGTGACACCCAGACAGCGGGTTTGAGAGGTAGGGTGAATGGTAGTGTGGTTAACAGTGACATGCACATCTGGGAGGTTTATGGATGTCCGGGGTGGGAAGATCATAAATTCCGTTTTGTCTAGGTTTAGTTTCAGGAACCTAGCGGACATCCAGGAGGAAATGGCTGATAGACAGGAGGAGACCTTGTCCATAGTAGTGGTGGATATGTCAGGGGTGTGGAAGTAGATCTGGGTGTCATCTGCATACAGATAATTAAAACCCATGGAGGAGATAACCTTGCCAATGGAGGATGTGTATAGGGTGAACAGAAGGGGACCAAGGACTGAACCTTGGGGGACTCCCACCGAAAGGTGGTTGGGGGTGGACGAGGACTCATTGAAGGCGGTCGTGAAGGAGCGGTTGAGGAGGTAGGATGAAAGTCAGGACAGGGCGAGATCGTGAATGCCCATGGACTGGAGGAGTAGGGGATGATCTACTGTGTCAAACGCTGCTGAAAGGTCAAGGAGGAGGAGAATGTAGTATTTGCCTTCAGCTTTAGCTAAGGCAAGGTCATTGACCACTTTGGTGAGAGCAGTTTCGGTTGAGTGGGCAGGCCAAAATCCAGATTGCAGTGGGTCTAGCAGTGAGTTGGCATTGAGGAACTGGGTCAGGCTTTGTGAACCAGACGCTCAAGAAGTTTTGAGGCAAAGGGGAGGAGAGAGATAGGACGGTAGTTGAAGGGTAGTGAGGGGTCGAGGGAGGGTTTCTTAAAGTGAACCTAAAGCCTACCAAAAAAACCGAGATGAACTCACCTGGGGCTTCCCTCAGCCCCCTGCAGACGATCGGTGCCCTCGCAGCTCTGCTCCGATGCCTCTGCACCCGCTGGCGAACACTTCCGGTTTGGCCGTCACCGGCCGACAGGCATGGGAACGCGAGTAATTGTTCGCGTTCCCAGCCTGTATATCGCCCCCTATGCTGCTATTGCGGCCAGGAGGTCACAATCACTCGCGTTCCCATGCCTGTCGGCCGGTGACGGCGAAACCGGAAGTCGTCGCCGGCGGAGGGCGAGGCTGAGGGAAGCCCCAGGTGAGTTCATCTCGGTTTTTTTGGTAGGCTTTAGGTTCACTTTAAGCAGGGGTTGTACAGTGGCCTGCTTGACGTCTGAGGGGAAGGTGCCTGTAGATAGGGAGAGGTTGAACAGGGTAGTGAGGACTGGGGCCAATTCCGTGAAGTGAGGGTGGAGTAAATCAGAAGGGATGGGGTCGGGGGGGGGGGGGGGGGGGGGGAGTAGTGGTATGGGAAGTCTGCAGTACTTTGATAACTTCCTCGGTGGTAGTAGGAGTGAAGAATGTGAGGGGAGGATAGGGTGGAGGAGGAGCTGGTTGGGAGGTGAAGTTTTGAGATTGGATATTTCCTGGCGGATGGAGACAATTTTGTTGGTGAAGTGGGTGGCTAAATCTGTGGCAGAGAGGGAGGAAACGGAGGGTGGGGGGTGGGCTTAAGCAGGGAGTTGAAAGTGGCAAAAAGACGCCGGGGGTTGGAAGCTTGTGCTCCGATGAGCTTGGTAAAGTATTCCTGCTTCGCATGAGCAAGGGCAGTGTGGAACTGCAGCAGATTGGTCTTGTACTGTAGGAAATCCTGGTTAAGTCTAGTTTTCCTCCATTTCCGTTCAGTGGCGCGTGTTTTCCTCTGGAGGTTGCGAGTATGGGTAGTGCGCCAGGGCTGGGGGTTAGGGGGTCGGTTGCGGCGAAATATTGGTGGAGCAGCTTTCTCTAGGGCTGATGAGAGAGTTTGGCGATACTGAGCTGCAGCAAGATTAGGACAGGTTAGGGTGGGGAGAGTGGAGGAGAGGGCATGGAGGGGGTCAGCAAGGACGCTAGGGGCGAGCTTGCGTAGGTCTCGCTGCCATCGACCAGGTGGGTGGGCGGGTAGTTTGGAAATGCCTTCCGTGAGGAGGTTGAAGGTGAGAAGGTGATGGTCTGAGGGTGGAAAGGGTACGATGTCAAGATCTGCAATGGTGGTGGATTTAGTGAATAAAAGGTCGAGAGCGTGACCTGCAGTGTGAGTGGGGGTGTTGGTGTGTTGTACTAGTCCAAGTGAGTTGGCAATGGTGAGTAGCCGGGTCACAGCGGAGTTATTGGCTTCATCGATGGAAATATTGAAATCCCCAAGGATGATGGTGGGGAGGTCAGAGGAGAGGATGTGAGGGAGCCAGGAGGCAAGGTCATCGAGAAATTGTGGGGTGGAGCCCGGAGGACGGTATAAGGCCGCAACAATGGCAGGGAGGGGGTGGTAGAGGCGGATGGTGTGGGCCTCGAATGATGTGAATTGTAGGGAGGTAGGTAGTGTGAGGACACGGAAGGTGCAGGATGGGGAGAGGAGCAGACCACCCCTCCCCGGGTCCTGTTGTCTGGTCTGGGGGTGTGACTGAGGTGAAGCCCCCCGTAGGAGAGGGCAGCCTCTGCGGCAGAGTCAGAGGGGGTGAGCCATGTCTCAGTGAGTGCGAGGATGGTGAGGGATTTGGAGAGGAAGAGGTCGTGGACTGCTGTAAGTTTGTTGCGGACGGATTTGGCATTCCAGAGACCGCAGGGTAGGGGGCGTATGTGTTTGTGGGTGGGATGGATGGAAATAAGGTTGGAGCGAGGATGAGTGTTGAGGTTATTTGTGGACAGAGGGCTGTGAAGTGTATGAAGCAGGTCAGCAGGGGATGCTTGTCTGGCAGCAGGCTGTGGCCCAGGATTGGGTGATATATCACCCGCTGCAAGTAAGAGTAGGAGGGAGAGAGTAAGCAAATGTGAATAGGATTTAAATGTTTGTGAGGTTTTTGAGCTGCTGGAGGGAGAGAGAAATTTCAGGAGAGCTAACAGTTCATGAGAAGCTGAGTAAGGTGAGGAAAGTAGAGCAGGTGAAATGAATATGGAGTGTGGTACACTGGGAGGATGCATATTGCAATGCAACTTGTAGATGTTTGCAGACAGGCAGAACATAAGAAAAAGTGCAGTAAACATAGTAATGGTCTCTGATTATAACCAGGAAGTTTTCAACCACTAAACAGTTTATATGAGTATGCAGTTAGTGCAAGCAAACCTGTGTAAATAAAGAAGCAGAGTCTACTTGGCTGTGCAACATATATCCAGCAGTGGTATTTTCAGTAATAGCATTGGAGGAAGTTGTGGATGCAGAGTAGTAGTTTCCAGCAGAGTCCTGTGGCTGTTGAATCCTGTTTGAATTCCTGGGTGAATTTTTGGTAAATTCTTGGTAAGTTGTGAAGCACTTTGTAATAAATGGCACTTAGGAATTAAATGGCACGAGTGACCTAGGCCACGAGTGACCAAGCTCCAGCACTTAAATAGGTATGATAGCTGCCATGGTGGAAATGGAAGTGATTCTCAATTAGAAATTGGGAAAAACAGTTCAGCTGAGGATGGGTGTGGCTACCAAAAACAGCCCTGCCATAAATAATTGCTGCTCACTGGGCTGGAACACAAGGATTCACAAATGTAATATGGAAATTTACAAACACTGCTGAACTACTTAAATTTATATTAATCAGTCTTAGTAGCAATGTATGCACCAATCGTACCATAAACGTGCAGATATGATTGCAGTCAAAGATTATAAAGCAGACTTTTGCAAGGAAGCACCAATCGTACCATTAGGTAAAGTATCGCCAATCTGAGTATTCAATAGAGGCATTTATCAGTAGGAACACTTGCACAGCATAAACATTGCAAAGTGAGGTGGGCGAGGGGGGAAAGGAAATGGGAGACCACCAACTAGGATCCCCAAGACGCGATTGTTGATACGCATAAAGCATCTTAGTGTAGGGTAACGCCCCAATCCGCTTACACCCAAAGATATGAAATCTGTCATCACATACTGGCCTCTATTAATGGGGTACATACCAGATTATGCAGTTAGCATTAGAGTTAAAATAAAAAGGTATGGCAACATCAAGAAACGGTCGTTCATGACTAAGAAAATGGAGTCTGATTATCTCAAGAGCTGTCATCATAAGGTACAAAATTTTCATCAGGGTCAATAGGATACATACTCCAGATTAATTAAGCAACAATGGTTTTAAAGTGACAAGTATGGGTGGTAACTCAATGGCATGTCTCAGAGGCCCACACATATATCAGATGAAGGGGGAAAAGTAAATCCTTCATTAAGACCATTAGGGGTTAGAGTGCCCAATCTATAGAGCCAACGGGCCTCCATCTGCCTCAATTTTTGGTCCAGGTCACCCAATCTCCATTTCTGTATTACCCAGAATTTAAGACAACTAGGGGGTCACCTCCCTGTTTATCGTTAAAATGTCTTGTCACTGATGTTTTTCGTTTGTGATGCATGTCACCAAGATGTTCCAAGATTTTGTTTTTACAGCTCTTGTTGTTTCGCCCACGTACAGGAGAGGGCAGGGGCATTGTATAGCATACACAACCCCCTCAGTATCACGATTAAAGAAATCGAACACTTCAAAAGAGATTGTTCATCCTTGGGAGCCACAAAACACTTACATTTCTGCACGTTCACACAGGCCTTGCATTTACCACACTTGTGCATCCCTTTTAGTGGGCTGCTTAACCAAGTTTTCTTTGTTGTACCTGGACGGTCACCTCTAACGGGTATAAAGGAATGTGTAAGACTGTCCCCCCCAAGTTCCTCCCCCTCCTATATGTTATCAGAGGGGCTCTTAGGGGTAGTTAATTGCTCAACTGTGAGTCCAATTTAAGGATAGACCAGTGTCTTCCAATGATTCGTTTGATGCTGTCCGACTGATTTGAAGCCCAAAGTTACACTTACCGGTAACTTAATTTTTTCCATGTAGTTCCACAGGATGGGGGCTGGAGATTACTTCCCCTTCCTGAAAGGGACAGGAAATGCAGTAAGGCTTTAAAAGCACGTCACACCATGCAGACCTCAGTGTATTTTCAGATTACCTCGTCATATTGTATGTGTACATACTTAATCTCTACTTTACTCACCATTTCGGGCGGGTATTAGTAGACCCATCATGTGGAACTACATGGAAATTCAGTTACCGGTAAGTGTAACTTTGGACTTCCATTAGTCCCACATGATGGGGGCTGAAGAGACTTCCAGATTACTACCTCCTCAGGGCGGGACCACAGCGGACAGAACCTTCCTTCCGAAAGCCATGTTTTGATTTGACTGCAGATCTAGGCGATAATGCTTTATAAAAGTATGATAAGAAGACCAGTAGGATAAGAAGACCAGTATGCTAAGAAGACCAGTATGATAAAAAGACCAGTATGATAAAAAGACCAGTATGATAAAAAGACCATGCGGCTGCTTTGCAAATTCGAGAGACTGAAGCGGATGCCTTTTCTGCCCAAGAGGAGGATACTGCTCTCATAGAATGTGCCTTTAAACCTGCTGGAGGCACCAAGTCTGAACTAGTGTAAGCTAATGAAATTGTTTAAGTCAACCAATTACTTACTGTGGGTTTATAGGCTTTAAACCCTTTCCTTGCACCTTGGAACTGTAAAAGAAGGTTACTGTTCTTCCTCCATTCTTCAGTCCTATCTAGATAGGTTAACAAACATCTAACATCCAGTGTGGAAAACTTCTCACCTGGAGTTTTAGGATTCGAACAAAAAGACGGCAAGACAATTTCTTGCTCAACATGAAAAGAAGATACCACTTTTGGCAAAAACTATGGAGGAAGTTTAAAAACTACCTTCTGTTCCGAAATAGCCATATATGGCGGAAATATACAGAACGCCTGTATCTCTCCAATTCGTCTTGCTGACGTAATTGCGATTAGAAAGCACATTTTCCAGGAAAGGCATTTCAAAGGAATATCTTGTAAAGGCTCAAGCAGTTCACCAGTCAACATGTTTAAGACTAAAAACTTAAATCCCAGGGAGCCCCCGATTTTGGCTTGACTGACGACTTTCTTTTAATGGCTCTAACAAAACGTTTCATTAACGGATCCACCGCTATCAAAACGTCAAAAAACACGGACAACGCAGCAATATGGACCTTGAGCGTAATCAACTCCAGGCCCATATCAAACCAGTTTTGCAAAAAATCCAGAACATTGGGAATTGATAACTTCTCAATAAACCCTTGTCTGTCTAGATTAAATTGACAAAAAGATTTCCAAATGCGGAGATAAATGCCCTAGGTGACTTGCTTCCTAGACTGAAGAAGAGTCTCAATTACTTTTCCTGAAACACCTTTCCTTTGAAGGCTTAGCCTTTCAATAGCCAGGCCGTCAGAGCCAATTGCTGTGGATTTGGGTGATTGGCTGGTCCCTGACTCAACAGGTCCTGACTCACAGGCAGCTTCCATGGTTCCGCAATCGATAATGACAGGAGCATCGAGAACCAAGCCCTGTTGGGCCAATACGGGGTCACTACTATGACCCGAGCAGTGTTCTCCCCAGGCTCTTTTAGCCGGGTGCTCCACCCAGCTAGTTTTGGTGCACACCCGGCTGTCAATGGCTCACCTCCTCCTAGTCTGTAAGCAGAGTTGCACACAGAAGCACCGGCCCTGCATTCTCGCATATCGCCCCACCCGGCTACTTTTTCATGCCACCTGGCTACCATTTCATGCCACCCGGCTGGAAAAAAATTACTACTGAGCTCGATCGGATACGATCTTTTGAATCACTCGGCCTTTCAGGTTTAGTGCTGGAAACGCAAATCTGTTTTCCATCCCCCAATCCTGCAGGAACGCGTCCAACACATCTGGATGATCCGTCGGGTCTAGTGAGAAGAACCGAGGAAGCTGCGCATTTTTGTGAGTTGCAAAGAGGTCTATTAATGGGTAAACCCATCTGTTGGCTAAAGACTCGAGGGTTAGACTCCACCCCCCCCCCCCCGACTTTGCCGACTTAGAAATTCGGCCAACTGATTTTCTTTTCCTTTTAGATGGACTGCCTTTATCGACCTTACTGTCTTTTCTGCCCAGGCAAAGATGATCTGAGCTAATACTATCAGAGGTGGACTTCTTGTTCCCCCTTGGTAATTTATGTAAGATATCACTGTGCGATTGTCTGACATAATCAGAACGTCTAGTCCTACCAGATGAACTTCGAATTCCCTCAGGGCATACCAAATGACTAGAAGCTCCTTGTGGTTTGAGGAAAAGGAACTTTCCAGGGGAGACCAAAGAACTAGATGGGACCTGAAGTGAGCCCCCCAACCCTGTCCACTTGCATCTGTAGTAATGACTACTTGATGCCTCGTTAAGCAAGGAACCCCTTTTTCTAGATTCTCGGTTTTCAACCACCACTGAAGGTAATCTACTACTGGTCTTGATACCCAAAATGGATTGTCCAGGGAGTCTTGAAGACCATCCCATTGCAACAGGAGACTTAGCTGTAAGATCCTGAATCTTGCTTGAGCCCATTTCACTGCAGGAATGCAGGAGGACATTTTTCCCAGTAGTGACATTACTTATCTGATAGACACCTTCTTTGCAGAAAGGAATTGCTCGATCTTTACAGAGAATCCACTTTGTCTTGAGGAAGGAATGAAGTCTGGACCCTCAAGACCAACACTATTCCTAGAAAAATCTTTTTCTGATCTGGGATCAGATCTGATTTATTTACATTTGTTATCAGCCAACCTGAATTCTTCAAGACACTCTGAACCAGTATAATATTTTTCTGAAGGGAAATCGCATCCTGAGCCGTCAACAACAGATCGTCAAGATAAGGCACAATAATTATCTATTTTAACCTCAGATATGATACCACCTCCAACATCACCTTGGTGAAGATTCGAGGAGCTGCAGACAGTCCAAATGGCAATGCTTTGAATTGCAGATTCACCAAAGTAGACTGAACCCATACTGCAGCACTCAAATATTTCCGGTAAAATCTGTGAATCGGAATGTGATAATACACATCTGTGAGGTCTATCGAGGCAAGAAAACAATCCTTCTAAAGAATTGTGGATGCTAATGTCTCCATCTTGAATTTGCGATATTTCGTGTACTGGTTCAGGTATTTCAGATTTATTATTGGTTGAAATTACCCACTGGGTTTTGGGACCAAGAAGATTGTGGAATAAAAGCCTTTCCTTTGTTCCATAGTAGGGACCTTTTCCACCACCCCTTTTAGAAACAGATTTTTCACAGCGGATTCCATAGCTTTTTGCAATTGACTGCTCTGATTTTTCTTTGTTACCACAAATTTTGTTGGAGGACGGTTGACAAATTCCAGCTTCAGGCCTAGAGCAATGATATTTAGAATGAAGCTTTTGGATGTTATCTTTTCCCAAAAAGGAAAGAAATTTGGCAACCGACCGGACCGTCATTGCGGAGATTGCTGTGAAGGCTGTCTCTGTGGTGGATTGGGAAGGGTTAAACATAAATCCTTTTGATTTGTCTTTTGAGTCTGCCACTTCTTATTTTGATCTTGCTTGCCCTTGTTTTTCCTAAAGTTACGAAAACTTTTCTTTGGAAAAGTCTTTTTCTTTGATGGAAAAACCTTTTTATCCACTGATGCCCTGGTCAAAGCTTGTTCTAGACCAGAACCAAAAAGAATATTACCTTCAAAAGGCAGGGCACACAACTTGCTCTTTGCTGTCAAATCACCATCCCATCCCTTCAGCCATAAAAATCTTCTCACACAATGAATTAAGGCCGCAGATTTGGCCGCAATTCTGATTGCTTCAAGAGAAGTGTCACATAAAAATTTGGCTGCAAGCATGAGAACTGAAACAGACCCCAGCATTTCATTATGCGGAGTCCCTTTAAGATTTGTTTCCAAACCCCGTCAACCATATATTTAAACACCTTGCAGTACAAGTGGCGGCCGAATTTGGAGCAAAAGAAGCAGCATTTTATCCCCAAGCGCGTCTCAAAAGTGCTTCCATCTTTTTATCAGATACATCTTTAAGATTGCCCATATCTTCAAAAGGGATGGGAGAATCCCTTGACAGTTTGGAGACAGCAAGATCTAATTTAGGCATTTTCAGCAATTTTTCTGATTTGACCTGATCAATAGGAAACCTTCTTTTGTTTGTCCTATGAAATGCTAATTTTCCTTCTATTCTTATAGCTATAAGCTCCATGATGGAATCAAGAATAGGAAAAGAAGGACCTAATGGTTCTAACAGTTCTTCATATAACTCTTCCTCCACCGAGGAGGATTTAGGAACCTCTGGTAACATATCCAACGCACCCTTAATGAAATGCAATAATCCATCTGTTTGCTCGGGTAGTAACAAACTTTCCTTTCCTCTTTTTGGAAATATCCTCCTCTTAGGCAGATGTACCCGCCCCAGCCTCTTCCCCATCAGAAGAAGTCTCTGTATCAAGTCTAGGCGGATCATGCCCCCCCACCCCCAATAACTGGTGAACCCAATTCAACAGGAAGACTAGGAACATTTTGAGGAGTTACATTTTCTTTTAAATTTTTAAAAAAGTCTCCTTCATTTCTTCCTGAAACATAATCATTCTCTTTAAGGAGGATTCCCCTTTCCCATCCACAACACTAAGTACAACGTGACAAATAGGCTTTATATAAATTAGGGGAAAGAGATTTTTTGCAAACGACACAGGACCTCTTTCTAGGTTCTGATGCTGGCATATTCCTTTTAGAATCCTGTAAAATACACAATAAATACAAGACCCCTCAGTATGCAAAAAAAAAAAAAACTAGCAAACAAATCAGCAAACAATCATAATCAGCAAAGATATAGGACCTGCTCTGCTGAAGTTGTTGCTGAGCTGTCCCGGCCCCGAGAGGACTCTGCTGTGCTCTCCATGATTGCTTAGGGATGGAGTGCTGGCGCGACTGAATCTTAAATAGCCTCCAGCCAGAGTCCAGGTGCGCCCAATCGGCTCCCAGTGCACGCCGAGTGCACTTCCGGTCCACGCTGGCCACCTGCGTCCAACCAGGTTGAAGTGTGCAACTCCCATAGCCGCTTTGACTGCAACAGCAGCTAACTTTTAGTTCCCCCTGCAGTCCTGGCTAGCCCTCAGCCAATTGGCGTCTCCGGACTTAGCTGGAAGTTGTGGACTCCCGACAACTTCCGGCGGCAGCAAGCACCTTCCTCGTGGGACGCCGAGTGCACGCTATGTGGCGATTCAGGGACGATAGCTGCGCTCAATGGGGCCCGCAGAACCAACCGCATGGCCCCCCGCGCGAGGACCCGACAGGCTGCTCACCCAGAGACTCCCCGCACCAGGATCCACCTCACAGACACCCCCCGGACGGTGGTAAGCCAGACCTGCCTACTCACCCTCAGCTCAATGGAGCTGGACCTTACTACCTCCCATCCAGAGAGGGACAGGTAAAGCACTGAGGTCTGCATGGTGTGACGTGCTTTTAAAGCCTTACTGCATTTCCTGTCCCTTTCAGAAAGGGGAAGTAATCTCCAGCCCTCATGTGGGACTAATGGAAAAAGTACTTATCAACCTGGCTTTGCCCCCTCCTATAGTGGGGTCTTTTATTTTGGGTACTAACAGATCCTTTCTGTCAACCAAAAAAGCCCTTTCACATGCCTACCATATCACTTATTTTGGGTAGTTACGATTCACAATTTTTTTTTCCTCAAGTACAGCATTCCTCATCAAAATCCATCTCATTAGTGCAGTTCCTCCGGGCTCTAAGGAACTGTATCAAGTCCTCTGCAACCATTTTTAGTAATCTGAACATCCAGGAAGTTAATTCTACCCCAATCGATTTCATGGGTGAGAAACATTCCTATTGCATTAGAATTCAGTTGGTCAGCAAAATCCACGAACATATCTCTGGTGCCGTCCCACAGGATGAAGATATCTATGCAACAGCCAAAAAAAACAACATGTAAGGTGTAAATGGCCAGTTTCTCCCTGAACACCAGTGTCCTCCCACCATCTCAAAAAACAAATTAGCATATGAGGGGACACAAGCCGTTCCCATAGCACATCCTCTCTCCTGCAGATAGTAGTTATTCTGAAATAGGAAATAATTGTATGTGATGATGTATCCTAATAGGTAGTGTATTACGATCATTACCTCTGTCCTTCCCGCATTTGTTTTTGTTTACCCATGGTAACTACCGGTGGGAGCGGCAATGAACAACCCGACGTACTACGCGTGAGGTAGCTTAATTTATTCACTGCTCTTACCAAGGGGCGGTACTGTGCGACTATGACGGTCTGTGAGCAATTCTCCTATTGGCCATCATCCCACCTCCTTGCAGCTCCCTGATTGGCGCCTACAGCCCTCCCCTCGAGCGTGCGCGGTCCAATCAGGTGAGAGCATCTACGAGCTGGCTTTTCTCACGCTGGTATAGCACACACAGTACTATTTGGGACAAATACTTACCTGGTCCTGTGAGTAGAATAGCCAATGCCGATGACCATAAAAAATGGGCAGTGTACGCTATATCCATCATGCCATTTAGAGTTCTGTGGTATCTAATGGCCTGTTTACCGATTGGCTGCCGCAATAATGGACTGTAGATCTGACAAATCAGATCGGGGGTGGTTGAGTGGGCATGTATGTGACCCACCCCTCCCGTCACCCCTTGCGCCCACCATTCCACTATAAAAGGGCAAGCCGGGCGGTCTGATCTCATTTGGCTGCTGGTAGTGGCTGATCTTCCTATATTTTGCTATCCAATATGTGTACTATGTGATATTAATGTATTATTTTAGCACTTTTGCACTCTAGCACTTAGGTCACCCCCGACGATGCTCCCAATTAAGAAGATAAAACATGTAGGGTATTGTGTAGGGTTATAATAAATATACAATGACAGTGGAGGGCAGTATTCTTATACCAATGACCTTGTACCCCCAACCCATTGTTTCACGTTGTTCACTAATTGAGTAGTATAGTGTCCTGACATTTGAACGCGTTTAAATAAAAGTTGATTTTTAAAAACATAAGTTTCCTCCTACAAGGTTATCCTATGTTATATTCTGTCTAAATCAGGTGTGTTCTATAGATATATAGGAGACCTGGCATTGATGTTCAGGGTCCCTGACTAAGCTTAACTTGAGCCATTAGCCCACAAGAGGAGTCAGGCCAGGACCTGCCTGCTTCAGGATGCGACTTTGTGCTTCCTCTGCAGTGTGTCAAACCAGAATTTCCCAGTCAGGGTAGCAGGCTCGAACCTTAGTGATGGTTTACCCTACTTGGGAGTGTCCAGTTTGCCAGTATAGGCAGAATGGCAGTCGATCCAAAGCCCTCAGGTACTTGTCTGTCACTGACCAATACACTCCATTTTTCACAAGGAAGTGCTGTCTCTAAGCCAATCTGTTTTAAAAAGTGAATTGTCTACATTCTACTGTATCCAGGATAATCCAGATTGCTAAAGAAACAGGACCTCTGGCCAATGATCGATGCAGTGGATTCTAGCCATGTAGATCAGAAAGGGACAATACAGTTTCCTAAAATACCTCGTCACTTAAAGAGAACCCGAGGTGTGTTTAAAGATTGTTATCTGCATACAGAGGCTGGATCTGCCTATACAGCCCAGCCTCTGTTGCTATCCCAAACCCCACTAAGGTCCCCCTGCACTCTGCAATCCCTCATAAATCACAGCCGTGCTGTGAGGCTGTGTTTACATCCGTAGTGTCAGTTTCAGCTGCTCCCCCGCCTCCTGCATAGCTCCAGTCCCTGCCCCCGTCCCTTCCCTCCAATCAGCAGGGAGGGAAGGGATGCAGGCGGGGACTGGAGTTCTGCAGGAGGCGGGGAGAGCAGCAGACTGACACTATAGAGATAAACACAGCCATCTCTGACAAGCTGTTTGTCAGCAGCATGGCTGTGATTTGTGAGGGATTGCAGAGTGCAGGGGGACCTTAGGGGGGTTTGGGATAGCAACAGAGGCTGGGCTGTATAAGCAGATCCAGCCTCTGTATGCAGAAAATATTCTTCAAATCCACCTCGGGTTCTCTTTAAACAGAATGCTGAAATCATCTGAGCTTGCAAGAGAAAGGTAACAGAGTACCCATATTTTTCATACCAAAAGACGCTCCGGACCATAAAACACACCTAGGTTTAGAGGACAAAAACCAGGGGAAAAAATAAATTACTAAACCTGGTGGTAAATGGGGCCAATCACTGCACTCCCTAAGTAGCAGGGAGTGCAGTGATTAGCCCCAATGATGGAGCCTTGGTTCCTCCCTCGAGACGAACGGCTCCAGTGAGAAGAGGGAGCTGTGGGCGGTGGTGTTTGGCTGTGCTGGTGGCAATGCCCGCTGGCCGATGGCATCCTAATGTTCAGTGATTGGCTAATGCGGTGCATCTGGACCCACCGCAGAGTTATTGGAGGTCCTCTGTGCTGGCGGCAGCATCCCCTGCCTGACTGGCCAATGGCCTCCTAACTTTCAGTGATTGGCTAATCATCTGGATCCTGCCCACGGCATTATCGGAGGTCCTCTGTGCGCCTACTGAGGGCTGGTACGCCCGCATAATAAGCTGTGGTACTAGGACTTTGACCTTTGAATGAACAGTCCCTGCAAAAGGAGGAGGGAGGGGGGTGACTGTCGGGTCTGATAGCTCTAGGTATGTACTTGTGATTAGAGATGGGCCGAACGGTTCGCCGGCAAACTGTTCCAGGCGAACTTTGGTGGTTTGCGTTCACCTGGACCATGCAAACTTTTGCGGAAGTTCGATTCGCCCCATAATACACTATGAGGGTCAACTTTGACCCTCTGCATCACAGTCAGCAGACACATTGTAGCCATTCAGGCTACACTAAGCCCTGGAGCCCCACCCCCCCATATAGAAGGCAGCCTCTGGCGGCCATTAGCCTCACTCGTGTGCCTGCTAGCCTGCTAGAGACAGACTAGGGACAGCTGCTGCAGACTTGTTCTTCTAGGGACAGATTAGTTAGGTTCCTGGCTGCTTAGCTTGCTCCTGGCTGATTATTATTGCTTTTATAGCACCCCTCAACAGCTCTTTTCAGAGCTCATCCTGTACTTTTTTTTTGTGTGTGTGTGTGTGTCAAACTAACACTTTTGTTGCATGCACAGCCTTGCTAATTCATAGTGTGTGTGCCACTACCAGCAGGCCAGCACATTCAGTGACTACCTGTGTGTGTGAGACAGAGAGCTGCACATTGTACTACCCAGTACTGCATATACCCAGTACCTGTTGTGTTTACTTAACCACTTCCCGACCGCCGCATGTACAAATGGCGGCCGGGAAGTGGATCCGGCAAGGACCGCCGCATATACAATTGGCCGCGGTCCTTGTATGGGCACGGGCGGAGCGATCGCGTCATTCGTGACGCGATCCTCCGCCGGGGACTGGCTCCGCCCACCTCGTGCTGTAACCCGCCGGCCGTTCGGAAGCACCGGCGGGTTACTAGCACCCGGATCACCGCATACAAAGTGTATAATACACTTTGTAATGTATACAAAGTGTATTATACAGGCTGCCTCCTGCACTGGTGGTCCCAGTGTCCGAGGGACCACCCGGGCAGGCTGCAGCCACCCTAGTCTGCACCCAAGCACACTGATTCCCCCCCCCTGCCCCCTGATCGCCCACAGCACCCCTCAGACCCCCCCCTGCCCACCCCCCAAACCACTGTTTGCACCCAATCACCCCCCTAATCACCCATCAATCACTCCCTGTCACTATCTGTAACTGCTATTTTTTTTATGCCCTAAACTGCCCCCTGCTCCCTCCTGATCGCCCCTCCACCCCTCAGATTCTCCCCAGACCCCCCCCCCCCTGTGTACTGTATGCATCTACCCCCCTGATCACCTGTCAATCACCTATCAATCACCCATCAATCACCCCGTCACTGCCACCCATCAATCAGCCCCTAACCTGCCCCTTGCGGGCAATCTGATCACCCACCCACACCAATAGATCGCCCGCAGATCCGACATCCGATCACCTCCCAAGTGCAGTGTTTACATCTGTTCTCTACCCTAAACACCCACTAATTACCCATCAATCACCCCCTATCACCACCTGTCACTGTTACCCATCAGATCAGACCCTAATCTGCTCCTTGCGGGCACCCAATCACCCGCCGACACGCTCAGATTGCCCTCAGACCCCCCCTTATCAATTCACCAGTGCAATAGTTACATCTGTTCTTCCCTGTAATAACCCACTGATCACCTGTCAATCACCCATCAATCACCCCCTGTCACTGCCACCCATCAATCACCCCCTGTCACTGCCACCCATCAATCACCCCCTGTCACTGCCACCCATCAATCAGCCCCTAACCTGCCCCTTGGGGGCAATCTGATCACCCACCCACACCAATAGATCGCCCGCAGATCCGACGTCAGATCACCTCCCAAGTGCATGGTTTACATCTGTTCTCTACCCTAAACACCCACTAATTACCCATCAATCACCCCCTGTCACTGCTACCCATCAGATTAGACCCCTATCTGCCCCTAGGGCACTCAATCACCCGCCCACACCCTCAGAACGCCCTCAGACCCCCAGCCCTGATCACCTCGCCAGTGCATTGCTTGCATCTATTCCCCCCTCTAATCACACCTTGAGACACCCATCAATCACCTCCTGTCACCCCCTAGCACACCTACCCATCAGATCAGGCCCCAATTTGCCCCGTGTGGGCTCCTGATCAATCGGCCAAACCCTCAGATCCCCCTCAGACCCCCTTCCGATCACCTCCCCAGTGCATTGATTGCATCTATTTTCCCCTCTAACCACCCCCTGAGACACCCATCAATCACCTCCTGTCACCCCCCTAGCACTCCTATCCATCAGATCAGGCCCAATACAACCTGTCATCGAAAAGGCCACCCTGCTTATGACCGGTTCCACAAAATTCGCCCCACCTGTCATCAAAATCTGCAGATGCTTATACCCCTGAACAGTCATTTTGAGACATTTGGTTTCCAGACTACTCACGGTTTTGGGCCCGTAAAATGTCAGGGCGGTATAGGAACCCCACAAGTGACCCCATTTTAGAAAAAAAAGACACCCCAAGGTATTCTGTTAGGTGTATGACGAGTTCATAGAAGATTTTATTTTTTGTCAAAAGTTAGCGGAAATTGATTTTTATTGTTTTTTTTCTAGTGTCATTTTTCACTAACTTGTGACAAAAAATAAAATCTTCTATGAACTCGCCATACACCTAACGGAATACCTTGGGGTGTCTTCTTTCTAAAATGGGGTCACTTGTGGGGTTCCTATACTGCCCTGGCATTTTAGGGGCCCTAAACCGTGAGGAGTAGTCTAGAAAACAAATGCCTCAAAATGACCTGTGAATAGGACGTTGGGCCCCTTAGCGCACCTAGGCTGCAAAAAAGTGTCACACATGTGGTACCACCGTACTCAGGAAAAGTAGTATAATGTGTTTTGGGGTGTATTTTTTTACATACCCATGCTGGGTAGGAGAAAATTCTCTGTAAATGGACAATTGTGTGTAAAAAAAAAAATCAAACAATTGTCATTTACAGAGATATTTCTCCCACCCAGCATGGGTATGTGTAAAAATACACCCCAAAACACATTATATTACTTCTGAGTACGGCGATACCACATGTGTGGCACTTTTTTGCACCCTAACTGCGCTAAGGGGCCCTAAGTCCAATGAGTACCTTTAGGATTTCACAGGTCATTTTTGTTTCAAGACTACTCCTCACGGTTTAGGGCCCCTAAAATGCCAGGGCAGTATAGGAACCCCACAAATGACCCCATTCTAGAAAGAAGACACCCAAAGGTATTCCGTTAGGAATATGGTGAGTTCATGGAAGATTTTATTTTTTGTCACAAGTTAGCGGAAAATGACACTTTGTGAAAAAAAACAATTAAAATCAATTTCCGCTAACTTGTGACAAAAAATAAAATCTTCTATGAACTCACCATACTCCTAACGGAATACCTTGGGGTGTCTTCTTTCTAAAATGGGGTCATTTGTGGTGTTCCTATACTGCCCTGGCATTTTAGGGGCCCTAAACCGTGAGGAGTAGTCTTGAAACAAAAATGACCTGTGAAATCCTAAAGGCACTCATTGGACTTAAGGCCCCTTAGCGCAGTTAGGGTGCAAAAAAGTGCCACACATGTGGTATCGCCGTACTCAGGAGGAGTATAATGTGTTTTGGGGTGTATTTTTACACATACCCATGCTGGGTGGGAGAAATATCTCTGTAAATGGACAATTGTGTGTAAAATAAAAAATCAAACAATTGTCATTTACAGAGATATTTCTCCCACCCAGCATGGGTATGTGTAAAAATACACCCCAAAACACATTATACTACTTCTCCTGAGTACGGCAATACCACATGTGTGGCACTTTTTTGCAGCCTAACTGCGCTAAGGGGCCCAAAGTCCAATGAGCACCTTTAGGCTTTACAGGGGTGCCTACAACTAGGCACCCCCCAAAATGCCAGGACAGTAAACACACCCACAAATTACCCCATTTTGGAAAGTAGACACATCAAGGTATTCAGAGAGGAGCATAGTGAGTCCGTGGCAGATTTCATTTTTTCAAGTTAGCAGAAATGGAAACTTTTTTTTCTTTTTTGTCACAAAGTGTCATTTTCCGCTAACTTGTGACAAAAAATAAAATCTATGAACTCACCATGCCTCTCAGTGAATACTTTGGGATGTCTTCTTTCCAAAATGGGGTCATTTAGGGGGGATTTATACTATCCTGGAATTCTAGCCCCTCATGAAACATGACAGGTGGTCAGAAAAGTCATAGATACTTGAAAATGGGAAAATTCACTTTTTGCACTATAGTTTGCAAACGCTATAACTTTTACCCAAACCAATCAATATAGGCTGAATGGGTTTTTTTATATTAAAAATATGTTTGTCCACATTTTTCGTGCTGCATGTATACAGAAATTTTACTTTATTTGAAAAATGTCAGCACAGAAAGTTAAAAAAAAAAACATTTTGACAAAATTCATGTCTTTTTTGATGAATATAATAAAAAGTAAAAATCGCAGCAGCAATCAAATAGCACCAAAAGAAAGCTTTATTAGTGACAAGAAAAGGAGCCAAAATTCATTTAGGTGGTAGGTTGTATGAGCGAGCAATAAACCGTGAAAGCTGCAGTGGTCTGAATGGAAAAAAAGGGTCTGGTCCTTAAGGGGGGTAAAGCCCACGGTCCTCAAGTGGTTAACCTACTTCATCACTGCATATACCTAGCTTTGTGTTGAGTGAACCCAACTCACTGCACCTGAGTACCTTTACTGTTCAGTGAACCCAGCTCACTGCATCTAACTAACTGTTGTGTTGAGTGAACCCACCTCACTGCATCTAAGTACCTTTACTGTTCAGTGAACCCACCTCACTGCATCTAACTACCTGTTGTGTTGAGTGAACCCACCTCACTGCATCTAAGTACCTTTACTGTTCAGTAAACCCACCTCACTGCATCTAACTACCTGTTGTGTTGAGTGAACCCACCTCACTGCATATAACTACCTGTTGTGTTGAGTGAACTCAGCTCACTGAATATACCTAGCATCCCCCAGAGATGGACAAACCAGGTAGAGGTAGAGGCAGAACCAGAGGAAGGCCACCAGGCACCGGCAGGTCTGTGCGAGGTGGTGTTGCTGTGATTTCGTGCGGACCTGGCCCAAAATAGTGCTCAGAAGAAGGCACGTGCCATCACTTCCCAAAATTGTGAGGAGGTGATTGAGTATTTAACACAGAACACCTCATCTCCCGCAGCCACCAGCGCTACAACAAGCACCACATCCGCTGCATTTGACACTTCGCAGGAGTTATTTGGTGGTGGTGGTAAAATCACTGATTCCCAGCCACTACTGCAACAACAACAAGAAGGCGCAGGTACACCACCTCATACGTCTGAGTTAGGTGGCGATAGTATGGACATAATGTGTGAGGAGGGGGGATGATGAACCACCTGAAGTTGGTGCAGTTGAGGAGGTGTCTGAGGAAAGTGAAGCTGGCCAGGAGGATTATGATGACAATTATACGGATGCCACGTATGTTCCCAGTAGAGGAGATGACCAGGGGAACAGTTCAGAGGGGGAGTCAGAGAGGAGAAAACTCCATGATAGAAGCAGAGGGAGCTCGTCCTCAGAAACAGCTGGGGGCAGTGTCCGGTGCCATGTATCGCCAGCTATGGACAGCCAGCCAACATGCCCTTCAACGTCAGCTGCTGATGCCACCGTAGCGCCATCACCCCAGGGGGGCTCAGCGGTTTGGAAATTTTTTAACATGCGTGTCTCGGATCGGAGCAAAGCCATCTGTTGTCTCTGCCAGCAAAAATTGAGCCGTGGAAAGGCCAACTCTCACGTAGGGACAAGTGCCTTACGAAGGCACAAACACCTATGGCAAAAACACCTGAGGAAAAGCAGCACCCAAAAGACAAGCCACCCTCCTCCTCTTCCTCCTTCAGGTGCATCGTCTTCATCCGCTTTCTCCCTTGCACCTTCACAGCCACCCTCCTCCACACTGCCTCTTCCCTTCAGTGGTTCCTTCTCCTCTGCCCACAGCAGTACCCAGCTGTCCGTAAAGGAAGTATTTGAGCGTAAGAAACAAATGTCTGCCAGTCACCCTCTTGCCCGGCGTCTGACAGCTGGCGTGGCGGAACTATTAGCTCTCAAGCTATTACCATACAAGCTGGTGGAGTCAGAGGCTTTCCGTAAATTTGTGGCCATTGGGACACCTCAGTGGAAAATACCAGGCCGCACTTATTTTTCACGAAAGGCCATACCCAAACTGCACCGTGCAGTTGAGAGGCAAGTGGTGTCATCTATTGCGAAGAGCGTTGGGTCAAGGGTCCACCTGACCACGGATGCCTGGTCTGCCAAGCACGGGCAGGGCCGCTACATTACAAACACAGCCCATTGGGTCAACCTGGTGACCGATGGCAGCAAGCAGGGAGTACGTGGCTGCGCAGCGGACCAACTTGTCACACCTCCACGGCTTGCAGGCAGGCCCCCAGCCACCTCCTCTTCGCTGTCGTCATCCTCCTCCTCCTCGGCTGGTGCCGTGATCTCCTCTCCAGCTACACAGCCCCCGCACCCCAGGGCCTATGTTGCATGCCAGGTACAACGGTGTCACGCAGTGTTAGACATGTCTTGCCTCAAAGCGGAGAGTAACACTGGAGAAGCTCTCCTGGCTGCTCTTAACAAACAGGTGGGGCAATGGCTGACCCCGCACAAGCTTGAGATCGGTAACGTGGTGTGTGACAACGGCAGCAATCTCATTTCCGTGTTTAATTTGGGAAAGCTGACACATGTACCCTGCATGGCACATGTGCTGAATCTGGTCGTGCAAAGATTTGTGTCCAAGTACCCAGGCTTAGAGGACGTCCTGAAGCAGGCCAGGAAGTTGTGTGGGCATTTCAGGCGCTCTTACACGGCCATGGCACGCTTTGCGGATATTCAGCGTAGAAACAACTTGCCGGTGAGACGCCTGATTTGCAATAGCCCGACTCGCTGGAATTCCACCCTGCTGATGTTCTCTCGCCTGCTAGACCAGGAGAAAGCCGTCACCCAGTACCTGTATCATTACAGTACAAAGACACAATCTGGGAGGATGGGGATGTTGTGGCCCAACAACTGGACACTGATGCGAAATGCATGCAGGGGTCATGGAGCTCTTTGAGGAGGTGACCAAACTGGTGAGTCGTGCTGAGGGCACCATCAGCGACTTGTTCCCCTACGCCTACTTCCTGGAGCGTGCCGTGCGTAGAGTGGTGGATACAGCTGTGGAGGAGCGTGAACGAGAACAGTTACGGCAGCAGGAGTCGTGGGAGCGATTTACATCTGAACCAGAGGTTTCCACAACACCTGCGGCAGAGGGGGGAGGAGGAGGAGGAGGAAGAAGAGGAGTCGTGTAGGGAAGGAGAGGAGTCAGACTAATGATGAGGAAGATGTTTCTGTGGAGGAGGGAGAGGCGGCGGAAGAAGAACAACCGCGGCAGCCGTCACAGGGGGCTTCTGCTGCTCCACGTTCCCGTGGTATTGTTCTTGGCTGGGGGGAGGAAGAGGAGTTGCGTCCCGTCACGGAGGAAGAGCAAGAGGAGATGGAGAGTACATCTGCATCCAGCTTTGTGCAGATGGTCTCTCACGTTGTCCAGCCTGTTGAGGGACCCCTGTATCAAAAAATTCAAGGCGAATGACCTGTACTGGGTGGCCACGCTACTAGACCCTCGGTACAGGCACAAAGTGGCGGACCTGTTACCAACTCAACAGAAGGCGGAAAGGATGCAGCACTTGCAAAACAAGCTGTCGATGATGCTTTACAATGCGTTTAAGGGTGATGTGGCTGCACAACGCAATCAAGGTACCACTGGCAGTAACCCTCCCCCTCCAAAGTCCACGCAGGCAAGGACAGGACGCTCCATCGATCTCAGGGTGATGTCGGACATGCGGACATTCTTTAGTCCAACTCCTCGCCATAGTCCTTCTGGATCCACCCTCCACCAACGCCTGGACCGCCAGGTAGCCGACTACCTGGCCTTGAGTGTGGATGTAGACACTGCGAGCAGCGACAATGAACCGTTGGACTACTGGTTGTGCAGGCTTGACCTGTGGCCAGAGCTGTCCCAATTTGCCATACAACTTCTCTCTTGCCCTGCCGCAAGCGTCCTGTCAGAAAGGACCTTCAGTGCAGCTGGAGGCATTGTCACTGAGAAGAGAAGTCGCCTAAGTCACGACAGTGTTAAGTACCTGACCTTTATCAAAATGAATGAGGAATGGATCACGGAGGGCTACTGCATGACCGAAGACTAAGTCAGTCCCCACACACAGCATCTCTGCCTGCAGGCCACTTGCCTTCTCCGCCACCACCAACAGGGTCCAGGACTCTGGGAGGATTCGCTACACTAATTTTTCTGGTGCGTGTACATGCCTGCCTAATTTTTCTGGCTGCACTGCGGGCGGCTGCAACAAAAAAACAAAAAGGCATGTACATGTGCCCATCCCCCTTCGTGATCATTACCTTGCAGCGGTGAAGGGGCTTGATTATCACAATGAAGCAATGACCGCCGGCTATTTGAGTGTCTCGGGTGGGGGTGGCACACAAAAAATAATAAGGTCGTTGCTTCATTGTGGTCAGACCAAATTTGATCAGCTGGACAGTCATTGTTCTATCATTGAGCTACCACAGCCCGGCGACCATATGGGCTTGAAAACCGCCACGGCCTACACTCTCACCACGGTGCGCACCAGTCCAGCACGGCCGTCACTACGCAAACAGCTGTTTGCGGTGCGTTACACAGTGAGTTTGGTGTGTCAGTGTGAAGCAGAACTCTAATTACACTCCCTGATTGATGTATACACATGCAAGATGTTTTAAAGCACTTTAGGCCTGCAATTTAGCATTCAATGTGATTTCTGCCCTTAAAACGCTGTTTTGCGTCACATCCAGATTTTTCCCCGGGACTTTGGGTATGTATCCCACTCCGCCATGCCCCCCTCCAGGTGTTAGACCCCTTGAAACATATTTTCCATCACTTTTGTGGCCAGCATAATCTTTTATATTTTTCAAAGTTCGCATCCCCATTGAAGTCTATTGCGGTTCGCGGTTTACGCGAACCGAACCTTCCGCGGAAGTTCAAGAAAAAAAAAAATCGGAGGTTCGGCCCATCTCTACTTGTGATGGCGATGTGGTGGGGACACCTGATGCCATCCAAATTGTAGTATTCGGACCATAACCCCCCCCCCCCCCTCACCCCCCCCCCCCCCCCCTCCACACACACACACTTTTGGGGGAGAAAAAAAAAAGTGCGTCTTATGGTCCGAAAAATACGGTACTTCAGTGACATTGTGAGAAAACGCGGAAAAGCCGCCGCAAGTATTCAGAGTAAGGCGGCTGATTCCGCGTTCGGCACGACAGCTTGCGCGCATGGGCCTGCATCCACTAGCCTGATGGAACGCGGAGAAGCCGCCGCATGCCCAGTGAACAGGGCGGGGGATTCCGCGTCCGACGCGGAGGTTTGCACGCATGGGCCTGCCACTAACAGTATGGCCGAACGCGGGGAAACCGCCGCATGCTCTGACAGCGGTGCGGCTGGCCCCGCGTTCCAATCAACAGACGCATTACAACACATGTCTGGTGTGGCTGGGATGAATAGTCCACACAGGTTCAGAATGACGCGCGAACTGAGAGGCAGAACCTTTATGGCAGTCAGAATTGTCAGCTGATCGGCTGGATCAGCTGACACCCTTCTATCAGGTTTCATTGGTCCAGCACTTAGGGGAGGCGCTGGAGAGCGCTGGTGTATATATACTGGGTGCTGGTCATTTCTCTGGTGTCTGGCGTTGCGATCACTACGTGGTAGCACTCAGACCTTGTCAGTATCTGTGATTTATCTGTGTTATTATCTAGACCAGTTCCTGGGTGATGATGATCAAGGAGCTCACACCCAAGATTAGGCATTGTTGATTATTTGTTATGACCTTCTGCTTTCCTGACTAATCTTCTGATCTCCGATTAGGTACCTCGCTATATCTGATACTCTGTTACTGAACTCTGCTTGTCTTGGGATTCCGCATCTGTCTCCTGTCTCCGTCCCTGATCTGTCTGTCTGTCTGTCTGTTGCCGACCTGGCTTGCCCGACCTCGAGAGCTATCTCCTCAGTCAAGAGATAGCTCACAGACCTGGGAGTGACACCCCTACCTGGTGTCACTCACACTCTGTCCTTCCTCCTCTTAGCCTGACCCCTCCCTCGGGAGAGTCTCAAGCTTGCGGAAGGAACGCGTTACTGTGCAGTACTCCTTACTGCTGGGCACCTGCTCCTCAGGTGCAATCCTCAAAGTATTCCTGTTGCACCAAACACTCGTATTACCCTGGTGTCCAGAGGTTAGTGATATATCTGATTATCGGTGATACTGCAGATCATCTATAATCGGGTATATATCTGTATTCTCGGTGATACTGCAGATCATCGGTAATTAGATCCTCTCTGTGTTACACCGATCGTTACAGAACGCCAGACCGAAAAATGCAAATGGACGCACACACCAACCGTCTGGGCGCACTTGCCACTTCGGTGGATACCATCAACCAAGTGCTGGGTAGTCACCGGGCGTTGATTGACGCTTTGTCCGGGTCTTTTCAAACCCTCCAGACGGCTGTGGATGAAATGCGATCTCCTCCTAGCACAGACATACGCATGCCTGTACCTAAAAAATTTTCTGGTCACAGATCTGATTTCCGAAATTTTAGGAGTAGAGTGTTATCATACTTTGAGTTGAGACCTAGATCTTCAGGAACTATGGCCCAAAGGGTCACATTTATTAAGACTTTGTTATCAGGCGATTCTCAGACCTGGGCGTACAGTCTACCTGCTGGAGACTTAGCCCTAACCCCGGTAGATTAATTTTTTAAAGCCATGGCTATAATTTACGATGATCCAGACATTGCCTCGACTTCTGAGCGGAAGCTCAAGTTATTACGTCAAGGCAAGAGTCCGGTCGAGGAGTATGCTGCTGAATTTAGAAGGTGGTCAGTATCAGTCAGGTGGGGCACCTTTGCCCTGTTAGATGGTTTCTTATCAGGATTAACAGATGAGGTCTCTGATCTTATGTTAAGTCAGCCTGAACCTAAGAACATTGACGAGGCCATTTCATCGGCCATCAGGAAACGCTACTGCCTAGGAGTAGGTGGGGGTAATACCCTAGGCGTACAACTTTTACCCCTAGATGATAAAAAGTTGCTTCTTCCTTGTACGATTACATGGGAAGATAAATCTGAAGTCACTGAGGCCTTCATTGATTCAGGCTCAGCGGCTAATTTTATGGATTATGAATTTGCTAAGAAGTTGGGTATTCCGCTCATCCCGGTAACACCACCTATCCAGGTTACAGCAGTGGATGATTCCCCCCTGCAACGTAACCACCCTCTGTCTCAGACACCAGAGGTGGGAGTCACTATAGAGGTGCTGCATAGGGAGAAGTTGTTTTTTTTTGTGTTACACATGACAACCTCCACTATCATCCTTGGCATGCCTTGGTTACACCTTCACTCCCCTCAGATTAATTGGGCCACTGGTCAGCTAACAAGCTGGTCAGCCCATTGCTTTCAGCATGGTTTAATGGGGGTGACCTTGGGTCAGACCAGGATTCATGTGGAGGGAGTACCGGAACAATATTCTGAATTTTCAGATGTGTTTTGTCCCAAAGCCGCAGAGAAACTACCTCCACATCGCCCTTTCGATTGTCCCATCGATCTCCGATCTGGTTGTATGCCCCCTAGAGGTCATCTCTACAATTTGTCTGGGCCAGAAAAGGTGGCCATGCGAGAGTACATCCGTGAAAACTTAGCTAAGGGTTTCATTCGACCTTCCCGGTCGCCTGCCGGAGCAGGGTTCTTTTTTGTAAAGAAAAAAGACGGAGGCCTTCGGCCATGCATTGATTATCGGGGCCTGAATAAAATCACAGTAAAAAAAAAATCGCTATCCATTGCCATTGATAGACGATTTATTCACTCAGAATCAGAATCCTTTATTTTGCCAAGCATGACAGTATCATGCCTGGAATTGGGTTTGGCACATACAGGGCTCAGCATCTACAGAAACATGAAAAGTAGTGATAAAAAACAAGAGACATTACATGATAAAAGTAGTGCAGTATACAGAGATGTACATGTTAAAGCATTAGCAAGATACTACAGATATTGGTGGCAAGCTATGAGGGCCGAGCCCGTGAGGGCAGCCAGTGCATAAGTTCCAAGCACAGAGTGGCAGAACATAAGTTGCCTATGACAGTGCCAATGACAGTGCACAAGTACCAGGCACGGAACGGCAGAATGCCTATGACAGGACCCAGTCTGAGAACCTAAGAATGAGAAAAAGGAGAAACAATCGAGAGCCCCCGATAGTGTATTATTGGAGATAAGTGGTTATAAGTGAGGTAATAAAAGTTTATACTCACAAGTATGGGTTGCCGAGATTAGGCAACCACTTGTATCACAGACGGGGAGATTATACCTGTCCCCGCTCAGGTTAAGAAGTCGCTCTCTGTGCAGAAAAAAGAGGGGTGTCCACACCCATCCACCAGGTGGATAATCACGTTATAGATAAACCAGAGGCGCCAATAGGATAAAAAATAGTGCCAATATTAAAACCATAAAATTTGTGGGTGGCAATGGTGGAGTTGCCCACCCTACAAACAACGAAGACCAATTTGTATGGTAAAACAATTTTAATCAATTTAGTACTCCTAATAACAAAACAGTTTGCAACGCGTTTCACGGGACACAAGCCCGCTTCCTCAGGCAAAAGCAATTACAAGCAGGAGCAACTGCAAAATAAAAAGACATATATACACGAAACAATCAATAAAAGGACAAACAAAAACCATAAAAAGCCAATAATACAACTCTGATCAAAAATTGATTATAAAATTGGTCATGAATAAACTGATTGTGCATGATTACGCCCACATGAAAAATTAACTGCACAAAGATGATTGTAATTTTTGTCCTAAAGACAATTATCTTGTAGTCCCTGTCAGCAATATAAAACCTTAACTTTAATTTATATGTTCATAATTATAATATACATGAAAAGCGCCTCATTAAAACTGTAATTCATCATAATTATGGCTCTCAAAAAGTGATTCATATATCTCTCTGGGCCAGAAAAATAAACTTAAATTTATAATTTATAAGTTTCCACAATTGATGATATCTATATACACGACAAGAACAATATAATGTCATCATATGTCTCTGTTTTCATTGGGTGAAATGTATATACACCCAGATATAGGGGAAAAAAAAAACGACATAAAGTGACATAACATTTTAGAGTTGATAGGTAAATGTAGCGCATGTTCCTTAATACACAAATATATAGGGAGAACCTGACATAAAGCTTTAGAGTTGGTAGGTCAGTATTGCACATGTCCCCTGATTAATAAATAAACTAACTAACAGACAAACAAACATCTGAACTAAACAGGAGCTCTAAAAACGTTCCCTTATGCATACTAAATGGTCTTGCGTCAGTCTATCTGGACTAAATGTACGGCTGTAGGTGTTTGAACCCTAGTGTATACAGCCCGTGGTGAGAGTAGTAGATGAGGTAATAAGCAGTGATAGAAACATAAACATAGGTTCAGCGAACTTACCCCAGCAATGGTCTGAACTGGCTTGGCACCTCTGTGCTCGCTGGGTGCCATGGCTGCTGCTATATACCCCACGCTCGATACTAGCTTGTAGTGGGCGTGGCTCAGGGTCAGCCGTGCGCGGAAGTGGACGCTAACCGTCACACCACATTTGGTTACACGTCCCCGGCGGAATTGCGTCAGATGAGGGCATGAGTTCAGTATGGCCATGTTTGCTTAGGCTAATGCTGGATCTTCAGGGGGCGGAAGTGCGTCATGTGTGGGCTAGAAGCCATAGACGCCATGTTAGGTGCTGGAGGATGAGCGCCTCTGGTGCTTCCAATATATAGGGGCCGACAAAGGGCCAAGCTTTAATAAGGGGTACCTAAAGATAATAGTGCCCATCTGTATAATAAAGTAAGTAACAAAATCTTTGAGGTATTGAAAAGTAGAAGAATTACGAGAATTACGAGAACGGAGCTGTCTCATAGTAGTAAATATTGTATATTGTACCCTTGCCCCATCTAGTGGTTAAAACGCAGATTGCAGTAATTGGGACATATTTCGAGGTGTCTATAGCTTATTAGACTGGGAGCATAGTAGCCAATATGCTATGTGTTATACTGGACCCAGGGGTATGGTATGGTGATTTCTCTAGATAGAGCGCTGAACAAGATAATATTGCCCACCTTATTGGGAGTAGAAGTAATAGTCATGACGATGATAATAATGATAATAAACATAATAATAAGACCAAGTAAAAGGTTAATCATAAGGAAGCATACAATGATCACATGAAATGTGATGTATACAATTATAGATTGTGAATTTAAAACATAATATAACTATGAATTTTATATAAAAATGAAAGAGGAGAGCGACTGTTCTGGGATAAAAATTAAAAATAAATGGTAAATTGTAAAAATATATAAAAAAATTTTTTTAAAAACTATATATATATAAAAAGGGGGAAAAGGGAAATAAAATAAAATAAAATAAAACCCTATAGCGTCGGGCCATATAAGATAGATACCAACAACCATAGTATACTGATACTATGTGTTAGTCATATATATACCCATCCGTGCCTCTAAGAGTATTTGTTGTATATTTGTTTCAATGATAGCACACAGTCACAATGATGATCATAAAAAATTATAAAGTATAAAATATGACGTATAGCTAGGGGTCCCTATCTGTTGCACTAAACCCGCCTAGCTATTATGTTGTTGTATATTGTGTTGTTGTGAAATCACCATACCATACCCCTGGGTCCAGTATAACACATAGCATATTGGCTACTATGCTCCCAGTCTAATAAGCTATAGACACCTCGAAATATGTCCCAATTACTGCAATCTGCGTTTTAACCACCTATTATCTTTAGGTACCCCTTATTAAAGCTTGGCCCTTTGTCGGCCCCTATATATTGGAAGCACCAGAGGCGCTCATCCTCCAGCACCTAACATGGCGTCTATGGCTTCTAGCCCACACATGACGCACTTCCGCCCCCTGAAGATCCAGCATTAGCCTAAGCAAACATGGCCATACTGAACTCATGCCCTCATCTGACGCAATTCCGCCGGGGACGTGTAACCAAATGTGGTGTGACGGTTAGCGTCCACTTCCGCGCACGGCTGACCCTGAGCCACGCCCACTACAAGCTAGTATCGAGCGTGGGGTATATAGCAGCAGCCATGGCACCCAGCGAGCACAGAGGTGCCAAGCCAGTTCAGACCATTGCTGGGGTAAGTTCGCTGAACCTATGTTTATGTTTCTATCACTGCTTATTACCTCATCTACTACTCTCACCACGGGCTGTATACACTAGGGTTCAAACACCTACAGCCGTACATTTAGTCCAGATAGACTGACGCAAGACCATTTAGTATGCATAAGGGAACGTTTTTAGAGCTCCTGTTTAGTTCAGATGTTTGTTTGTCTGTTAGTTAGTTTATTTATTAATCAGGGGACATGTGCAATACTGACCTACCAACTCTAAAGCTTTATGTCAGGTTCTCCCTATATATTTGTGTATTAAGGAACATGCGCTACATTTACCTATCAACTCTAAAATGTTATGTCACTTTATGTCGTTTTTTTTTTTCCCCTATATCTGGGTGTATATACATTTCACCCAATGAAAACAGAGACATATGATGACATTATATTGTTCTTGTCGTGTATATAGATATCATCAATTGTGGAAACTTATAAATTATAAATTTAAGTTTATTTTTCTGGCCCAGAGAGATATATGAATCACTTTTTGAGAGCCATAATTATGATGAATTACAGTTTTAATGAGGCGCTTTTCATGTATATTATAATTATGAACATATAAATTAAAGTTAAGGTTTTATATTGCTGACAGGGACTACAAGATAATTGTCTTTAGGACAAAAATTACAATCATCTTTGTGCAGTTAATTTTTCATGTGGGCGTAATCATGCACAATCAGTTTATTCATGACCAATTTTATAATCAATTTTTGATCAGAGTTGTATTATTGGCTTTTTATGGTTTTTGTTTGTCCTTTTATTGATTGTTTCGTGTATATATGTCTTTTTATTTTGCAGTTGCTCCTGCTTGTAATTGCTTTTGCCTGAGGAAGCGGGCTTGTGTCCCGTGAAACGCGTTGCAAACTGTTTTGTTATTAGGAGTACTAAATTGATTAAAATTGTTTTACCATACAAATTGGTCTTCGTTGTTTGTAGGGTGGGCAACTCCACCATTGCCACCCACAAATTTTATGGTTTTAATATTGGCACTATTTTTTATCCTATTGAGAACCTAAGAAGGATGGAGTGGAGGTGGAACGTGAGTGGAGTTCAAGAGATTGACTGCAGAGGGGAAAAAGGAGTTCCTGTGCCTCGTGGTCCTTGTGGGGATGACCCGGAATCTACGCCCTGAACGCAGGTGACTGAAGTAGCAATGACCAGGATGAGAGGGGTCCATGGCTATCTTCAGAACCCTAGTGCGTAGTCTCGAGTTGTAGAGAAGGTCAAGTAGAGGGAGGGGTCTCCAGATTATTCCTTCTGCTGATCTAATGTCCCTCTGGAGTTTTTGTCTGTCGCTGATGGAGGAACCAGCGTACCAGACCAAGATGGAAGAGCAGAGGATAGATTCTGTGGTGGCAGAGTAGAATCTTGTGAGGACCTGATGGGGCATGGCAAACTTTTTCAGCTGACGGAGGAAGTAGAGCCTTTTCTGGGCCTTTGCCACGGTGGAGCTGGGGTTAGCCTTCCATCTCAGGTCATTTGAGATGGTGGTGCCCAGGAGGTGGACACCGGGAACTATCGCCACTTCAGTGCAGTCAATCACTCAGGTCACCAATGCTAAGATTTTCTCGAAATTGGATTTGCGGGGTGCATACAACCTGGTGCGGATCAGAGAGGGCGATGAGTGGAAGACAGCCTTTAACACACCCGAGGGGCATTACGAGTACCAGGTGAAGCCCTTCGGGTTGTGTAACGCCCCGGCCGTTTTTCAGGAACTCATTAATGAAGTATTCAGGGAGGTATTGGGTAAATTTGTTCTGATATATCTGGATGATATACTAATCTTCTCAGATAACCTCCCTGAGCACAGAGCTCATGTTAAATTTGTGTTGCACAAGTTAAGACAGAACATGCTTTATGCTAAATTGGAGAAATGCATTTTTGAGGTAACATCTGTCACTTTTCTGGGGTACATAATTTCCACCTCGGGCCTTTCTAAGGATCCTGCCAAAGTCTCTGCTGTCCTGGAATGGCCTCAGCCAGTGGGACTGAAATCTCTCCAGAGATATTTAGGATTCGCTAACTACTATAGAAGGTTCATAAAGGGGTACTCCACAGTCATAGCACCCCTCACCAGTCTTACTAAGAAAGGGGCAGATACCAACCATTGGTCACCTGAAGCTCTGGCTGCTTTCTCCACTTTGAAAGAATTGTTTTGCTCTGCACTCATTTTGAGACACGTCGACACCTCCTATCCCTTTATTGTGGAGGTGGACGCCTCAGAGGTCGGGGTAGGGGCTGTGCTGTCTCAGCGCTCTGGGTTGCAGGGAAGATTACACCCGTGTGCTCATTTCTCTCGTAGGTTTTCACCAGCAGAGAAAAACTACGATATAGGCAACAGGGAGCTCCTAGCCATTAAATTGGCCTTTGAAGAATGGCGTCATTGGCTAGAAGGAGCAGATCATACGATTACTGTTTACACTGATCACAAAAATTTGGAATACATTGAGGGGGCTAAGAGATTGAGTCCCCGTCAGGCTCGGTGGTCACTGTTTTTCTCGAGATTCAGATTTGTAATTACGTACACTCCGGGTAGTAAAAACATTAAAGCAGATGCTTTATCCAGATGCTTTGAGCCAGAGACAGCACAGCCCTCAGACCCAGAGACTATTATCCCACAGAGTGGTGTTGGCAGCCACAGAGACCTGGAAAAACTGGATGGAGACTAAGTCCCTTCCAGCAGGATGTCCCTGAAGGAAAGCCTGAAGGGGTGATGTTTGTACCACTGCCATTTCGTCTCCAGATATTGCAGATGTTCCACTCCCACAAAAATGCTGGACATCCTGGGGCCACCAGAACACAGGACCTTGTTGCTAGGTGTGCTTGGTGGCCTTCATTGACAACTGACTGCAAGGAGTATGTTAGAGAGTGTGCAGTATGTGCAAAAACCAAACCCTCCCGTCTGGCACCTGTGGGAACGTTGCAGCCATTGCCCACCCCGAGGGAACCATGGACCCATTTGTCCATGGATTTTGTGGGTGAGCTTCCGAGGTCTGAGGGCATGTCGGTCATTTGGGTGGTAGTAAACAGTTTCAGTAAAATGGCCCATTTTGTGCCCCTGAAAGGACTCCCCTCGGCCCAGGAGTTGGCTGATCTTTTCATCATCCACATTTTCCGGCTACATGGCATTCCGGAAAACGTTGTGTCGGATCGGGAAGTCCAATTTGTTTCGAAATTTTGGAGGGCATTTTGTCATCAAATGGGCATGGAACTGTCATTTTCGTCGGGCTACCACCCACAGACCAATGGTCAGACTGAGAGAATTAATCAGTCATTGGAACAGTTTCTAAGGTGTTATGTTGCGGATGCGCAAAACGATTGGGTCAAGTTCTTGCTGTTTGCAGAATTTGCGCACAATAATTTAAAAAGCTCTTCCTCTGGATTTTCTCCGTTTCAGGTGGTAACTGGGAAGTTGCCGAAGTTCTCCCCACTGCCAATAGCTTCCACTCGGTTTCCAGCTTTGGAGGCTTGGCAAAAGTAATTTAAGAACATTTGGGGGATCGTAAAAAATTATTTGGAGAAGGCTTTTCAAAGTCAGAAAGGTCAAGCTGACAAGAAACGCTCCTTAGAGTGGAAGTTCCAACCAACAGACGCATTACAACACGTCTGGTGTGGCTGGGATGGATAGTCCACACAGGTTCAGAATGACGCGCGCGCGCTGAGAGGCAGAACCTTTATGGCAGTCAGAAGGGTGTCAGCTGATCCAGCCGATCAGCTGACAATTCTATCAGGTTTCATTGGTCCAGCACTTAGGGGAGGCGCTGGAGAGCGCTGGTGTATATATACTGGGTGCTGATCATTTCTCTGGTGTCTGGCGTTGCGATCACTACGTGGTAGCACTCAGACCTTGTCAGTATCTGTGATCTATCTGTGTTATTATCTAGACCAGTTCCTGGGTGTTGATGATCAAGGACCTCACACCTCAGTCTAGGGAAAACTGTATATTATCTGTGTTATTATCTAGACCAGTTCCTAGGTGTTGATGATCAGGGACCTTACACCTCAGACTAGGAATTAGGTTACCATCTAGTTATACTTAGACCAGTTCCAGGGTGTTGATGATCAAGGAGCTCACACTCAAGATTAGGCATTGTTGATTATTTGTTATGGCCTTCTGCTTTCCTGACTAATCTTCTGATCTCTGATTAGGTACCTTGCTATATCTGATACTCTGTTACTGAACTCTGCTTGTCTTAGGATTCCGCATCTGTCTCCTGTCTCTGTCCCTGATCTGTCTGTCTGTCTGTTGCCGACCCGGCTTGCCCGACCTCGAGAGCTATCTCCTCAGTCAAGAGATAGCTCACAGACCTGGGGGTGACACCCTTCCCTGGTGTCACTCACACTCTGTCCTTCCTCCTCTTAGCCTGACCCCTCCCTCGGGAGAGTCTCAAGCTTGCGGAAGGAACGTGTTACTGTGCAGTACTCCTTACTGCTGGGCACCTGCTCCTCAGGTGCAATCCTCAAAGTATTCCTGTTGCACCAAACACTCGTATTACCCTGGTGTCCAGAGGTTAGTGATATATCTGATTATCGGTGATACTGCAGATCATCTATAATCGGGTATATATTTGTATTCTCGGTGATACTGCAGATCACCGGTAATCAGATCCTCTCTGTGTTACACCGATCGCTACAGACATGTTCCGCTTCAACAGTCTTCTTTATTTCCAATAGACTCAGAAGTTGTAAAGCAAATAGGAGACCTTTAATGACTATAAGCCAGTAAAAGAGCTCACCAGCTGTGGGCAAAGCAACCTCAACACTTGTCTGAAAATATGGTTTAAAAAAATGAATCCATCTTTTCCACTGCTGCAGATGATACTGCATGCCCAAATGGGTATCCTGGTAAAGACTTAAAAGGAACCTGAAGCCAGAGGTATATGGAGGCTGACATATTTATGTCCTTTTAAACTATAACGGTTGCCTGGCAGCTCTGCTGATCTTGGCTTCAGGAGCATCTAAATCTTACACCTGAAACAGGCATGCAAAAAATCTTGACAAATTTGTAAGAAACATCTGATCTGCATGCTTGTTCAGGGTCTATGACTAAAAGTATTAGACGCAGAGGATCAGTAAGACAGGCAGTCAACTGGTATTCTTTAAAAGGAAATAAATATTGCTGCCTCCAAATCCCTCACTTCAAACTACATTTAAAGCTAAAGTGAACCTAGAGAATTAAAGCGGACCCAAACCAAACATTTTTTTAATTAAAAATATTTAGTTGCACCACTCTGACACATACAAAGATAAATAAACACTCCTTCAAGCCTATGAGCATTTCAGTGCATGCTTTTCACCCTTTTCTTTTCTTAACTAGGATTATACTGGGGGCAGCCATTAGCAATTCTTCCATTGCTGGACACCACCTACTTCACCAGTTTGCCGGATTCTGTCCCGGCAATTTGAAAGGAAGTGAAGGGTTCCTCCAATAAATGTAAAATATTTTAGATTTGTCATCATGCAGCTGAAAAAAGGCTATTTATTGTTATAAATTTAGAAAATAGATTTTATTTCTGAAATCTTGTATTTTTAATTTGGGTCCACTTTAACCACTTGAGGACTGCCCCCAGCCGATGGGCGGCAGCAAAGACCGGGCCCAAACGACCGCAATACGCCCATCGGCGGCATCAGCGGTGGCTGTGCGGCGATCGCGTCATCAATGACGCGATCGCCGCCGGCAATAGGCTCCGCCCACCCTGCTTGGACACCCGCCGGCCAATTAGCAGCGCCGGCGGGTTTCAAATGAGGCGATCAGCCTATGAGAAAGCGTATAATACACTTTGTTATTGTAACAAAGTGTATTATACTGGCTGCCTCCTCCTCTGATGGTCACATCGCCGCCGGACCATCAGAGAAGACAGGCAGCCTGCAGATAAGTGCACACAAACACTCTTTGCCCCACACAGACCCCCCGATCGCCCACCCCAGCCCTCAGAACCCCCCCCTGACCACCCCAGCACACCAGTATCTGCACCCCACCACCCACCTAAAAACCCATCAATCACTCCCTGTCACTATCTAGGGACGCTATCCCCTAGGTTAGCTCCCTAACTGCCCCCTAGGGTCCCCTGATCACCCTCCCTACCCTCAGATCCCCCCCCCCCCCCCCAGACCACCCCCCTGTATACAGCTATATAGCTGCCTTACCCACTGATCACCTGTCTATCACCCATCACCTGTCTATCACCCCTTGTCACCACCACCCATCAGCGCAGACCCTAAACTGTCCCTTGGGGGCACCTGATCACCCACCCAGACCCTCAGATTGCCCTCAGACCCCCCCTCCTGATAACCTCCCCGGTGCATTGTTTACATCTATTCTCCCCTGTAATCACTCACTGATCTCCTATCCTCACCCCCTGTGTCAGATCAGGACCCAGTCTGCCCCATGCGGGCACCTATTCAACCCCCCACACCCTCAGATCGCCCTCAGACCCCCCCCCCAATCACCTTCCCAGTGCATTGTATTTAATTGTGCTGTAATTGTATTTGATTGTGCTGACATTCAATTTCATTGTGCTGACCTTCAATTTGATTGTGCTGTAATTGGCTTTGATTGTCCCGTGATTGGCCTGTGATTGGCTTTGATTGTGCCGTGATCGGCTTTGATTGTGCCGTGATTGGTTTGATTGCCCTGTGATTGGCCTGTGATTGGCTTTGATTAGCCTGTGATCGGCTTTGACTGTGTCTTGATTGGTTTGATTGCCCTGTGATTGGCCTGTGATTGGCTTTGATTAGCCTGTGATCGGCTTTGACTGTGTCTTGATTGGTTTGATTGCCCTGTGATTGGCTTTAATTGTGCCGTGATTGGCTTGATTGCCCTGTGATTGGCTTTGATTGTCCCGTGATTGGCTTTGATTGTCCCGTGATTGGCTTTGATTGTCCCGTGAATTGAGTGCCCTGTGATTGGCCTGCGATTGCCCTGTGATTGCCTTTGATTGTCCTGTGATTGTTTCTGATTGCCTCTGATTCCCCACTCGCCACCACCCCCCTGTCACTATCCTAGTGATCTAAAAACAGTGATCAGTGAAAACTGTCACTTTTTTAGTATCACTAGTGTTAGCAGTAAGGCCAGTTAGCTAGGCCCCTTTGTAAGTGTCAGTTAGTGCTCAGCCCACTGCACCAGTGTCACTAATTAGCGTCATCACTGTCGCTAATCAACATTGGTACTATATAGTATCTGTAAGTGATCATTACTGATCGCAGTCAGATCTATTAGGGTCACTAGGATCCACACAAAAAAAACGCAGTGTTTGCCCGATCAGGCCTGATCGTTCGCCTGCACTTGCGTTCAGCCCGCCCCACCGCAGTGACAGAATTTTTTTTCTGATCACTGCAAAAAACACTGTACAATAGCTGTGGCACTGTAAACCTCAGTTTTGATTTTTTTTTTTTTATCAAAACTCAGTGACCACAGCTTTCTACCTCTCAAATACTCCCTTTTGCTAGGTAGGTGCTCTTTTTTTCTGGGTAGTCTCAGAGGAATACCCCCTAAATTTAGCAGCCCACCATGGCAAGAAAGGGTTATTCCGATGAGGTTCTCAGGTACATGGCCCAGTCGGATGAGGATGATTGGGACGCCTCATTCGACGAATCTTCCGGGTCAGAGTTTGAACCTGAATTGAGCAGTGGCTCACTGAGCGATAGTGAGGACGAGGTTGATGTCCCGGCTAAAGCCAGGCGTACCACACCCCATGTTGTTGGACCGCAGGTGGCGCAGGATCGGCCTTAAGGGCAGCAGAGTGGTGTTCGTGCTGGTCTGAGATTTCATGGTGGGGCAGGTACCAGCAGCACAACTTCTCCTGGACCTAGCACCAGTACTTCCGTAGAGCCTGGTGAAGTGGCGAGCACCAGCATGGAAGTTGAACCTGGTTCGGTGGCATGTGCAGTAAGATCCCAGTCGCAGCCACCAAGACGACGGGCCCGTACTACGCCTAGTTTACCAGAGGTGCTGGCAAACCCAAATTGGCAATCCCCTGATTCCGCCGCACCCGTACTTCTCCCTTTCACCGCCCAGTCTGGAGTCCAGGTGGAGACAGATAATCTAGGATCGGCCCTAGACTTTTTCTATCTGTTCTTCACCCAGGATCTCTTAGACTTAATTGTGGCAGAGACCAACCGTAAGGCCACACAATATATAACCGCCAATCCGGAAAAGTTCCTTGCCCAGCCTTTTCGATGGAAACCAGTCCAAGTTTCCGAAATTAAATTTTTTTGGGGCCTTCTCCTTCACACGGGACTAGTAAAGCAGAATGTGTTGCGGTCTTATTGGTCTACGGACCCAGCATATCATGTTCCCCTGTACTCTGCTGCCATGTCCAGGACACGATTTGAGAACATCCTGCGCTTCCTGCACTTCAATAACCACGAAAACTGTCATCGAAGTGACCACCTTGCTTTTGACCGGCTCCACAAAATTCGACCCCTCATAGACCACCTGTCATCCAGATTTGCAGATGCTTATACCCCTGACCAGGACATCTGCGTAGACGAGTCCCTCATACGCTTTACCGGGCGCCTTCGCATCAAACACTACATCCCAAGCAAGCGCGCCCGGTATGGGGCGAAACTGTATAAGCTCTGTGAAAGGGCCACAGGCTATACATCTTATTTTAGGGTCCATGAGGGAAAAGACTCAAAATTGGAGCCGGTCGGATGCCCTGACTACCTGGGGAGCAGTGGAAAGGTTGTGTGGAACTTGGTGTCACCCTTGTTCCAGAAGGGGTACCATCTTTTTGTGGACAATTATTACACAAGTGTGGCCCTCTTTCAGCACTTAAAAATAGAAAAAAATCAGATGCTGTGGCACCGTGCGGCCTAGTTGCCGGGGCTTCCCCCAACGGCTCATTACCACCAGACTTGAACGGGGGCAGAGGGCCGCCTTGTGTGCTGACAACCTGCTCGCGGTGAAATGGAAGGACAACAGGGAGGTTTACTTCCTGTCCACCATTCACGCAGACACGACAGTTGAAATTCAACGGCCAACTGAGGTCATTGAAAAACCCCTTGTCGTCCACGAGTATAATACTAACATGGGAGGGGTGGACTTTAATGACCAGAGGTTAGCGCCCTATTTAGTTGCCCAAAAAACAAGACGCTGGTATAAAAAAGTGCCTTTTTACCTCATTCAATTGGCAATTTACAACAGCTTTGTTCTCTACAGTAAGGCTGGGAGAACTGGATCGTTTATTCAATTTAATAAACAGATCGTGATGAAACTCCTGTATCTAGGAGGTGCCGTGGCCCAACCCCAAGATGCAACTAGCCTGCTGCATGGAAGGCATTACGCCTATCCAATTCAGAGTACCATAGGTCACCGAATCCGAAGAAAACGTTGTCGTGTCTGCAGCAGGGCTGGAATAAGGCGTGACACCACTGTTTTTTTGTCCCACCTGTCCTGACCAGCCTGGCCTATGCCTAGGGGAGTGTTTTGAGAGGTACCACGAGCAGGTACACTATTAGAGAGTAGGGAACTACAGACACAGCGGTAGGCACACAAGGGTCTCTCAGTGCTATTTCACACTGCTGCGATGCGTTAGGGCAAAATGCCTAGCGAAAGTCACACTTTGCGGTCCCCCCCTAGGCCGGAAGTGCTTGACTTAACACTAGTGCATGCCTACGTTACTGCATGGCTTGTGTGGCAATATCGATCGGCCCGGAAGTCATGTTAGTCTATGGCGACGCAGTTCATTACTAGGCCGAATGCTACTCTTGTGGTATTCCCTGGAGGTCTGTTTTGGACAATACGGTGCGGCGGGCTCGACCCACCGGATTTGTCAATATGCAGTGTGAAACCAAACATCTGGTTTCGAGAGATCGTAATACACAGGGCTGCCAGAAACCTCTCTTTTCACTTAGGACAAAATGCGTAATGTACTTCGCCACAACTCTGTGCGATTTGCACGTTGCACATTGTCCCATGGGGGAGGAGAGGTTTGTCCTCAGGAGGTAAGTTAAAAACAAAAAAAACAGGTAAGCAAAGAAGTTAATGTTTGGTTTGCAATGTTAAGGTTTTTATTAAAAAAGTTCAAAGTTTATTAATGTTAATGAAGTAATTGCTTTGCTGCTTGCTTGTTTTTTGGTATTTTTTTTTTCTCTTTTTCCATCCAATAACCTTCCAGGTGGACCGAGCGAACAACTAACCAGCTGCAGCACTGATGGTGCATCCTGACAGAACATTACGCGTCTGTCAGCTTACACACAAGTCGGTGCATGCATCGCTGCAAGACAAGATTTCTCCTCCGCAGTCAAAAAGATACGTTTGCCGAGGCATATGGGCCGAGGAGTGGTGTTGGGGTTCATACGATTTGGCAAGCACTTTGTATCAAAAAAGAACTCTGGCAATGATTTGTTCATCCACATCGATCGGTGTGAATGGATAAATCAGGTTTGCAAGGGCAAACGAGCTGGTGGGTTTGGATTTTTGGGGCGGCAGCTCCTATGTCCTGGCAGACGCCTTCCCCTCTTTTTATTTTTTCAAATTTTTTTGGCAGATATTTTTTCATCCACATTGATTGATTGATTGTTTGATGTTCATTTTTCCTTTCAGCACAGAGTGCATTACCCTTATGCCCAATATAAGGAGTATAGCAGAAACTCCTAATACTGGCCATACATGTAATGATTGCAGAGACCCTAAAATGCCAGGACAGACCCCACGAATGATGCCATTTTGGAAAGAGGACACCCCAAAGTATTCCGTTAGGTGCATGGTGAGTTCATAGAATATTTTATTTTTTGTCACAAGTTAGCAGAAATTGTGGTTTTGTTTTGTTTTTTTCACAAAATGTCATTTTCCGCTAATTTATGACAAAAAATAAAATTTTCTATGAACTCACCATGGCCCTCATGGAATACCTTAGCATGTATTCTTTCCAAAATGGGGTCATTTGTGGGGTTTGTTAACTGTCCTGGCAAGTGTGTGTGTGTGTGTGTGTGGGGGGGTGCTAAATTGTAAGCACCCCTGTAAAGCATGAAGGTGCTCATTGGACTTTGGGCCCCTTAGCACAGTTAGGGTGCAAAAAAGTGACACACGTGGTATTGCCGTACTCGGTAGAAGTAGTATAATGTGTTTTGTGGTGTATTTTTACATATACCCATGCTGGGTGGGAGAAATATCTCTGTAGATGACAATTTTTTTAATTTTTACACACAATTGTCCATTTACAGAGATATTTCTCCCACCCAGCATGGGTATGTGTAAAAATACACCCCAAAACACATTATACTACTTCTCCCGAGTACGGCGATACCACATGTGTGGCACTTTTTTGCACCCTAACTGCGCTAAGGGGCCCAAAGTCCAATGAGTACCTTTAGGATTTCACAGATCATTTTGAGAAATTTCGTTTCAAGACTACTCCTCATGGTTTAGGGTCCCTAAAATGCCAGGACAGTATAGGAACCCCACAAATGACCCCATTTTAGAAAGAAGACACCCCAAGGTATTCCGTTAGTAGTACGGTGAGTTCATAGAAGATTTTGTCACAAGTTGGCGGAAATTGATTTTTATTGTTTTTTTTTCACAAAGTGTCATTTTCCGCTAACTTGTGACAAAAAATAAAATCTTCTATGAACTCACCGTACTCCTAACGGAATACCTTTGGGTGTCTTCCTTCTAAAATGGGGTCATTTGTGGGGTTCCTATACTGTCCGGGCATTTTAGGGGCCCTAAACTGTGAGGAGTATTCTTGAAACGAAATTTCTCAATATGACCTGTGAAATCCTAAAGGTACTCATTGGACTTTAGGCCCCTTAGCGCAGTTAGGGTGCAAAAAAGTGCCACACATGTGGTATCGCCGTACTCAGGAGAAGTAGTATAATGTGTTTTGGGGTGTATTTTTACACATACCCATGCTGGGTGGGAGAAATATCTCTGTAAATGGACAATTGTGTGTAAAAAAAAAATCAAAAGATTGTCATTTACAGAGATATTTCTCCCACCCAGCATGGGTATGTGTAAAAATACACCCCAAAACACATTAAACTACTTCTCCCGAGAGCGGCGATACCACATGTGTGGCACTTTTTTGCACCCTAACTGCGCTAAGGGGCCCAAAGTCCACTGAGTACCTTTAGGATTTCAAGGGTCATTTTGAGACATTTGTTTTCAAGACTACTCCTCACGGTTTAGGGCCCCTAAAATGCCAGGACAGTATAGGAACACCACAAATGACCCCATTTTAGAAAGAAGACACCCCAAGGTATTCCGTTAGGAGTACGGTGAGTTCATAGAAGATTTTATTTTTTGTATGAGCGAGCAATAAACCGTGAAAGCTGCAGTGGTCTGAATGGAGAAAAAGGCTCTGGTCCTTAAGGGGCGAAAAAGACTGTGGTCCTTAAGTGGTTAAAGGGAAGGTTCAGGGACTAACTAAAAAAAATAAAAATCCATTTCCACTTACCTGGAGCTTCCTCCAGCCCGTGGCAGGCAGGAGGTGCCCTCGGCGCCGCTCCGCAGGCTCCCGGTGGTCTCCGGTGGGCGACCCGACCTGGCCAGGCCGGCAGCCAGGTCGGGCTTCTTCTGCGCTCAATGGTGCGTTTCACGCCGGCGCGATGACGTCATCGGACGTCCTCCGGGCTGTACTGCGCAGGCTCAGTAGCTCTGAGCCTGCGCAGTACAGCCCGGAGGACGTCCGATGACGTCATCGCGCCGGCGTGAAACGCACCATGGAGCGCAGAAGAAGCCCGACCTGGCCGCCGGCCTGGCCAGGTCGGGTCGCCCACCGGAGACCGTCGGGAGCCTGCGGAGCGGCGCCGAGGGCACCTCCTGCCTGCCACGGGCTGGAGGAAGCCCCAGGTAAGTGGAAATGGATTTTTATTTTTTTTAGTTAGTCCCTGAACCTTCCCTTTAACCACTTGAGGACCACAGTCTTTCTACCCCTTAAGGACCGGCCACTTTTTTTCCATTCAGACCACTGCAGCTTTCACGGTTTATTGCTCGCTCATACAACCTACCACCTAAATGAATTTTGGCTCCTTTTCTTGTCACTAATAAAGCTTTCTTTTGGTGCTATTTGATTGCTCCTGCGATTTTTACTTTTTATTATATTCATCAAAAAAGACATGAATTTTGGCAAAAAAATGATTTTTTTAACTTTCTGTGCTGACAATTTTCAAATAAAGTAAAATTTCTGTATACATGCAGCGCGAAAAATGTGGACAAACATGTTTTTGATAAAAAAAAAAAACATTCAGTGTATATTTATTGGTTTGGGTAAAAGTTATAGCGTTTACAAACTATGGTGCAAAAAGTGAATTTTGCCATTTTCAAGCATCTATGACTTTTCTGACCCCCTGTCATGTTTCATGAGGGGCTAGAATTCCAGGATAGTATAAATACCCCCCAAATGACCCCATTTTGGAAAGAAGACATCCCAAAGTATTCACTGAGAGGCATAGTGAGTTCATAGAAGATATTATTTTTTGTCACAAGTAAGCGGAAAATGACACTTTGTGACAAAAAAAAAGAAAAAAAAAAAGAATCCATTTCTTCTAACTTGCGACAAAAAAAAAATGAAATCTGCCACGGACTCACCATGCCCCTCTCTGAATACCTTGAAGTGTCTACTTTCCAAAATGGGGTCATTTGTGGGGTGTGTTTACTGTCCTCGCATTTTGGGGGGTGCTAATTTGTAAGCACCCCTGCAAAGCCTAAAGGTGCTCATTGGACTTTGGGCCCCTTAGCGCAGTTAGGCTGCAAAAAAGTGCCACACATGTGGTATTGCCGTACTCAAGAGAAGTAGTAGAATGTGTTTTGGGGTGTATTTTTACACATACCCATGCTGGGTGGGAGAAATATCTCTGTAAATGACAATTTTTTCATTTTTTTTACACACAATTGTCCATTTACAGAGTTATTTCTCCCACCCAGCATGGGTATGTGTAAAAATACACCCCAAAACACATTGTACTACTTCTCCCGAGTACGGCGATACCACATGTGTGGCACTTTTTTGCACCCTAACTGCGCTAAAGGGCCCAAAGTCCAATGAGTACCTTTAGGATTTCACAAGTCATTTTGCGGAATTTGATTTCCAGACTACTCCTCACGGTTTAGGGCCCCTAAAATGCCAGGGCAGTATAGGAACCCCACAAATGACCCCATTTTAGAAAGAAGACACCCCAAGGTATTCCGTTAGGAGTATGGTGAGTTCATAGAAGATTTTATTTTTTGTCAAAAGTTAGCGGAAAATTGATTTTTATTGTTTTTTTCACAAAGTGTCATTTTCCACTAACTTGTGACAAAAAATAAAATCTTCTATGAACTCACCATACTCCTAACGGAATACCTTGAGGTGTCTTCTTTCTAAAATGGGGTCATTTGTGGGGTTCCTATACTGCCCTGGCATTTTAGGGGCCCTAAACCGTGAGGAGTAGTCTGGAAATCAAATTCCGCAAAATGACCTGTGAAATCCTAAAGGTACTCATTGGACTTTGGGCCCTTTAGCGCAGTTAGGGTGCAAAAAAGTGCCACACATGTGGTATCGCCGTACTCAGAAGTAGTATAATGTGTTTTGGGGTGTATTTTTACACATACCCATGCTGGGTGGAAGAAATAACTCTGTAAATGGACAATTGTGTGTAAAAAAATCAAAAGATTGTCATTTACAGAGGTATTTCTCCCACCCAGCATGGGTATGTGTAAAAATACACCCCAAAACACATTGTACTACTTCTCCCGAGTATGGCAATACCACATGTGTGGCACTTTTTTGCACCCTAACTGCGCTAAAGGGCCCAAAGTCCAATGAGTACCTTTAGGATTTCACAGGTCATTTTGCGAAATTTGATTTCCAGACTACTCCTCACGGTTTAGGGCCCCTAAAATGCCAGTTCAGTATAGGAACCCCACAAATGACCCCATTTTAGAAAGAAGACACCCCAAGGTATTCCGTTAGGAGTATGGTGAGTTCATAGAAGATTTTATTTTTTGTCACAAGTTAGTGGAAAATGACACTTTGTGAAAAAAACAATAAAAATCAATTTTCCGCTAACTTTTGACAAAAAATAAAATCTTCTAAGAACTCACCATACTCCTAACGGAATACCTTTGGGTGTCTTCTTTCTAGAATGGGGTCATTTGTGGGGTTACTATACTGCCCTGGCATTTTAGGGGCCCTAAACCGTGAGGAGTAGTCTTGAAACCAAATGTCGCAAAATGACCTGTGAAATCCTAAAGGTACTCATTGGACTTTGGGCCCCTTAGCGTACTTAGGGTGTAAAAAAGTGCCACACATGTGGTACCGCCGTACTCAGGAGAAGTAGTATAATGTGTTTTGGGGTGTATTTTTACACATACCCATGCTAAGTGGGAGAAATATCTCTGTAAATGACAATTGTTTGATTTGTTTTACACACAATTGACCATTTACATAGAAATTTCTCCCACCCAGCATGGGTATGTGTAAAAATACACCCCAAAACACATTATACTACTTTTCCTGAGTACGGCGGTACCACATGTGTGACACTTTTTTGCAGCCTAGGTGCGCTAAGGGGCCCAACGTCCTATTCACGGGTCATTTTGAGGCATTTGTTTTCTAGACTACTCCTCGCGGTTTAGGGCCCCTAAAATGCCAGGGCAGTATAGGAACCCCACAAGTGACCCCATTTTAGAAAGAAGACACCCCAAGGTATTCCGTTAGGTGTATGGCGAGTTCATAGAAGATTTTATTTTTTGTCACAAGTTAGTGAAAAATGACACTTTGTGAAAAAAACCCAATAAAAATCAATTTCCGCTAACTTTTGACAAAAAATAAAATCTTCTATGAACTCGTCATACACCTAACAGAATACCTTGGGGTGTCTTTTTTTCTAAAATGGGGTCACTTGTGGGGTTCCTATACCGCCCTGGCATTTTACGGGCCCAAAACCGTGAGTAGTCTGGAAACCAAATGTCTCAAAATGACTGTTCAGGGGTATAAGCATCTGCAAATTTTGATGACAGGTGGTCTATGAGGGGGCGAATTTTGTGGAACCGGTCATAAGCAGGGTGGCCTTTTAGATGACAGGTTGTATTGGGCCTGATCTGATGGATAGGAGTGCTAGGGGGGTGACAGGAGGTGATTGATGGGTGTCTCAGGGGGTGGTTAGAGGGGAAAATAGATGCAATCAATGCACTGGGGAGGTGATCGGAAGGGGGTCTGAGGGGGATCTGAGGGTTTGGCCGAGTGATCAGGAGCCCACACGGGGCAAATTAGGGCCTGATCTGATGGGTAGGTGTGCTAGGGGGTGACAGGAGGTGATTGATGGGTGTCTCAAGGTGTGATTAGAGGGGGGAATAGATGCAAGCAATGCACTGGCGAGGTGATCAGGGCTGGGGTCTGAGGGCATTCTGAGGGTGTGGGCGGGTGATTGAGTGCCCTAGGGGCAGATAGGGGTCTAATCTGATAGGTAGCAGTGACAGGGGGTGATTGATGGGTAATTAGTGGGTGTTTAGGGTAGAGAACAGATGTGAACACTGCATTTGGGAGGTGATCGGACGTCGGATCTGCGGGCGATCTATTGGTGTGGGTGGGTGATCAGATTGCCCGCAAGGGGCAGGTTAGGGGCTGATTGATGGGTGGCAGTGACAGCGGGTGATTGATGGGTGGCAGTGACAGGGGGTGATTGATGGGTGATTGATAGGTGATCAGTGGGTTATTACAGGGAAGGACAGATGTAAATAATGCCCTGGCGAATTGATAAGGGGGGGGTCTGAGGGCAATCTGAGCGTGTAGGCGGGTGATTGGGTGCCCGCAAGGGGCAGATTAGGGTCTGATCTGATGGGTAACAGTGACAGGTGGTGATAGGGGGTGATTGATGGGTAATTAGTGGGTGCTTAGAGGAGAGAATAGATGGAAACACTGCGCTTGGGTGGTGATCTGATGTCGGATCTGCGGGCGATCTATTGGTGTGGGTGGGTGATCAGTTTGCCCGCAAGGGGCAGGTTAGGGGCTGATTGATGGGTGGCAGTGACAGGGGTGATTGATGGGTGGCAGTGACAGGGGGTGATTGATGGGTGATTGACAGGTGATCAGTGGGTTATTACAGGGAAGGACAGATGTAATTAATGCACTGGTGAATTGATAAGGGGGGGGGGGGGGGTCTGAGGGCAATCTGAGCGTGTGGGCGGGTGATTGGGTGCCCGCAAGGGGCAGCTTAGGGTCTGATCTGATAGGTAACAGTGACAGGTGGTGATAGGGGGTGATTGATGGGTAATTAGTGGGTGTTTAGAGAAGATAACAGATGTAAACAATACATTTGGGAGGTAATCTGACGGCGGGTTTGCGGGCGATCTAATGGTGTGGGTGGGTGATCAGATTGCCCGCAAGGGGCAGGTTAGGGGCTGATTGATGGGTGGCGGTGACAGGGGGTGATTGATGGGTGATAGGTGATTGGCAGGTGATTGACAGGTGATCAGTGGGTTATTACAGGGAAGAACAGATGTAATTAATGCACTGGCGAATTGATAAGGGGGGGTCAGAGGGCAATCTGAGCGTGTTGGCGGGTGATTGGGTGCCCGCAAGGGGCAGATCAGGGTCTGATCTGATAGGTAAAAGTGACAGGTGGTGATAGGGGGTGATTGATGGGTGATTGATGGGTAATTAGTGGGTGTTTAGAGGAGAGAATAGATGTAAACAATGGATTTGGGAGGTGATCTGATGTCGGATCTGCGGGCGATCTATTGGTGTGGGTGGGTGATCAGATTGCCCGCAAGGGGCAGGTTAGGGGCTGATTGTTGGGTGGCAGTGACAGGGGGTGATTGATGGGTGATTGACGGGTGATTGACAGGTTATCAGGGAAGATAGATGCATACAGTACACAGGGGGGAGGGGGTCTGGGGGGGGGGGGTCTGGGGAGAATCTGAGGGGTGGGGGGGTGATCAGGAGGGGGCAGGGGGGGGGATAAAAAAAAAAATCGCGTTGACAGATAGTGACAGGGAGTGATTGATGGGTTATTAGGGGGGTGATTGGGTGCAAACAGGGGTCTGGGGGGTGGGCAGGGGGGGGTCTGAGGTGTGCTGTGGGCGATCAGTGGGCGGGGGGGGGCAGATCAGTGTGTTTGGGTGCAGACTAGGGTGGCTGCAGCCTGCCCTGGTGGTCCCTCCGACACTGGGACCACCAGGGCAGGAGGCAGCCTGTATAATACACTTTGTATACATTACAAAGTGTATTATACACTTTGTAGCGGCGATCGCGGGGTTAACATCCCGCCGGCGCTTCCGTATGGCCGGCGGGATGTTACGGCGGGTGGGCGGAGCCAGTTGCCGGGGGAAGCGCGCGTCATCAATGACGCGATCGCTCCCCCGGCATGCCTAAAGGACGCGCCGCCTGAAGGCGTAATTGCGGTCCTTTAGGCGTCCACTTTGCCGCCGCCCATGGGCTGTGGGCGGTCGGCAAGTGGTTAAGTACACGATGTATAATGGTCTGGTCTTACAGGGCTCCATCTAGTACTGGGAAACTATGCATTATTGATGGAGCAATAAAAGCACAAAGGTATACTGGTGCCTTAAAATACTAATAAAATGTTTATTAGTGCTGCTAATTCCCCAATCATGACTTTATGCGCAAGGGCCAAAATATTTCTTGCTATTGAGCAGGGCCGGTTCCCTCATAAAGCAAGGTGAAACACTTGCAACAGGCAGAAGAGATTACAGGGGCAGCAAGTTTGTACTGTGTTTACACTAACAAATGCAGTCAGTAGAAAAACAAGCGAGAGGAGAGCGAGGTGAAGAGGTCATCATTTGGGAAAAGCAGCTTGTTGTGCTGTGTCAGGAGTCTGACAGCGATTGAGGAGGCGGGAGGCAGGAGCGCAGCAGTATTTCATTTGACTCGCACAGCAGTATTTCATTTGACACAGCAGAAGGAGGAGGTGGCACACACTGCTGTCCTGACCAGGGCCGGATTTGTACTCTATCGCCCAAGGCCAATATCACCACCCGCCAGCTTTCAGTATAGGCAGCGAGATGACCTCTCCCTCTTTCCCTCCAGTATAGGTAGCCACATGAACCCTCTCTCCCTTCCCTCTAGTCTTTTATAGGTTTTCACTTTTTCTAATGAAGGGGACCGCTTAAGGCCCCGAAACAATTGTCAATCTGTGCTGACAAATGCAATAAAAGCAAACACTTCATCTTGAGGCTGGTGTGCGGACCTGATCTTACTAGCACTTGATGACTGAATGGTGACGTGGCTTAACACCCAGGTCCAGAACCCTCTATACAGGTAAGGTGTGCCACATAAGAATCTGAATGGACATTCCCTCTAGTATAGGTGGCCTGATGACCCCCCTCCAGTATAGGTAGCCACATGAACCTTCCCTCTAGTATACGTAGCCTGATGACCCCTTCCCCACCCGTATAGGTAGCCTTATGACTCCCTTAATCCCTCCCTTTCCCACTTCCCCTCTTTCAGTACAGCTCACCTCCACACTGCAGCAGCCATCACTTCTCTGCTCATCTCCAGTGCAGAAGCTTCCTCTTCCCCTCCGTCTCCAATGCTGCCCAAGTCCGTAGCTGCCCGCCACAACGCCAACGTGCTCAGAGAGCGAGGTGGCCGCTGCACAGGTGGCTTGCAGCAGGGAGATCAGGCGCTCGCCTGCATCTTCCTTGCATTGCAGTTTAGCCTGTTACTTTGGTGCCCCTGCTCCTGTGGTGCACTAAGCCATGGCCTAGGCCTAAATCCGGCCCTGGTCCTGACTAAGGAGTAATGGAGTGGCTGAGGATGAGCAGCTTGTTTGTCACAGACTCACAGCCAGCCAGCGTGCTATTGTGCGATCATTCCAAATTTTGTGTGTGTGTGTGTGTGTATGTGTTCCTCACAACTGGCCCTGCTATAGAGCCCAAATTGGAAAGGACTACTATAGGACCGGATGCATTCATCTTGGCTGGGATGCCCAACTGTCTGACTTGAACCCTGATGAGGTATTCTGGTGGAAAATCAGCGTAAAAATATCAGAAAAAAGACAAGACATAAACCACAGTTAACTGAATGATTCGCCAAAGGCACCTTATAAATTTATGTTAACTAGTCCATCCATACATTCACTGAAAGGTTTAAATGAGTCATAAAACAATTACGCAAAAGTTGACATGCATTATGTTTTAATTAGTGTGCATGCATGGTCATGCTATTCGTAATCGGTTTTGAATTACTGATACTTCAAATATACTAAAAAAAAAAAAATGATGTTACCAGTGATCATAAAACACTACATTTTTGACAGCACAGTTCACTTTTGTAGCATTTTTCATGTTCATGTGTTCATCAAAGTCATACATTTTCAGGTCAGAATTGAAATTTGTCTTTGCAAATGGTATATAAATTTAAAATATATTCTATTCTTTTATCACCATCTCTGTTTCTCTAGAAATAGTTTGTACTCTATGTAGCATAAGGGTTGCATATAATATATATATACATACACAGTGGTGTGAAAAACTATTTGCCCCCTTCCTGATTTCTTATTCTTTTGCATGTTTGTCACACTTAAATGTTTCTGCTCATCAAAAACCGTTCGCTATTAGTCAAAGATAACATAATTGAACACAAAATGCAGTTTTAAATGATGGTTTTTATTATTTAGTGAGGAAAAAAAACTCAAAACCTACATTGCCCTGTGTGAAAAAGTGATTGCCCCCCTTGTTAAAAAATAACTTAACTGTGGTTTATCACACCTGAGTTCAATTTCTGTAGTCACCCCCAGGACTGATTACTGCCACACCTGTTTCAATAAAGAAATCACTTAAATAGGAGCTATCTCACACAGAGACGTAGACCAAAAGCACCTCAAAAGCTAGACATCATGCCAAGATCCAAAGAAATTCAGGAACAAATGAGAACAAAAGTACT